>NW_027397067.1:72188950-72219397 GCF_003265705.2 Callorhinus ursinus | reverse complement strand
AAAGAAAGAGAAAGAAAGAAAGAAAGAAAGAAAGAAAGAAAAGAGAGAGAGGGAAGGAGAGAAGGAAGGAAGGAAGGAAGGGGTCCTCCTCTGTGCTTGGGCTACTGTTAGATATGTAGAGAGAGCTGGGATTAGTCATCCTCCCCATATTTGCCATGAAGCATTTACGTAATCTTGCTGTTCTACCCCCATCTTTTGATGCTGGATACTTCAAGGACACTGTATGGCTCGAACTGTACCAGGGCGCCAAGAAATAAAAAATATGCTGGCCCATCTTTCAGGCTCTGACTGTCCAAGTTCTTAGAAATCACCAAATTGGATCCGTAGGAGCAAATATGTCTAAAGTGAAGAGTGGATGATGCTGGCTCGTTTCTCTGGTTTCTCCCGCTAAGGTTCATCGGCCTGTAACGAGCCCTGGGTTGTTTTGGTGATGCTGGCAGGAAGGGGAGGGGAGGGAAGAGCTTGCCATCTGGAGGGAGACGTAGTTTCTGTGAGATTTGATGAAGGTTGTTTCACTGGAGGGCAGCCAAGCCCACCAGAGACACATTGCCTCCAGGCATCATGAAGTCAGGAAAATCTCCGGAGACTCAGAAAAACAAACTGGTTTCTATCCTAAATTAGCCTAGGAAGTCCAGGAAGTCCGAAAATGAAAGAACAGAGAAGAGGAGGTCTGTGGACGGGAAAGCTGGGGTCCAGGACTCTTCCCAGCTAACAGCACTTCATTCTAGAGCATGTATTTTAAACTACCTAGCGGGTTTGTAAATCAAACATTTTTTAAGGAAATTGAATGGAAATATGAACAGCAGTGCATACAAGGAGGACGGATATAATTCTGTCACACTTTTGTTCGAGTCACACATACACAAATACACAACATGAAGAGTATAGTGTCATAGTGTAACATCTATTTCTATCTGCAAAGAGCAGTTTAGAATTTTGGAAACCTGTTTTCGGTGGCAGGATTATATGTTTCTGTGCTTCATTTTTCTTCACAAGTGTTCTGAATTTTCTACAATAAACTTTTGTTACTTTTGTGACAACCATAAAAAGTGGGGGCTTTTTCCGTTTTTCATTTTGAAAAATATTCTGTTGTACAAAAAAAAGTGAAAGAATAATATGATCCATGCCTGTATGCCCTTCAGCTAGATTCACCAATTAATAGCATTTGATCGTATTTGCTATCGTGGCTCTTTAGTTCTAAGTTCTTCTAACTCCTGAGATCTGGGGCATAACCACCACACAGTTAACATGCTCAAGAAATTTAGTATGGATCTAATAGTGTTATCTAATACACAATCCATATTTAAATCTCCCTAATTGTCTTAGTAATGTCTCAAAACTGTGGTTTCTTTTTTTGTTTTGTTTTTGCTTTTTTAAAAAATCTAACAGTGAATTAATTATCCCACAGTGTGTTTAGTTGTCTTTAAAAGTGCATGTTTTTTCGTTATCAAAAATAGAAAGAAAGCAAAAGAGAGCAGAGCAGGTAGAATGTTCCTTAACGCCACACTGTGTTTCTAGGCCAGATGTTTATGCTGACTGTTGTGTCTGGGGTGGCCTTTGTGACACAGGGAATTGGGGCTCCCAGGTGAGCTCACTGTCCCTAAGGGTTCCCTTCAGCTCCTGATTGGGCACCCTTGGTGATATGAACCTCGGCAAAGTCCCAGTGACATCAGGGCAGAACTCGTATCCCAGCTCTGTTATTTATCATCGGGGCGACCTTGGACAGTTAATCACTTCTGAACCTCGGTTTCTTACCCATCCATGGGATCATCACAGCGCTCGCTTCATAAAGCTGTCATGAAGGATTAAAGGGTACATTTTATAGACAGCTGGCTCATATTCAGTATTCCAAAAATATTAGCTAGTTATTAATAACATTATCTTGATTCTTGTCAAGGGATCTTAATTAAGACATGCCAAAAGACTGTCCCTCTGAGATGGCCCCACAGCTGCACCCTCAAAATAGAGCATTGATGCATCAACCAGGAAGGCGTGTGCAAGTATGACCAGGACAAGGACCTGACCCGCTGGGTGGGTTCCACTGTCACATCTTCCTTTCAGTCTCTGCTAGTCTCCCCTTCCATTCTTCAAGAACAGTAGCATTGATGGATCCTGTTTTGGATCTCAGTCCCTTGGCCAACTCACACATAGGATTTGGGCCACCAGCTAACCTGTTATGGACTCAATTTCCTTCACTGCAAAATTAAGAGTGCCCAGATGGGTTCTCTTCCAACCTCATTATCTCCTGATCTTATAGGATGGATTTAAAAATCTCCAGTCCAACGTGAGTGTTGATTCTCGCAACAAAAACAACAAAATTAGCTTGATGTCATGCAAGGGAAGAAAACAGTGGGCCAGGTGCTGTTAAAATGACAGAAAACAAGTGATTTCTTTATTTCTCGCAACTCTCAAGTACAGAATGTTTCCATCATAACTGACAAAGCATTGCCCCAGCTTTCCATATTCTTAGATGGTCAATGTTTTTGTTTGTTTCACAGGACCAATGAAAGCTAAAAGCCGGTCCAACAACAGATAGAGACTCGAGATCAACCCCCTCAGGTCACTGACTCTTTCCATGTTAAGTTCCTCACAAGAGCTCCCCAAACATGTTCAAAGCAAAAAAAAAAAAACAACACTCTGGAAGTTTTTCATTGATGGATTCATATATTTTCCAAATAGCTTGGACTCTGAATAAGAATCTGTGGATCCTGAAGCATTTAAATTAATTTAGTGACCATAAGCCTCCTTGATGAAATGTTATATCATCCCCATTGTGATCAGTCCAGCCCTTCACTAGCACTCTGGACCAGGGGAAGGAAAACAGATCCATCCATACCTGGGGCTGTTCTTCATGCAGGAGCACTCTGTCTCTTGTGTTGGAAATACAGTGGGCAATTTTAAACCATTGACTTCACCATTAAATTATCCATTTTTGTCTGTTTGAAGATCTCAACAAAGACATTTATTAATAGCCACCCCACAGGGAGGATAGATAGATTGAATCAATTCTACCTACTTCAGGGCAGATTATCATTTTGACAGTTACCTATGAAGGAGAAAGCATCAGTGTAGCTTACATTTACCAAGTGCTTACTATTTGCCAAGTACAATACTGATGCTTACGATGGAATCCCACCTCCCTGACTACATGTCTTTCTCACCCATCAGATATAGGACAGCACCACAGTCTGAGAGCTTATAAAAGAATTGATCCACTGACATGAAATTCTGCATGACATCAACATGGAACAAGGTACCCACTCTACAGCAAAGGAAGAGTTTTAATGGACACAAGACCATGGGACCCACTGCTTTTTTCCCATACCATACCACCCAGAATCTTACAACCTAACAGAGAAATGAAATTGCCTGTTGAAGGTACAAAGGAAGCACCAATTTGGGGAAATGTCTTCTAAGGAGTGGGCACCAGCCTCCAGGATACACCGTAAATCAACAATCATCACACAGTGCACGGCCCCAGTAGTTAGGATCCAGGGGCCAGGAGTGCAGGGGCAGAAGTAGGGAAGGTCATGATTGCATCGCTCTCAGTGATCCACTGGGGCATTTTTCCTTCCCATGCCTATAACCCTGGGCTCTATGTGTTTAGAGATCCTGGCCACAGGGTCACTTGGCTGTCCCAAGTCCTCAAGAGTCAGATGAGGCTTTTTGAACAGCACGTGATTATCTGCTGTAGATGACATAAACTTGCTCCAAAGCTTTACATTTTGAGTGTCCTATTGTGGCTTCCCATAAACTCTTCACAGACTCTTCTCATGGCAGATACTTCTCATACCTTAAGGACTGCCAGATTATATGACCCAAGTCACTGAGCTGTTTGTATTGCAGCCTGGAGTTGGGATGATCCTTCAAGATTGTCCTAAATTGAGGAGAGGGAGCCCAGCTTTCATCATATCGATCTCACTCAATGCAGGCTGCCCTGGGATGAGGGGGGAAACTAGGATGAACCATAGACGGTCACCAGAGAAGTACACTGACACCAGCCCTCGGGAGCTAACACTCCCAGCAGCTGGAGGAATCCAAGATAGGCAGTAGCCTCCACCATAGTGGAAATCCATCTCCTGGGCAGTTCTCGTCCTGAACAGGATTAATCCCTCCATCCTCGGTGTCCCAAGGCAGGGTTCAGACCCCAACTGTAGCACTCATCCAAATGTACCAGTTTCTCTTTCTCTACAGATGCACAGTCAGCAGCTCCAGGACAAGAAGTATATTTAGTTGACAGTTGCACAGTATTCAGCTTATAAAAAGCCATCAAAAAATGTTTTCTGTTAGATATATAAATACATAAGCCACCTGACTGAGGCTTGAATATGCTTAAAAACAGGTAATGTACCTGTTATTTTACGTCTGTCAGCCAGTGATAATGACTCAGTACTGGCCTTTGTATTCTCCATAGATTCCTCCGGTTTTATACCCAGGGATTTTGTAACCTAAAGGACTTTCCTTCTGAGCATCCACTCATCCCTTACCTACATTTAAACAACTTTATAATAAATACTTTTTTTTGTTTCTTTCCTTCTTTATTTTTTATTATTATTATTTTCAATAAATGCTAATTGAGATTCTCTCACAGGTCAGGCCAGGTTCTATATTTCCATTGTATAGTTGAGGAAGTTAAAACAATGGGGAGTTTGTATATCTTGCTCCAAGATCAGGTACACAGCTAGTAACAGACAGTAGTGGGATTTGAACCCAGGCAGTCTGGCTGTGGGGTTTCCGATGCTAGGCAGTAACAAGACAAATATCGTTTCTTCCAACTTGGAGCATAAAATCTAGTGGGATAGAGAAACACTGTACAATTTAACAAATAAAATAATTACCCATTTATAGCATTACTTTCTATTTGGGAGAGGGAAATGCACTGTGGGTAAGATTCAAAATAACAAAGAGGTTCTACTTTTAAAATGGTGCACAGGGAAAATCCCTGTCAGACAATGATATAAACTGAGAACTAAAGAATATGAAAAAGTCAGGTATGAGAGGGAGCCTCCCAGGTGCAGAAACAAAGCTAAAAGGGGACCAGGGTGGCTAGAGCTTAGTAAACCAAAAGGAGACGGACAAGTGAAGCATTTGAAGATAGGAGTGCCAGCAGACCATGCTCTGAAGTCTTAAGTAAGGACTGGGCTTTTACTCAAGGTAATGGAAATTTGCTTTTAATGAGAAGTGTCAACATCTGATTTTAAGAGGACCACTCTGGCTGCCATATGGAGATTAGGTTGGACCGGGGTAAAGTGGCATCATACGGGTGAAGGGCTAGTGCAATAGTCCATGTAAATACGTTCATCCGTGTTACTTACCTTCCTTTCTCTTATCCTACACTTCTCATATTAGAGCATACCATTCATAAAACCCACAAGCTTGCAACTATTTCTAAACATAGGGCAAGAGTATGCAAAAGAAAAACCTTATAACCCTTCAAAGTTAGCTGTTTCCTTTAACATCAAAATGTTTGCTCTTTTCAATGCCCTGAATAGTGACTAATAAAATGAACAACTCCCCCGCCCCAGCCCAAATTCTCTAAATTAAGGACTTAACATTCCATTTATAGTGTCCTTTACCTGGAATAATCAACACCAGATGCAGAATAATGGCAGTGATTAGTAATTTTCTCCCATGAGAGCCATTTTTAGGAAGGATACAGATTGTGTCTTACTCTACCACCTCCATTCCACCCCCTCCCAGCTGCTTTCTCAAGCTGGGTTTCCACTCACCTGACTGACAGCAGTTCTCATGGGGATGGAGCTCTCTTGGTGAGGAGAGCAATGAAAACCAAAAGCATCCAATATGCAGAATTGTACCTAAATGGAAAATAGTAATAACAACATAATGGCTATCATTTGTTGAGAGTTTGCTATGGGCCAGGCACTATGTGAAGAACTTAATACACCTTTAAAAAGTACTGAAATGTCTCACCAACTCATTGCCAACTTACCACACTGGAGCCTTAGCAGGTGTCTCCAGCAGAGCAAAATGCTACAAGCCACATATAGGAAAAATAATATGGTGGTTCCTTGGTATTTACAAAAATCCAGATTTCAACTTATTCAAATGTCATCTTACCTAACCATCCATTTTCCAACCCCAAGTTTGAATCTCTGGATCGTGTCCTGCTCTGCTGTCCCAACTTGCTGACAACTTGAAAAACTTTCTCCTCTCCCCACCAGCCTGCGCCAGCTCCCAGACATTGATGAGCATCTGTGTCCTGGAGGCTAATCCCCTCATCACAGGCTTCCTGTAAAGACCATCATGGCAGGTTGGCCAGGGGAAACCTGCCTCTTATGTCTCACTGCCCTTCCCAGATTGGTCCTAGGGATTTAGCCAAAGGCTGTAAGAGAAGCATGATAACACATTATTTAATGAGATGTTCTATAACCTTATTTTTTTTCAATTATCAAGCTTTCTTTCCTGTCCCAGGGTCCTTACAGTCAGCCAACCTCAACCGTCAACAGCAGATAGCGCTTACAGTTCTTCACTCCTCCCTGTATCTGTCCACCTGTTGACGTCACCTTGCAAATCCTCCCTTCAAAAGAAGGGGATCAATTTCTCAGAGCTTTTTGTCTGGGCTGGCCTTGTGACTTGCTTAGGCCAATGGAATGTGGTGAAAGCAATGGGGTCCCAGTTCCAAGGTTAGGTTTCAAGAATCCATGCACACCTTCACTATCCTTTGGGAAATCTGTAACTGCTATGTGAACAAGTGTAGGCTAGCCCACTGGAGGATGGGAAATCATGTAGAGGAGGGCCAAGGAACACCAGCCAACTTCCAGAAGCAGAGCTGCCTAATGATCTTTGGCTGATGGCAGACAAATGGAAAAGCCTCTTAAACCAGAACTATCCAGCTGAAACATAGACTCATGAGCAGGAGTAATTTGTGGCTACTTTAAGTCATGTGGTTTGGGGGAATTTGTTATGCATCAGTAGATACCTGATACAATCAGGAACCCAAGCAGCTATCTGAGAAAATTGTCCAAGTCATCAGCCTCTTCTCCCTGCCCATCAGTCTCAGCTCTTACTTGTTCTCAACTCATATCTATGACCTCTACCTTGATAGCTATGTGGCCCCTCTGAAATTAAAACAGGTTAACTCTGATGTTTGAAATGTCGCTCTACTCAACAGACTCTGTTCTGAAATATAATATACCAGAGTCTTTGCTATTGAAAAAAAGTAAAACCTTGATCATGTATCCATGCAGCACACACACATTAAGGTAACCCTCAATTAGTCCTGCCCTTGTAGATTTCCCTCTCCTGGAGTGCAGGTGGAATCTGTGACGTGCATATAGCCAACAGAATATGGCAAAAATGATGGCATGGTCACTCCAGTGATTACATTACATTATGTAAGACTCCATCTTAGCAAACTGGAGCGAGAGGTTCTCCTGCCAACCTTGAAGAAGTGAGCTGCCATGTTGTGAGAGGGTCATATGGCAGGGAACTATGGAGGCTTCTAGGATCTGAGATCAGCCCCAGGCTGACAGCCAGCAGGGAAGCAGGGACCTCAGTCCTACAACTGCAAAGAACTGTATTCAGCCAATAACCATGTAGTCTTGGAAGGAGACCTTGCAATGGACTGAACTTTTGTGCTCCCCGTAAAATTTGTATGTTGGAATCTTAGTCCCCCAAGGCATGGTATTAGGAGGTGGAGTGTTTAGGAGATAATTAGGTGGAGGGTGGAGCCCTCATGAATGGAATCAGTGTCCTCATAAAAGAGACCCCAGAGAGCTCCTTCATCCCTTCCGCCATGTGAGCACACGGGTGGAAGACGGCCATTGGCGAACCAGGAAGTGGCTCTCACCGGATACTGACCCTGCCATCACCTTATCTTGGATTTCCAGCCTCCAGAACTGTGAGAAATAAATTTCTGTTGTTTATAAGCCACTCAGTCTGTGGTATTTTGTTACGGCAGCCTGAATGAACTAAAATAAACCCCAAGCTCCAGAAAGGAATGTGATCCAGCTGACACTGATGTAGCCTTGAGAGATTCTGATCAGATGACCCAATTGAGCAGGGAACTCTCGATCATTAGAAGGATCCAAGCAGATGGCAACTCCCTGCCTGGCCTCCTTCATTGAATGGAGGTCTAACAGAGGGTCATTAAGGTCCCTTCCATCCCTAGGATTCTAAGACCTTTGGTCTCTACCTTTCCTAGAGAGCACAGCCGCTATGTTCCCAAGAACATCAGAGAACGAGGATCTCTCTCAAGTCATTGCTCCATAGGCCTCGACCTCAGGACTGAGGCGTCAAAATAAGCTCTGCTTCTCTTTCTCATGAGTCAATGTGGCTGATAGGACATGGAGGGAAGTGTCACGGGCCAGACTTGAACAGAGTGTTTTCAGCATGGTGGTATTTCAGTGGAATCCACATCCTTCTTCCAAAGCACAGTAAGCAACTCCAAGCAGAGTGAGGGGAATTTTCTCATGGCTTCCCTGGAGGGGCTAATAAGAGAACCAGCACAATGATAAGCATATGGCAGAGGGTCATGGGGGAAACATTTACTGGGGTTTAAAACAGACCATGTGCTGTATGTTCCTCACAGCAGACCTCTGGGATAGTTGTCTTTCTCCTCCTTGAACTTGCTTGAACTCCCAGAGCTGGTGTCAAGGTAGAGATTGAAATGCTTACACGCGGAGAGCTGCCTGGCCTGCCTCGCAGCATGCTTAAGTGACCATTTAAATTATGCCCTGGCTTGTTTCTGAAGTTAGATTCTGGATGTTAGACAGAGGTCATGGAGGGGAAGTGTTTGTGTTTCCCCAGCACTGTCTCCCAGGATAAGAGTCCAGGCCTTTATACAGAGGTCACACAAGAATGAATGTAAATGGTCACCCTGTGGGATCATTCCTAGTGTTCATGAGGGACACTCTCCTAGGGTGGAATCCCCTCCCATCTTCCTTTTTGGGGTTCATATTTCCATCTTAGTGCATGTCACATGCTCTGGTAAGAATGCTGTAACCCCAATTCTAAGATGCACAAATTCTTCCATATTGAAATGTTTCTAAAATTGGGATGTGTCTTAAAAGCATTTGTACATTTAATATAGTGTTTCTTTTGTCCTCATAAACTAGAGTAACTAGATAAATAGTACATGTTCAGTCAGTAGTATCTTAGGACCAAGGATATCCAAATGCGCTGTTTCTTTCTCTGTCCATCTTCCCCAGTAAATGGAACCTTGAGGCAGAGATATATTCATTCTATTATTCACAGTTCCTAGCGCAGAGCAGGCTCAAAAGATAGGAGATGAATAAATAAACGGACAGATGAACAAAAATGTCTCTAAAGCAAGAAGGGAAATACATTTTCCAATGGCCTTGTGCACATGGCCTTCAGAAATCTGTGTGTTCGATTTCGCACCTCTTAAATATCCTTCTGCTCAGTGATGTCATTTGGTCTCCAGAGATGACATTTCTCCAGGAGGAAGTCTTCCACAAACACTTGCTGTGCCAATGCTCCGGTCATTGAGGACATTACAAGGACATTAAGAATTGGCATGTTGGTCCACCTGTCAGGCTCTTGGCCATTTGGGTGGTGTGGGGCAGGCCCTGCAACTGGTTCTACTTGGATGGACTGATAGAATCAAGGTCTCAGGCCTACAAATGTGCTGTTCTGACTCTGTATAGCCAACTATAAGAGCTTCTGCCATTTCTCCGCCCTCCTCACCTCCCAGCCTAGTTCCATGCAATTAAAAATCAAAGACCTCAGAGGCCTCTGGGCATGATAGAAGTTCAGAAAAAAATTACAGCAATGCCCTAGGATGACTGAAAAAGTTAATTTATGGCCCTCCCTCACATCTGTAAAATGAAGGTGTCTGGCCGCATCCTTTCAGATTAGTTGATCAAATATTTCTGAGGACCTACTGTGTACCCGGTACTATGAAATGGGCTTCATAGGGCAATGACAAAGGAGGGAGTTGAAAACCACCAAGACTCAGTTATTATGATTATGTGACATCTTTTGTATTCACTGCCTAGTAGTAACAATAATTAGTAGAGAGAGCTTTAGAATTTATAATCCCCTTGGTTCAAAACTCAAAACAAACAAATAATAAAAATAATAAAATAAAATAAAACAAAACAATTCACATGAAAAGATGCTCACTAATCATCAGGAAAATGCAAATCGAAACTACCATGAGGTATCACCTCATACCCATTAGAATGGCTGTCATCAAGAAGACAAGAGGTAAGTCTTGGTGAGGACTTGGAGAAAAGGGATCCCTTGCTCACTGTTGATGGGAATATTAGTTGGTGCGGCCACTATGGAAAACAATATGGCGTTTCCTCAAAAATAAAAACAGAACTATCATATAATCCAGCAATTCCATTTCTGGTTTTATAGCCAAAGGAAATGAAAACAAGATATGGAAAAGACATCTGAGTCCCATGTTTATTGCAGGATTATTCACAGTAAACAAGATAGGAAAACCTAAATGTCCATCAGTGGATGAACGGCTAAAGAAGCACCTTGAAATTAGCCCCATTCTCCAAATGCATGACCACCCCTTGCAAATTTGGGGGAGGCAAGAGTACGTAAAAGGTAAGAAGCTCACAGCCTACCTGTTGGGAATCAGCAGACAGGTGGGTGTTCTCAGCCTGGTGCCTCTTCACAATTCCCCACCCCAGATCCCAGTCTATCCTTCCACTGTCTAGCCTAGTGGTCTTCCCAAAGAGGCATTGCTACAGATTGAACACCTACTGTGTACTAGGTGTTCTACATTCATTGTCTGCAAAGAAGGTGTTGTCTACATTTTACTGCTGGGGCAATTGAGGATCAGTCATTTTTAGCCACACAACCAGTAAAGAAAGGGAAAACCCTAAATTTGAACCCAGATCTGCTGGCACCTGCCGCCTGGGGCTCTTCTCCCCATATGCGGTGGTGAAGAGCATGAGCTCTGGAGTCAGGCTGGTCTGAATTAAAAGTCCTCCCTTGCTAGCTGTGTGACCTTGGGCAGGTCATTAACCTCTCCAAGCCTCAGTGTTCTTCTCTATAAAATGAGGATATTAATGACACCGGCCACATAGACTTATTCCAAGGATTAGAAAAGAGAATATGTCTAAAATATTTCCTGGAAACAGCTCAAATAATGGTAGCTAGTATTACATAACAATAGCCCCACCCTAATACTTAAGAAGGTCTGTAGCTATTCAGAGAGTTAGCTAGATTGAAAGTGGAGTAGAACTTAGAGGGGATCTAGTAAAATAAACCTCCCAATTTCAAAGGTCATATTTTTTCCCTTAAATCCAATTATTTTGACATTTTCTTTCAGTAAAATTTCAAAGGCAGGAGCATTCCTTCTTTCTTGATATTTTCTTGTATCACAAAACATTTTTTAGGTTCCCCAGACTAGTCAGAGGGGGAAATTTGTCACATTGCCTTTTCTTCTCAAATACTGTCTGTGACCGCCTGCCTGGCTCATTAATGTCTGTTCCAGCCCAGGGCTGGAAATAGCAGCCCTTAGTTAACAGCAGGAGCCAAAAATATCACATTCCCTCAGTGAAATGATTTAGCCACGTTAGACCAGACCCTTCTTTACTGTCCTTATTTTCAAAAGCAATGTTAAATGTAGGTTTTATTCCTTATCCATTGCTGAGATGTCCATATACAGGTAAGGGAAGCATCACCCCTAGTATTCATTTTTTTTCTGTTCATGTGTACAAATAATATGTACTGAGTGCATACACGTCAGTGCCAGGTGCATGCTAGGCACTAGGAACAAGAGTGAGCAAGTCAGGAGCATGGTTTCTCCGTGCATAGACGTCTGGTCTAGCACAGAGATAGTAAATCAACATTTTTTAAAAATTATTGTGTAATTGCAATTGTGATAAGAGCTGAGAGAACAAATTGAGGGACTCTAAAAGTGTTGAACAGATTGCCAATATAGTTCCTGAAGGATGATGCTCTCTCCTTCTTTCATTGAGCTGAACACGGAGAAGAGCCTGGTGGGAGGGGATAGCTTCAACGGAAGATGCTACCCAATCAAAGTCACAAAGCAAGGGAAATGGGAGGGAAGCCTCCTCAGGTCAGCTATGTGAAGCAGATACAATAAGCCCAGCTGGCTCAGCATCTGTCTCAACTTTCTAAGGTCACTTCTGGTACTACAGCGGCTGGAAATCTGAACAGCACATTTCTCGGACTCCCTTGTCACACCGGTTCGGGAGGCAATTCAGGACACAAGTCCAGAACCGAGTTCATGGAGAAAAGAGAAGGCAGTGGGGAAGGCATCATTTTGCTGGTGCTGATCTGGAGGGGATGGCAGAGTTCTGAGCCAGTAGTGGCAGCGTTTTACTGATCTCTAGCTCAAGATCTAGGTAGAGTGAGAGTTTGGAACCAAGTGTTGAGAAAGAGATACTGATATCCCAAAGTAGTAGTAGCAGCCAATATCCCCTCAGCCTAGCTGGGTTTAGCATGGCATTGGTGCACAGTTCTGTGCATGCTGCCTGTATCCCACCCCAAGCTCCCACCATGGCATGTCTCTGTTTCTCTGCCTCAGCCCTTCATCCAAAGTCACGGACGGTTGCTCAGCCTATAGAGATGCAACCCACCAGTTCTAAGGTGTTTACACCCTGGGGGCCCACCCTCAACTAACAGGAAACATGTGCCATGAGTAAATGCCCCAGCTTCTCACATTAGGAGGGATGATGCCAAGGTACATTCTGCTTATTTCCTCTTAGGGTCCTCAGAGGAATACCCCAGGTGCCCACAGTGGTAACCTACCCACTAATGCACACTATTGGCTTTCCCCTCTTCTCTGTTTTGCTCTCCCTGCTCCCCCATCCTAGCTTTCTAGAATAACCTTCCAAGTAAACCACCAGTTTTATCTCAGATTCAGCTTTCCAGGAAGCCAAATTAAGACACCCAGCATACAGAGCCAGTCAGATGTAATTATTCCCTTACGAGGACACTTCTGCAGTATTTTTCTGGGAGTCATTCTGGAGACCCAGCCCAGAGCCAGCCCCTCCAGCACTAGCAAAAATTCTTTAAGCAGTAATTCCTTGCATCAAATCCTTTTCTAATCAAAATCACTGAAGTGGTTTGTTGGATACACTTGAACCCTGACTGCTACAGCAGGGTTTCCATACTTCAAAAGTCCCCCATCTGCCTGGTATTTGGGGAGGCAGAGTGGAGAGCTTCTAGTCAACTTCGCTTTGACTCCAATGCCAAAGGGGCCCTTTCTTCCTAGTAGATCAAGAAAACTGCAGCTATGGCTTTACTGTTCTTCAGGTCTAATGTATTCTGCTACTTGCTAATTTGGAATTTTCTTTTGCCCATATATCACACATTTACTTGTTAAAACATCCCTTAACTCCCTCCACTTGTCTTCTTTGGTCAAGACAAGACCTTTGGACATGACTTACCAACAGAATAATGTTTAAGACATGACTATACAATGGTTTATTAATGTTTCATGAACACACCCAGTTTATGGTTTTCTCTAAGCAAGCAAATGATTTCAGGGTTAAGACCAAATAATACCAGTGGTGAGGCATATGGCAAATAGGGGTAAGGCAAGGATTTCTTCTTGCAAGTTAAAATGTTGAAATACACAAAAATACAATGACTATTATAATAAGCACCCAGAATTAACAAATGATATCATGCTTACTTCCAGTTTCAGTTACTTTTCTAAAAAAAGATAGATTTAAAACATTACAAATAAGTCAAAACCCCTTATGTCATCCTCCCTATTCTAATTCTTTATCCTCCTTCCCCCAAAGCACCCACTATCATGAATTTCGTGTGGAACCTTTCAGTCTATATAGACATAATTCTGTTACAAGATCAATCCATAAATATAGTTTGTTTTTCTAATTTATGTAAATAATACATTATATTAATTCCTCTGTAACCTTATTTTACTCAACATTATTAAAATCTATCCACACAGATAGATCTATTTATTCTAACTACTATGAATACTTTTATTCATTTCTCCACTCACCCATTGATGGACAAATAGATTGTTTCTAGATTGATGCCATTAATAACTTTACTTCAACAACTACCCTTACATAACTTTCTTTGTAAAAATATGTGAACCATTCATTCAGGGATATAGTTAGAAATGGAATACAAAGTATATTCTCTAGGGTGTGCACATACTAAGTTTTTCTAGGCATTATCAAACAGTTTTCCAAGGTGGTGGTTGCAATTTACAATCCCATCAAGAACATATAAAAGTTTTTGCTTCCTCCCACCTTTGGCAAAACTTAATATTTTCAGAATTTTTAAAAATTTTGCCAAGTTTATGGGTGTGAAATGGTCTCTTATTTTATTGTTTAATTCTGTGATTTCCTGGTAAGGTTGAACATCTTGTCTCATATTTCTATGTGAATACAAATTCTAGAATGCCCATGCATCAGTTACATGCATGTTTCTATTGAGTCTCCTGTTTATTACTTACTCAGAGAATGTGTGTGTATGTGTACACACATGCAAACTTAAGATGGGTTAAAGATCTAAATGTGAGACCGGAAACCATAAAATTCCTAGAAGAAACCACAGGCAATAATTTCTCTGACATCGACTATAACAACATTTTTCTAGATATGTCTCCTGAGGCAAGGAAAACAACAGCAAATGTAAACTATTGGGACTTCATCAAAATAAAAAGCTTCTGCACAGCAAAGGAAAGCATCAACAAAACAAAAAGGCCATCTACTGAATAGAAGAATATATTTGCAAATAATATATCTGATAAGGGGTTAATATCCAAAATACATAAAGAACTTATACAACTCAACACCAAAAAAACACACACTATCTTTAAAAAATAAGCAGAGGACCTAGATAGACATTTTTCTAAAGCAGACATCCAGATGGCCAAGAGACACACGAAAAGATGCTCAACGTCATTAATCATCAGGGAAATGCAAATTAAAATCACAGTGAAATATCACTTTACACCTGTCAGAATGGCTAAAACCAAAAGGATAAGAAGTAAAAAGTGTTGGTGAGGATGTGGAGAAAAAGGAACTCTTGTGCACTGTTGGTGGGAATGTAAATTTGTATAGTCATTGTGGAAGGCAGTAGGGAGCTTCCTTAAAAAATTAAAAATAGAAATATCATATGATCCAACAATTCCACTCCTGGATATTTATCCAAAGAAAAGAGAAACACTAATTCAAAAAGATACATGCATCCCTATGTTTATTGCAACATTATTTACAATAACCAAGATATGGAAGATATGGAAGCAACCTAAGGGTCCATCAGTAGATGAATGTATAAAGAAAATGGGGTGTAGGTATATGTACACATGTATACACACACTCACACATATATATGGATAAAGAATATGTGGTATATATATGTATATATGTATAAACACACATACACGCAGCAATATTATGCAGCCATAAAAAGAATGAAATCTGCCATTTGCAACAACATGGATGGACGTAGAGAGTACTATGCTAAGTGAAACAATTGATAGAAAGACAAATACCATATGATTTCACTCATATGCAAATCTAAAAAACAAAACAAATGAATAAACAAACAAACAAAAAGCAAAATTAGAACTAAAAATACAGAGAATAAACTGATGGTTGTCAGAGGAACAGGAGGTGGGAAATGGGCAATATGGTTGAAGGGGAGTAGAAGATACAGGCTTCCAGTTTTGGAATGAATAAGTCATGGGAATAAGAGGAACAGCATAGGGAATATAGCCAATGATATTGGTTTTTTTTTAATTATTATGTTATGTTAACCACCATACATTACATCATTAGTTTTTGATGTAGTGTTCCATGATTCATTGTTTGTGCATAACACACAGTGCTCCATGCAGAACGTGCCCTCTTTAATACCCATCACCAGGCTAACCCATCCCCCCACCCCCCTCCCCTCTAGAACCCTCAGTTGGTTTCTCAGAGTCCATCGTCTCTCATGGTTCTTCTCCCCCTCCGATTTCCCACCCTTTATTCTTTCCCTCCTGCTATCTTCTTCTTCTTTTTTTTTTTTAACATATATTGTACTATTTGTTTCAGAAGTACAGATCCGTGATTCATCAGTCTTGCACAATTCGCAGCGCTCACCATAGCACATACCCTCGCCAATGTCTATCACCCAGCCACCCCATCCCTCCCACCCCCCACCACTCCAGCAACACTCAGTTTGTTTCCTGAGATTAAGAATTCCTCATATCAGTGAGGTCGTATGATATATGTCTTTCTCTGATTGACTTATTTTGCTCAGCATAACACCCTCCATTTCCGTCCACATCGTTCAAATGGCAAGATTTCATTCCTTTTGATGGCTGCACAATATTCCATTGTATATATATACCACATCTTCTTTATCCATTCATCTGTTGATGGACATCTTGGCTCTTTCCACAGTTTAGCTATTGTCGACATTGCTGCTATAAACATCAGGGTGCACGTACCCCTTCGGATCCCTACATTTATATCTTTGGGGTAAATACCCAGTAGTGCAATTGCTGGGTTGTAGGGTAGCTCTATTTTCAACTTTTTGAGAAACCTCCATACTGTTTTCCAGAGGGGTTGCACCAGCTTGCATTCCCACCAACAGTGTAGGAGGGTTCCCCTTTCTCCGCATCCCCGCCAACATCTGGTGTTTCCTGACTTATTAATTTTATCCATTCTGACTGGTGTGAGGTGATATCTCATTGAGGTTTTGATTTGGATTTCCCTGATGCCGAGCGATGTTGAGCACTTTTTCATGTGTCTGTTGGCCGTCTGGATGTCTTCTTTGGAAAAATGTCTGTTCATGTCTTCTGCCCATTTCTTGATTGGATCATGTGTTCTTGGCGTGTTAAGTTTAAGAAGGTCTTTATAGATTTTGAATACTAGCCCTTTATCTGATGTGCCATTTGCAAATATCTTCTCCCACTCTGTCAGTTGTCTTTTGGTTTTGTGGACTGTTTCTTTTGCTGTGCAAAAGCTTTTTAACTTCATGAAATCCCAATAATTCATTCTTGCCCTTGCTTCCCTTGCCTTTGGCAATGTTTCTAGGAAGAAGTTGTTGTGGCTGAGGTCGAAGAGGTTGCTGCCTGTGTTCTCCTCTAGGATTTTGATGGACCCCTGTCTCACATTTAGGTCTTTCGACCATTTGGAGTCTATTTTTATGTGTGGTGTAAGGAAATGGTCCAGTTTCATTCTTCTCCATGTGGCTGTCCAATTTTCCCAACACAATTTGTTGAAGAGACTGTCTTTTTTCCATTGGACATTCTTTCCTGCTTTGTCAAAGATGAGTTGACCATAGAGTTGAGGGTCCATTTCTGGGCTCTCGATTCTGTTCCATTGATCTATGTGTCTGTTTTTGTGCCAGTACCATGCTGTCTTGATGACGACAGCTTTGTAATAGAGCTTGAAGTCCGGAATTGTGATGCTGCCAGCTTTGCTTTTCTTTTTCAACATTCCTCTGGCTATTCGAGGTCTTTTCTGGTTCCATACAAATTTTAGGATTAATTGTTCCATTTCTTTGAAAAAAGTTGATGGTATTTTGATAGGGACTGCATTGAATGTGTACATTCCTCTAGGTAGCTTTGACATCTTCACAATATTTGTTCTTCCAATCCATGAGCATGGAACATTTTTCCATTTCTTTGTGTCTTCCTCAATTTCTTTCATGAGTATTTTATAGTTTTTGGAGTACAGATCCTTTGCCTCTTTGGATACATTTATTCCTAGGTATCTTATGGTTTTGGGTGCAATTGTAAATGGGATCGACTCCTTAATTTCTCTTTCTTCTGTCTTGTTGTTGCTGTATAGGAATGCCACTGATTTCTATGCATTGATTTTATATCCTGTTATTTTACTGAATTCCTGTTCTAGCAGTTTTGGGTGGAGTCTTTTGGGTTTGCCACATAAAGTATCATATCATCTGCAAAGAGTGAGAGTTTGACTTCTTTGCCGATTTGGATGCCTTGTATTTATCTTTGTTGTCTGATTGCTGTGGCTAGGACTTCTAATACTATGTTGAATAGCAGTGGTGAGAGTGGACATCCCTGCCGCGTTCCTGACCTTAGGGGGAAAGCTCTCAGCTTTTCCCCATTGAGAATGATATTCGCTCTAGGTTTTTCATAGGTGGCTTTTATGATATTGAGGTATGTACCCTCTATCCCTATACTCTGAAGAGTTTTGATCAAGAAAGGATGCTGTACTTTGTCAAATGCTTTTTCTGCATCTATTGAGAGGATCCTATGGTTCTTGTTCTTTCTTTTATTTTATGTATTGTATCACATTGATTGATTTGCTGATGTTGAACCAACCTTTCATCACAGGGATAAATCCCACTTGGTCGTGGTGAATAATCCTTTTAATGTACTGTTGGATCCTATTGGCTAGTATTTTGATGAGAATTTTTGCATCCATGTTCACCAAGGATATTGGTCTGTACTTCTCCTTTTTGATGGGGTCTTTGTCTGGTTTGGGGATCAAGGTAATGGTGGCCTCATAAAACGAGTTTGGAAGTTTTCCTTCCATTTCTATTTTTTGGAACAGTTTCAGGAGAATAGGTATTAATTCTTCTCTAAATGTTTGGTAGAATTCCCCTGGGAAGCCATCTGGCCCTGGGCTTTTGTTTCTTGGGAGATTTTTGATGACTGCTTCAATTTCTTTAGTGGTTATAGGTCTGTTCAGGTTTTCTATTTCTTCCTGGTTCAGTTTTGGTAGTTGATACATCTCTAGGAATGCATCCATTTCTTCCAGATTATTTAATTTGCTGGCATATAGTTGCTCGTAATATGTTCTTATAATTGTCTGTATTTCTTTGGTGTTGGTTGTGATCTCTCCTTTTTCATTCATGATTTTGTTGATTTGGGTCATTTCTCTTTTCTTTTTGATAAGTCTGGCCAGGGCTTTATCAATCTTGTTAATTCTTTCAAAGAACCAGCTCCTAGTTTCATTGATCTGTTCTACTGTTCTTTTGGTTTCTAGTTCATTGTTTTCTGCTCTGATCTTTATTATTTCTCTTCTCCTGCTGGGTTTAGGTTTTATTTGCTGTTCTTTCTCCAGCTCCTTTAGGTGTAGGGTTAGGTTGTGTATTTGAGACCTCTCTTGTTTCTTGAGAAAGGTTTCTATTGCTTATACTTTCCTCTTAAGACTGCCTTTGCTGTATCCCAAAGATTTTGAACAGTTGTTTTCATTTTTAATTCCATGAAATTTTTTAATTCTTCTTTAATTTCCTGGTTGTCCTATTCTTTCTTTAGTAGGATGCTCTTTAGCCTCCTAAAGAGTTCTTTCTGTTGTTGAGTTCTTTCTGACTTTCCTCTTGTGATTGAGTTCTCGTTTCAAAGCATTGTGGTCTGAAAATATACAGGGAATGCTCCCAATCTTTTGGTACCAGTTGAGACCTGATTTGTGACCTAGGATGTGATCTTTCTGGAGAATGTTCCAGGGGCACTAGAGAAGAATGTGTATTCTGTTGGTTTGGGATGGAATGTTCTGAATATATCTGTGAAGTCCTTTTGGTCCAGTGTGTCATTTAAAGTTTTTCTTTCCTTGTTGATCTTTTGCTTACATAATCTGTCCATTTCAGAGAGGGGGCTGTTAAAGTCTCCCACTATTATTGTATTGTTGTTGATGTGTTTTTTTGCTTTTGTTATTAATTGACTTATATAATTGGCTTCTCCCATGTTAGGGGCATAGATGTGTATAATTGTTAGATCATCTTGTCGGATAGAACCTTTAAGTAGGATATAGTGTCCTTCCTCATCTCTTATTACAGTCTTTGGATTAAAATCTAATTTGTCTGATATAAGGATTGCCACCCCAGCATTCTTTTGGTGTCCATTAGCATGGTAAATCGTTTTCCACCCTCTCACTTTCAATCTGGGGGTGTCTTTGGGTCTAAAATGAGTCTCTTGCAGACAGCATATTGATGGGTCTTGTTTTTTTATCCAATCTGATACCCTGTGTCTTTTGATTGGGGCATTTAGCACATTTACGTTCAGGGTAACTATTGAAAGATATGAATTTAGTCCATTGTATTGCCTGTAAAGTGACTGTTACTGTATATTGTCTGTGTTCCTCTCTGGTCTATGTTGCTTTTAGGCTCTCTCTTTGCATAGAGGACCCCTTTCAATATTTCTTATAGGGCTGGTTTCCTGTTTGCAAATTCCTTTCGTTTTTGTTTGTCCTGGAAGATTTTTATCTCTCCTTTTATTTTCAATGACAGCCTAGCTGGATATAGTATTCTTGGCTGCATATTTTTCTGATTTAGTGCTCTGAATATATCATGCCAGTCCTTTCTGGCCCTCCAGGTCTCTGTGGATAGGTCTGTTGCCAATCTAATATTTTTACCATTGTAGGTTACATAACTCTTCTCCCGAGCTGCTTTCAGGATTTTCTCTTTGTCTCTGAGACTTGTAAGTTTTATTATTAGATGTCGGGGCATTGACCTATTTTTATTGATTTTGAGAGGGGTTCTCTGTGCCTCCTGGAGTTTGATGCCTGTTTCTTTCTCCAAATTAGGGAAGTTCTCTGCTGTAATTTGCTCCAATATACCTTTCGCCCCTCTCTCTTCCTTCTTCTTCTGGGATCCCAATTATTCTAAAGTTGTTTCATCTTATGGTATCACTTATCTCTTGAATTCTGCCCTTGTGATCCAGTAATTGTTTATCTCTCATTTTCTCAACTTCTTTATTTTCCATCATTTAGTCTTCTATATCACTAATTCTCTCTTCTGCCTCATTTATCCTAGCAGTTAGAGCCTCTATTTTGGATTGCACCTCATTAACAACCTTTTTGATTTCGACTTGGTTAGATTTTAGTTCTTTTCTTTCTCCAGAAAGGGTTTCTCTAATAATTTCTACGTTTTTTCAAGCCCAGCTAGTATCTTTAAAATCATCATTCTGAACTCTAGGTCTGACATCTTACTAATGTCCATATTGATTAGGTCCCTAGCAGTTGGTACTGCCTCTTGTTCTTTTTGTTGAGGTGATTTTTTCCATCTTGTCATTTTGTCCAGAGGAGAATAGATGAATGAGAGAACAAAATGATAACAGGGTAACAATGTCCCCGGAAAATATACACTAAACAAATCAGAAAAGACCTGAAACTGGCGGAAAAGAAAGGGAAAGAAAGAAAAAAGAAAAAAGAAAGAAAAAGATAAAGATAAAAACAAACAGAAACAAAACAAAACAAAACAAAAAGAATATGACCAAATATGATCAGGCTGGTGCAGAGATCAGTGCCACACACTAGATTTTGGGTGTATTTTGGTCTGTTAGAAGAAAATGTATCCCAAACTTTTATAAAGAGAACAACTTTATATATATATATATATATATATACCAAAATAAGGGTAACTATTATGAAGGATAGAATGTGACTCTAAAAATGAAAAATGAAAAATACTTTTTTAAAAAGGGATTGATAAGATGTTGGTTGAAAAAGGGAAAAAGAAAAGTCAAAAAAAAAGTTAAAAAAATTAACTTTGAAAAACTAAAGAATCATGGGGATAAAAAGCCATGAATTCTCTGTGCAGTATTCCCCTAGCGCTGGAGTTCTGCCATTCTCATTGATCAGTAAACTTGGTCTTGGCTTGCTGGCTGTTCGTGCTGATCTTCTGGGGGAGTGGCCTGTTGCTGTGGTTCCCAAATGTCTTTGCCGGAGGCAGAATTGCCCCGCCCTTGCCGCTCTGGGCTAAGTAATCTGCTCTAGTTTGCTCTCGGGAGCTTTTGTTCCCTGCCAGCTTTCTGTACAGCTTTGGAAGATGAGAGTGAAATGGCGACCTCCCAATCTCCGCCCCAGCGGAGCTGAGAACTCAGGACCCCACTCCTCAGTGTGCCCCCAGAGAAAAGCAGTCAGTCACTCCTGTCTCCCCAGTCTCCGGCCGCATTTCATGCTCACCCGGCCTGTGACCAAGCGTTTCTAACTCTGGCACCCGACCCAGTGAGGAGTCTCCAAACCCAGCAGATCCTGGGTTGGGGGGGGAAGGCGACCTTCCCCGGATCTGCCGCTTGTTGGGTCCCTGCTGGAGGAGCAGTGGCCCGACTGTGCCGTGGATCACGGTTTATGGCAACCCTGAGCTGAGAGCCTGCTCCTCCACTCCGTCTCTGCAGCTGGCCTCCCCACTCCAATACCTGGGAGCTCTGCTGCACTCTGGCAGCACCAGTCTTTCTGTGCCCCCGGGGGTCCTGAGACCACACTGTCCCAGAGAGGTTCCACCCCCTGCTCAGCCACTGCAGCGACATCCCTCAGCGCAGCCGACTTCTAAAAGTTCTGATTTTGTGCTCTGCAGCTCTATCACTTGCCAGAAGCAGCCGATGGAATCCCCCTCCCCTGCCGTCTATCCTTCCGAATATCACCTCGGATTTACTTCTCCACACGTCCTATCTTCCAGAAAGTGGTCGCTTTTCTGTTCAGAGAGTTGTTGCTATTCTTTTCTTCGATCTCCTGTTGAGTTCATAGGTGTTCAGAATGGTTTGATCCCTACCCAGCTGAATTCCTCAGACCAGACGAAATCCAGGTCTCCTACTCCTCCACCATCTTGCTCCTCCCCCCGCCAATGATATTTTAATAGCATTGTGCAGTGACAGGTGGCAGCTACCCTTGTAAGCATGGCATAACATAAATATGTTGAATCAGTATGTTGTACTCCTGAAATTAATGTAACATTGTGTGTCAACTATACTGAAATAAATTTTTTAATTCATCCAAAAAAAAAAAAAGAATGTGTGTATGTGTGTACCCTGAATACCAAGTCTATAATATATGTTGCTTTTTCCAGTCTTAGTTTATATTTTAATTTTGCATACATTGCCTTTTTCATTAAGAACTTTAACTTTTGGAAGGGGGAAAAGATGGCGGAGGAGTAGGGGACCCTATTCTGACCTATCCCTGGAATTGAGCTGGATATCCACCAGAACACTCTGAACACCCATGAAATTAGCCTGAGATGTAAGAAGAGAGATCTGGATCTCTACAAACAGAATATCACAGGCGCTTGGTTCCGAGGTACAAAGCAGGGAGCCGTGATACCGCAGGCAGAAAAATGGCAGCAGAGGGAGCCTGGCTGTGGGGGTCCTACACTGCAGGTGAGCAAAAGCCTCCAATGCTGCAGACAGGGCACAGACTCGCAGACCAGTAGCCACGGGGAAAGGACTTTAGGGTAGACCCCCCCAGATGGAAACCTGGAGCAGCGGGGCCACCTGTGCGAACTGGGGAGGCTGGCGGTTTTAGAAGCACAAGGGGCAGAGACATGCCCCAAGCTGGAGGCGAGGACTGGGAGCCCCTCTGAGGGGCGTACACCCAGGATGCTGCAGTTTATAGCAGTACAGACAGAAACAGAGATAGTGTGGCCTGGAGAGCTTACTGAAGAATAGACTGTGATCTCTCTGCTCTGAGGCAGAGGGTTGGAAATGGTCTCTTCTGCTCTGACTTGCATTAGAGACACGGAAAGCTGCCAGGGAAAGCCGTCAGAGAACAAAAGCCCTAAAAAAGCAGTTTTCACTGAACCCATCCCCCACCACAGGGGGGCAGGGCAACTCTGCCCAAACACGGTTGCCTGAGTAACAGTGTGGCAGGTCCCTCCCCCAGAAGACAGGCTGGGAAAACAAGAGGCCAGCAAACCTAAGGTCCCTAGAAAACAGGTGCATCTTGCTTGGGTTGTGGTCAATAATTTGGAATCTATACGTTCCCTCAAACACCCCTCAACAGAATGACTAGGAGGAGGAAGCCCCAAAATAGTAAAGACTCATAGATTATGATTTATGCCACAGATTTACAAATCGATTCAGATATAACCAAGATGTCAGAGACAGAATTCAGGCTAGCAACTGTGAAGACAATAGTTAGAATGGAGAAATTGATTAATGGCAACATAGAGGCTCTAAGGGCAGAAATGAAAGCTGAATTGGCAGAACTTAAAAATGCTATCATTGAGCTCTAATCTAATCTAGATAATCTAACAGCTAGGGTAAGCAAGGCAGAACGATTTAATGACCTAGAAGACCAAATAGTAGAGAAAAAAGGAAAAGAGGAGGCCAGGGAAAAACAACTCAGAATCCATGAAAATAGAATCAGAGAAGCAAGTAACACCATGAAACATTCCAATGTCAGAATTATTAGAATCCCTGAGAGGGTGGAGAGAGAGGATTAGAAGATATAGTTGAGCAAATAATAGCTGAGAACTTCCATAATCTGGGGAAAAAAACCAACATTCATGTCCTAGAGGCAAAGAGGACCCCTCCCAAAGTCAATGAAAATAGGCCAACACCCCGGCATGTAATAGTAAAACTCTCAAATCTTAGAACAAAGGGAACCATCTTAAGAGCAGTTAGGGGAAGAGATTCCTTACGTACAGAGAGAGGAACATCAGAATAACGTCAGACCTATCCACAGAGACCTGGCAAGCCAGAAAGGCCTGGCAAGACATATTCAGGGTACTGAATGAGAAGAACATGCGGCCAAGAACACTTTATCTGGCAAGGTTATCATTTAGAATGGAGGGAGAGATGCAGAGCTTCCAAGACCAGCAGAAACTGAAAAAATATGTGACCATTAAGCCGGCCCGGCAAGAAATATTAAGGGGGGTTCTATAAAAGGAGAAAGATCCCAAGAGTCATATACAACAGAAATTTACAGGGACAATCTTTAAAATCAAGGTCTTCACAGGCAACATGATGACAATTAATTCATATCTTTCAATAATCACTCTCAACGTGAACGGCCTAAATGCTCTCACAAAATCGCACAGAGTTGCAGATTGGATAAAAAGAGAGGACCTCTCCATATGCTGTCTACAAGAGACTCATTTTGAACCTAAAGATACATACAGACTGAAAGTAAAGGGATGGAGATCCATCTTCCCTGCCAACGGACCTCAAAAGAAAGCTGGGATAACAATTCTTATATCAGACAAATTAGATTTTAAACTAAAGAATGTAGTTAGAGACAGAGAAGGACACTATATCATTCTTAAAGGGTCTGTCCAACAAGAAGATCTAACAATTGTAAATATCTATGCCCCCAACATGGGAGCAGCCATCTACATAAGCCAACTGTTAACCAAAATAAAGAGTCATATTGATAACAATACGTTAATTGTAGGATACCTCAATACTCCACTCTCAGCAATAGACAGATCATCTAAGCAGAAAATCAACAAAAAAACAAGAGCTTTGAATGACACACTGGACCAGATGGACCTCATAGGTATATACAGAACACTCCACTCTAAAACAACAGAATACTCATTCTTCTCAAGAGCACGTGGAATGTTCTCCAGAATAGACCATATACTGGGTCACAAATCAGGTCTCAACCGATACCAAAAGATTGAGATTGTTCCCTGCATAATTCTCAGACCATGATGGTTTAAAACTGGAACTCAATCACAAGAAAAAAATTTGAAGAAATTCAAACACTTGGAAGCTAAAGACCACTCTGTTTACAAGAATGTTTGGGGCAACCAGGAAATCGAAGAACTTAAACAAATTCATGGAAACGAAAACACATTGGTCCAAACCCTATGGGATACTGCAAAGGCAGTCCTAAGGGGAAATACATAGACATCCAAGCCTCACTCAAAAAATTAAAAAATCCCGAATTCACCATCTAACTCTACACCTTAAAGAACTAGAGAAAAAGCAACAAATGATGCCTAAGCCACACATTAGAAGAAAACTAATTAAGACTAGAGCAGAGATCAATGATTAGAAACCAGAAACACAGTAGACCAGATCAACGAAACTAGAAGTTGGTTCTTTGAAAGAATTAATAAGATCAATAAAGCACCGGCCAAACTTATCCAAAAGAAGAGAAAGGACCCAAATTAATATAATTATGAATGAAAGAAGAGAGATCATGACTAACACCAAGGAAATAGAAACAATTATTAGAAATTATTATCAACAACTATATGCCAATAAACTGAGCAATCTGGATGAAATGGAGGCCTTCCTGGAAACCTATAAACTCCCAAGACTGAAACAGGAAGAAATTGACATCCTGAATAGGCCAATAACCAGTAACGAGATTGAAGCAGTGAACAAAAACCTCCCAAAAAACAAGAGTCGAGGGCCTGATGGATTCCCTGGGGGGAATTCTACCAAACATTCAAAGAAGAAATTTTACTTATTCTCTTGAAGCTATTTCAAAAATAGAAACAGAAGGAAAGCTTCCAGACTCATTCTATGAGGCCAGCATTACCCTAATCCCCAAATCAGGCAAAGACCCCATCAAAAAGGAGAATTTCAGAACAATATCCCTGATGAATATGGATTCCAAAATCCTCAACAAAATCCTAGCTAATAGGATCCAACAATACATTAAAAGGATCATCCACCATGACCAAGTGGGATTTATCCCCGGGATGCAAGGGTGGTTCAACATTTGCAAATCAATCGATGTGATAGAACACATTAATAAGAGGAGAGGGAAGAACCATATGGTCCTCTCAATTGATGCAGAAAAAGCATTTGACAAAATTCAGCATCCTTTCCTGATTAAAACTCTTCAGAGTATAGGGATAGAGGGAACATTCCTCAGGTTCATAAAATCCATCAATGAAAAACCCACAGCGAATATCATCCTCAATAGGGAAAAGCTGAGAGTCTTTCCCTTAAGATCAGGAACACGTCAAGGATGCCCACTCTTGCCACTATTGTTCAACATAGTACTAGAAGTCCTAGCAAGAGCAATCAGACAACAAAAAGAAATAAAAGGTATTCAAATTGGCAAAAAAGAAGTCAAATTCTCTCTTTTCACAGATGACATGATACTTTATGTGGAAAATCCAAAAGACTCACCCCAAATTACTAGTACTCATACAGCAATTCAGTAATGTGGCAGGATACAAAATCAATGCACAGAAATCAGTTGCTTTCCTACACACTAACAATGCAACTGTAGAAAGAGAAATTAGAGAAATGATTCCATTTACAATAATACCAAAAACCGTAAGATACCTCGGAATGAACTTAACCAGAGGTAAAGGATCTGTACTCTAGGAACTACAGAACACTCATGAAAGAAATTGAAGAAGACACGAAAAGATGGAAAAACATTCCATGCTCATGGATTGGAAGAATGAGAAGAACATTCCTGAATGAGAACATTGAGGTCTCATCCATTTTGAGTTTTTCTAACACCATACACAAAGAAAAACTCAAAATGGATGAGACCTCAATGTGAGACAGGAATCCATCAAAATCCTAGAGGAGAACATAGGCAGTAACCTCTTTGACATCACCCACAGCAACTTCTTTCAAGATACATCTCCAAAGGCTAGTGAAACAAAAGCAAAAATGAACTTTTGGGACTTCAACAAGATAAAAAGCTTCTGCAAAGGAAACAGTAAACAAAACAAAGAGGCAACCCACAGAATGGGAGAAGATATTTGCAAATGACACTGCAGATAAAGGGCTGGTATCCAAAATCTATAAAGAACTTCTCAAACTCAACACCCCAAAAAAAAATAATCCAGTTAAAAAATGGGCAGAAGAGATGAACAGAAACTTCTCCAAAGAAGATATACAAATGGCTAACAGACACATGAAAAAATTATCATCGTTATTAGCCATCAGGGAAATTCAAATCAAAACCACACTGAGATACCACCTTACACCAGTTAGAATGGCAAAAATGGACAGGGAAAGAAACAACAAACGTTGGAGAGGCTGTGGAGAAAGGGGAACCCTCTTACACTGTTGGTGGGAATGCAAGTTGGTACAGCCACTTTGGAAAACAGTGTGGAGGTACCTCAGAAAATTAAAAACAGAGCTACCCTATGACCCAGCAATTGCACTTCTGGGTATCTACCCCAAAGACGGAGATGTAGTGAAAAGAAGGGCCACATGCACCCCAATGTTCATAGCAGCAATGTCCACAATAGCCAAACTGTGGAAAGAGTCGAGATGCCCTTCAACAGACGAATGGAGAAAGAAGATGTGGTCCATATATACACTGGAATATTACTCAGCCATCAGAAAGGATGAATACCCAACTTTTACATCCACATGGATGGGACTGGAGGAGATGATGCTAAGTGAAATAAGTCAAGCAGAGAAAGTCAATGATCATATAGTTTCACTTATTTGTAGAACATAAGGAACAGCATGGAGGACATTAGGAGAAGGAAGGGAAAAATGAAGGGGGGAATCGGAGGGAGAGACGAACCATGAGAGGCTATGGACGCTGAGAAACAAACTGAGGGTTTTGGAGGGGAGGGGCGTGAGGGGATGAGTTAGCCCGGTGATGGGTATTAAGGAGGCCACGTACTGCATGGAGCACTGGGTGTTATATGGAAACAATGGATCGTGGATCACCACATCAAAAACTAATGATGTATTGTATGGTGACGAACATAACATAATAAAATAAAATTTCAAAAAAAGAACTTTAACTTTTGACACAGTCAGATATCTCAAAGTTTTCATTTATAATTCCAGATTTTTGTATCTTATTTAAGAAAATATTCTCTCCCTGGGACAGTCTGGCTGTTTACCAAAACTCATGTACTCTTTTCCTTGACACATTCCCAGATACCCACCTTGGCCATTGGCTGATGCTAGTAGAAGTGAGGTGTCTCACTTCCAGGTCTGGCGTCTAATACCTCTCGTGTGATTCCCCTTCCTCTTTCTTCCTTCATCAGTAAGATAGCTGCCAAAAAGCCAGAGAGGACCTCAGGCCCTAAGGTATGATGGAACCACTGGATAAAAAATATCCTGAATCACCCAATGGAAGGCTGCCCAATGAACACCCAGTTGAACTGTATTATGAGTAAGAAAGAGTTGTTTCAGAACACGTGCATGAGACCCTCATCATCTGATATTTTACTTGTAATCTCAATGGAGCCCAGCCTTCACTTACTAGACATCGCACTGAATCTAAAACTTATTCTAGATTTGTTAGTTATAAAATTTTGCTTTTCTACATTGAGAGTTTCAATCCTTCTGGAATTTGTTTTCTATAAATATTGTGAAGAAGGAATCCATTTTTTCCTTAACAGTTTTTCCATTAACTCCCCACAAGTTAATTCCATCAATTCTACATTTTAAGCACTTATTAAATAGTCCTCTTTCCACCGTCATCTCCATCATATACCAAGTACACAATTTTGTGTGTAAATCTGCTTCTAAACTCTTTATCCTGTTATGTCATTTACAGCATGTCTGAAAAATTAAGAAACATGAAATACATTTATTTATTTACTTATCTTTTTTTTTAAGTGGGCTCTACACTGGGTGTGGAGCCTAACACAGGGCTTGAACTCATGACCCTGAGATCAAGACCTGAGCTGAGATCAAGAATCAGATACCTAATCTACCAAGCCATCCAGGCACCCCAAAATGAATTTATTTTTAAATCATATATTCATTACATTCTTCAAATCATATGCTCAATTTATTTGTTATCAGCCTTCAGCTGAAATCAGCTATTTTATATCTCTACATATAAAGCAATGAATCTATCAATCTGAGAATAGTACAACAAATGTACCATTTTCCTTATGTCTCCAAGATTTTTAGACACCCTGTACTGTCTTTATTTTCCAGAAAAATCCTTAACTTATTAAAAAATAACAGAATGTAGTCACATTTAATCTTACTTGAGATCTTTGCTTCAAGCTGATTAGGTGTCTTTCATGAAAAAAAAATTTTTTTGCTTATTAGTTTAGGTTTAAAAACAACAGAAACTAGAACATTCAACAGCCCAGAATGTAATAAATTAGTTTCATGAGCAGAGGTTTGTTTTTATAGTTTTCCTTTAATTAAAGTTAATTTTCTTCATAAAGAGAGATTACAATTTCTGATTCCATATTTTTCTTCCTCAAAGAGCTATATCATATTAATTCTAATCTAAAAATAAAAATTATCTGGAGGATTTTTATTAAAGTTGCTTTAGAGACATATATTAATATAATATTTCCTTGAACAACATTTTGTAACTTTCTCTGTGAAAGATTTTCATATCATTCATTAATTTAAGTACCTTTATGTTATAATTATAAATCTGATTTTTTTAATGCTCCATTACATATTCTATTTTCTATTCAGTTTATAACTAGCTTTTTGCTAGCATGTAGGAATACTATTGATTTTTGAATTTTAACCTAATTTATGTTGTTTCTTTGTGGTGCCATTCAATTTATTTTTATAATTTTTCTGAAGACTTTGTTTCATTTTCTATGTAAGTGATCATATCATTGCAAATAAAATAAATGTATCTCTTTATCTCCAAAACTTAGATACCATTTCTGTTTTCTCACATTATTACATTGGTTTGACCTCCAGAAAAAAATGCTGAATGGGGGTGGCAGAGCAAGATGGCGGAGGAGTAGGAGACCTGGATTTCCTCTGGTCTCAGGAATTCAGCTGGATAGGGACCAAACCATTCTGAACACCTACGAACTCAACAGGAGATCGAAGATAAGAAGAGTAACAACACTCTGAACAGAGAAGCGACTACTTTCTGGAAGGTAGGACGTGCGGAGAAGTGAATCCGAGGCGATATTCGGGAGGATAGA
>NW_027397067.1:72183444-72183950 GCF_003265705.2 Callorhinus ursinus | reverse complement strand
TTCATGGAAACCAATGAAAATGAAAACACAACTGTTCAAAATCTTTGGGATACAGCAAAGGCAGTCCTGAGAGGAAAGTATATAGCAATACAAGCCTTTCTCAAGAAACAAGAAAGGTCTCAAATACACAACCTAACCCTACACCTAAAGGAGCTGGAGAAAGAACAGCAAATAAAACCTAAACCCAGCAGGAGAAGAGAAATAATAAAGATCAGAGCAGAAAACAATGAACTAGAAACCAAAAGAACAGTAGAACAGATCAACGAAACTAGGAGCTGGTTCTTTGAAAGAATTAACAAGATTGATAAACCCCTGGCCAGACTGATCAAAAAGAAAAGAGAAATGACCCAAATCAACAAAATCATGAATGAAAGAGGAGAGATCACAACCAACACCAAAGAAATACAAACAATTATAAGAACATATTACGAGCAACTCTATGCCAGCAAATTAGATAACCTGGAAGAAATGGATGCATTCCTAGAGATGTATCAACTACCAAAACT
>NW_027397067.1:72150035-72183344 GCF_003265705.2 Callorhinus ursinus | reverse complement strand
AACAAAAGCCCAGGGCCAGATGGCTTCCCAGGGGAGTTCTATCAAACATTTCAAGAAGAATTAATACCTATTCTCCTGAAACTGTTCCAAAAAATAGAAATGAAAGGAAGACTTCCAAACTCATTTTATGAGGCCACCATTACCTTGATCCCCAAACCAGACAAAGACCCCATCAAAAAGGAGAATTACAGACCAATATCCGTGATGACCATGGTCGCAAAAATCCTCACCAAAATACTAGCCAATAGGATCCAACAGTACATTAAAAGGATTATTCACCACGACCAAGTGGGATTTATCCCTGGGCTGGAAGGTTGGTTCAACATCCACAAATCAATCAAGGTGATACAATACATTAACAAAAGAAAGAACAAGAATCCTATGATCCTCTCAATAGATGCAGAAAAAGCATTTGACAAAGTACAGCATCCTTTCTTGATCAAAACTCTTCAGAGTATAGGGATAGAGGGTACATACCTTAATATCATAAAAGCCATCTATGAAAAACCTACAACGAATATCATTCTCAATGGGGAAAAGCTAAGAGCTTTTCCTCTAAGGTCAGGAACGCGGCAGGGATGTCCACTCTCACCACTGCTATTCAACATAGTATTAGAAGTCCTAGCCACAGCAATCAAGCAACAAAAAGAAATTAAAGGCATCCAAATCAGCAAAGAAGAAGTCAAACTCTCACTCTTTGTAGATGATACGATACTGTATGTGGAAAACCCAAAAGACTCCACCCAAAAACTGCTAGAACTCATACAGGAATTCAGTAAAGTATCAGGATATAAAATCAATGCACAGAAATCAGTGGCATTCCTATACACCAACAACAAGACAGAAGAGAGACAAATCAAGGGGTCGATCCCATTTACAATTGCATCCAAAACCATAAGATACCTAGGAATAAATCTAACCAAAGAGGCAAAGGATCTGTACTCAGAAAACTATAAAATACTCAGGAAAGAAATTGAAGAAGACACAAAGAAATGGAAAAACGTTCCATGCTCATGGATGGGAGAACAAACATTGTGAAGATGTCAATGCTACCTAGAGCAATCTATACATTCAATGCAATCCCCATCCAAATACCATCCACTTTTTTCAAAGAAATGGAACAATTAATCCTAAAATTTGTATGGAACCAGAAGAGACCCCGAATAGCCAGAGGAATGTTGAAAAAGAAAAGCAAAGCTGGCGGCATCACAATTCCGGACTTCCAGCTCTATTACAAAGCTGTCATCATCAAGACAGTATGGTACTGGCACAAAAACAGACACATAGATCAATGGAACAGAATCGAGAGCCCAGAAATGGACCCTCAACTCTATGGTCAACTCATCTTTGACAAAGCAGGAAAGAACGTCCAATGGAAAAAAGACAGTCTCTTCGACAAATGGTGTTGGGAAAATTGGACAGCCACATGCAGAAGAATGAACCTGGACCATTTCCTTACACCACACACAAAGATAGACTCCAAATGGTTGAAAGACCTAAACATGAGATAGGAGACCATCAAAATCCTAAAGGAGAACACAGGTAGCAACCTCTTCGACCTCAGCCGCAGCAACTTCTTCCTAGAAACATCACCAAAGGAAAGGCATGCAAGGACAAAAATGAACTATTGGGATTTCATCAAGATAAAAAGCTTTTGCACAGCAAAAGAAACAGTCCACAAAACCAAAAGACAACCGACAGGATGGGAGAAAATATTTGCAAATGACATATCAGATAAAGGGCTAGTATCCAAAATCTATAAAGATCTTCTCAAACTCAACACCCAAAGAACAAATAATCCAATCAAGAAATGCGCGGAAGACATGAACAGACATTTTTCCAAAGAAGACATCCAGACGGCCAACAGACACATGAAAAAGTGCTCAACATCGCTCGGCATCAGGGAAATCCAAATCAAAACCTCAATGAGATACAGCCTCACACCAGTCAGAATGGCTAGAATTAGCAAGTCAGGAAATGCAGATGTTGGCGGGGATGCGGAGAAAGGGGAACCCTCCTACACTGTTGGTGGGAATGCAAGCTGGTGCAACCACCCTGGAAAACAGTATGGAGGTTCCTCAAACAGTTGAAAATAGAGCTACCCTACAACCCAGCAATTGCACTACTGGGTATTTACCCCAAAGATACAAATGTAGGGATCCGAAGGGGTACGTGCACCCCAATGTTTATAGCAGCAATGTCCACAATAGCCAAGCTGTGGAAAGAGCCCAGATGTCCATTGACAGATGAATGGATAAAGAAGAGGTGGTATATATACACAATGGAATATTATGCAGCCATCAAAAGGAATGAGATCTTGCCATTTGCAATGACATGGATGGAACTGGAGGGTGTTATGTTGAGTGAAATAAGTCAATCAGAGAAAGACATGTATCATATGACCTCGCTGATATGAGGAATTTTTAACCTCAGGAAACAAACTGAGTGTTGCTGGAGTGGTGGCGGGTGGGAGGGATGGAGTAGATGGGTGATAGACTTTGGGGAGGGTATGTGCTATGGTGAGCGCTGTGAATTGTGCAAGACTGTTGAATCACAGATCTGTACTTCTGAAACAAATAATGCAATATATGTTAAGAAAAAAAAAGAAGATAGCAGGAGGGGAAAAATGAAGGGGAGTAAGTCGGAGGGGGAGACGAACCATGAGAGACGATGGACTCTGAAAAACAAACTGAGGTTTCTAGAGTGGAGGGGGGTGGGGGGATGGGTTAGCCTGGTGATGGGTATTAAAGAGGGTACATTCTGCGTGGAGCACTGGGTGTTATGCACAAACAATGAATCATGGAACTCTACATCAAAAACTAATGATGTAATATACGGTGATTAACATAACAATAAAAAAATTTTTTAAATGCTGAATAGTTGATAATGGATTTGTTGATTACTTCTTACATTTTTTCAATTACTTGCTTTATATCATTTAAAGCCACGTTATTGAGTGCATAAAAGTTCAGAGTTATTTCATTTACCTCAGATAATAAGCTTTTATTATAACATAGTGACCTCCTTTATAATGAGAGTTTTCGTATCTGCAGGCTTCTCACATATGTTTCTGCCTTTTTGTTTATCTTCTAACTCTCACTGTGACTTCATTCTTTGTGGGTTGTGATTTATGGTCTTCCTATGTTTTTTTTCTTTAATTGAGATACAGTTCACCTGTCCCTGGCTTTTTATTTTATTTATTTATTTATTTATTTTGTCCCTGGCTTTTTAAATAAACACAAATAAATCTATAAATTTACTCTCAAGTACTATTTAACTGCATCTCACACATACTAATAAGTAGCAATGTCTTGACATTTCATTCTAAATGTTTTTTTAATCTTGCGTGGCTTATTTTAAGGTAATGTTATGACTAGTGTTTTTTTTAGTCAGTCTAAATGTATGTATATTTTTACAATTATATTTTATTCATAAATTTCTAATTTAATTGCATTTCGGACTGGAATATGATCTATGACGTCTTTGGATTTTGTTAAACTTTCTTCATGGTTTAATACATGGTCAGTGTTTTCAAATGTTCCTTGTGTATTTGAAAAAAGTCCACATTCTCTGTTAGATGTAGGAATATATATAATTTCAAGTTTATTCTCAGTTTTCAAACTTCTATATCATCAATAAGTTGGTAGCTCTGTGACTTGTAGTTTTCTGAAATAAATATATTAAAACCTCCTCTTAATAGCCTAGGTATATCAATTCTTCTTATAACTGCATTGATTTTAGCTTTACATGCTTTCGGGTTATATTGAAAGGTCAACATAAGTTCATGTTTATTATATCTTCTTTGTGAATATTTCTACTGTCTTGTATATAGTATATCCATTAGCCTTGCTACTTAACAAACTAGTTAAAAACTCAATAGTTTAAAAGCGTAAAAATTTATTATTGCTCACAAGTCTTTGGGTCAGCTGGGCACTTGATCTGGTCGGGCTCTGCTAATCTCAGCTGGGAATGCTCATGCTTCTTGGTCAGATGGTGGATTGATAGGGAGATGACCGCTCTAGGTTGGCCTCCTCCGTCACACATCTGGTATCAGATGGCTGTCAGCCGTGAAAACAGATGTAACTGGGTCTCTCATCATCTAGTAAGTTAGCTCTGGCTTGTTCATAAGGCACTGTCAGAGGAATCACAGAGGCCTCTTAAGACCTATGCTCAGGGGTGCCTCGGTGGCTCAGTCAGTTAAGTGTCCAACTCGGTTTTGGTTCACGTCATGATCTCAGGGTCGTGAGACTGAGCCCCTTGTCGGGATCCACACTGGGTGTGGAGCCTGCTTAGGATTCTCTCTCTCCCTCTCCTTGTGCCCCTCCCCACCCCACTCGCTCACACGCACACTCTCCAAAAGAAAAAAAAAAAGACCTATGCTCAAACCTGGCCCAGTGTCACTTTCAGAACATTCTCTGGGTCAAATAAAGTTACAAACTACTTCAGATTCAAGAAGTAAGGAAAGAGGCTCCTCTTGACAGGAAGACCAGCAAGATCACTTACAAAGGGAAAACAAAAAAATGGGCACACTATTTACTTATTTTTGTTGAAGTGTAATTGATACACAGTATTATATTGGTTTCTAGTGTACCACATAGTGATGTGACAATTATATATATATATATATATATATACATTACAAAATACTGAACACACTATTTAAATCAATCTGTCATATGCAATGTTTCTTCTATCTCTAATAATGCTTAAATATTAACATACTTATTAATCTTGACCTAGTTATTTAATATTCTTTCATATTTTCTCTGGAAAGTCCAAATTTATTGAATATCTCTCTCCTACTTCCAATAAGTCAAGAAACTTGGCATGTGCTAAATCGTTAGAATTACCACATTCCCTGGTTATAAATACATATACATGGAATATTACTCAGCCATTAAAAAAGAATGAAATCTTGCCATTTGCAACAACATAAATGGATCTGGAGGGTATTATGTATGCTAAGCAAAATAAGTCAGTCAGAGAAAGACAAATACCATGCAATTTCATTCGTATGTGGAATTTAAGAAATAAAACAAATGAACAAAGAAAAAAAAGAGACTCTTAAATGCAGAGAATAAACTTGTGGTTACCAGAGGGGAGGTAGGCAGCAAAAATAGGTGATGGGGATTAACGAGGGCACTAGTCGTGATGAGCACCAGGTGTTGTATGAAGTGTTGAATCACTATATTGTACACAGGAAATAAAAACACTGCATGTTAACCACACTGGAATTAAAAATTTTTTTAATGAAAAAAAAACTGCCCCATTCTCAACTTTCATGACGTTATTTCCAAAATTTTACTTCCATTATTTTGTTTCAATACAAAAAGGTGTGTGTATGTATGTGTAGATTCTACTCTAAATGGTTAGTCACTTGTATATTGCACCAATTTCTTCTTTCGTGGTTTCTTCTTGAATCTTCTTCCTTCCATGTTCATATTTCTTCTTGATGAATTTTATCATTTTGTATTCTTTCCACAAATATATATGACTTGTAACTTCTCTTACTTTTTGTATGTCTGAAAATATCTTTAGTTTTCCTTGGCTCTTGAACACTTGTTTGGTTTCCTATATAATTCTAGGGTGATAGCTATTTTATCTGTGTACTTGGGGGAGGTGGGAGGCAGACAATCTGCATACGTTACTTCAAAGCCAGAATTTCAAACATATTATTCTTGTGGAAAGGATAGGTTTAATAATGAATTGGTTTAACTGACTGATTAAAGGAAAATAATCAGTAAGGCAACAATTATATGATGCTACCGGAAAAATGTAAGTATGAAAACCACCTTTCTAAGCTCTCTTAAGTTCCCTTCTCCCTCATGTTCACACCAGCTGGTTGCCCCACAGGGCCTCTGTGGGTAAGCTAACTGTACTCTAAATTACAAATCTGAAGAAAGCAAAAGTTCAGAACTTGTCTCTCTACAGCCTTTTCCAGAATTCCCTGACACTTTGCAAAAGTGCTACCTTCATCACTTTCAGTTTAAGGAAGCAGTAAATGCAAGATCCATTTTAAAAGGAAGGACTAGACATAGTTGGTCATTGAGGCATGAAAAAAACATCTGAGATGTCTTCAAAATCCCTAGGAGGAGAATTCCCATTGACAGGGGCAATTTAACCTTTGCTCCATCAATTTTGATTTTTAGAACTCCATTCCTCCCCAAACATCTGTTCTTCTCCAGTTCAGATGCAACTCACAAGTTGCCCCCCTTAATGTTATTAAGTGAAGAAGTCAATGAAAATTTGATACCACCTTTCCCTTGCCAGAGCATCACATTAAGCTCAACACCCACACGTAAGCATTTACGGTCAAATGTCCATATGCTTCCATGACCAGACTGCACTTGTTTAGGGGAAAAGTCTAACGAATGCTCAGAAAATTTTACTGAATCAATAGTCAGCGGGCGATCGGTACTGCAGAGACAACTGGCATCTCCACTCTCTTTGGGCTTGTTTTCCATCCATAAAGTCAGAAGGGCAGGGGAATTTGTCTTCCAGTTTCCAGGTCTCAGGACACCAGAAGAATGATGATGCCCCTTCAAGCTTCACCAACAAATAACAGAAGATTGGAAGGCATTTTTAATAAATGAGAACATCTGATCTTGTTTGTATAGAGGAAAATGAACACACTTCCATGTTGCAGAAGAAGTATAAATTTCCTTTCTAAAAAACAGTCTGGTGGCATCCATATAAGAAAATGCATGCTGGGGCACCTGGGTGACGCAGCTGGTTAAGCCTCCAGCTCTTGGTTTCAGCTCCGGTCATGATCTCATCAGAGTGGTGAGACCGAGCCCTGCGTCGGTCGGGCTCCACGCTCAGTGGGGAGTCTGCTTGGGACTCTATCTCCCTCTCCCTCTGCCCCTCCCTCCTTTCTCTAAGACAAATAAATAAATATTTTTAAAAATAAAAGAATACACGTGCTTTCTCTCTAGCATTTGCATTATCTTGAGAGACTCCCATGGATGAGGACAGATTCGTACAGGGATATTTACCATACATTATTTGTAATGGCAAAGCCCTGGGAACAACTTTAATACTCATCAATAAAGAATTGGTTGAAGATCCATGCCATGAAATATTACATAGCTCTTAAAAATAAAGAGAAGTGTAATTGTTGAACTGGAGGAATTGTCTGTGATATGTTATTAAGTGGATAAAAAATATTAGGTGGAAAAAAGCAAGTTACAACATAATGTGTAAAATATCATCCAATATTTCATTTAAAAAAGAAAAACTGCATATACAAGTATATAAATTTACACATGCACACACACATGAAAGAAGAAACACATGCATATATGTAAAAATCTGGAAGAACACCCCTCCACACACACACACACACACACACGCGCGCGCGCACACACACACACACACACGCACACACACACACACACACACAAACTGTTGCCAATAGTAAATCTGAAGGAAAGGGACTGTAGGAAGGAAAGGGGAAAATTATTAACTTCTTAAATATCTTTCTTGTTTTGTTTGACCTGCCAAAATAGCATGGATTGCTTTTATAATATAATAAAGTTATTGTACTTTGAGCACAAAGTATTCTGATCCTGCAATATCAATAGCTGGAATAATACCATCAAACTATCATTCTTAAACTGAGATCATTGATTTAATCATTCACTAATCACTTAATGGGCACTGCATGTAGTCAGTCTATATTTAGGGATGCCTGACTTGCACAGGGCACTTGCTGTATTCTCTTTGTTTTGCAGCAGGGACCAAAACAGAGACAGGCACTGCCTTCATGGAACTTACAGTCTACAAGGTGAAAGAGATTGTAAACAATTTGCTAAACAATTGTAGCAAGAGCTACGAAATGAAGATACAGGATACTGTGAAAGAATCATAGGTCACACACTTCAGACTGTGTGACCAAGAAAAGCCACTCCAAGGGGAACACACATAGACTGAGACCCAAAGCTTGAAACGCTTGTTTGCTGAGAGTTTGCCAGGAGCTGGGATGAGCATCCTACCAACTCCACCGTGGTAGTCCAGATGTAAAAAGCATGTGCAGCAGGAAGAGTTTGGTGTACAAGGAACTGGAAGAAGGCCAGAGTGTGGGGGGGGCCCCCTGAGCAAGGGACGGTGGGATGAGATGAGGTCAGATAGAAGGGCTACATATGCCATGGGATGGAGTTGGCTTTTGTTGTGAAATGCACAGAAAAGCTAATGCAGAGGACTACCATGATAGGATTTATATTATGAGGCAGACATTGTACAGATGCCAGCGATACCATCTCCAGCTTGGAGGGTCCCAGTCAACTGGCAGAGACGTTTAAATAAGTGGTGGGGTGTGCTGCTATGACAGAAGTCCGTGGAAGCACAGAGGGGAGAATAACCAACTACCTAACTATATTTGATATGGTCTTGAAGAATGATTAAGAACTCGCCAGACTGGGGCCAAGATCATGGGGATGGGAGTTAAGCAGCTAAGCAGCACATTGCGGACAGATGACATAGTGTGTGTGCAAAGATATGGATGCTTAAATGAGAGGAACTTGGGGGGAAAAAGATCTGCATTTCCATCTAGCTCGAGAATCAGGCACAGAGGACCAGGGAAATAGGGATAGGGGTGTAGGCAGGACACAGATTTTGAGAGCCTTTGTATACATCCCTACTTTTGGGGATTTATCCCACAGGACACATGATTTTTAAAACAGAAACGTGTAATGACCAATTTTAATAACCCTAAGGTTTATTTCAGTTCATCACTCTATGAATCTTCGATTGTGCCATAAAAGAGGAAGAAGTGATCATATTTTCTGAATTGGATTTGCTGTCATATGATAAATGTATGTTTAACTCTGTGAGAAACTGCCAAAACTTTTTTTGGAGTATTTGTACCATCTTTAACTCCCACCAGCAAAGTCTGAGAGTTCTATTGACTCCACTTCCTTCACCAACACCTGATATTGACACTTTTTCTAATTTTAGCCCTTCTACTGGAACATAGAAGTATCTCATTATTACTGACATGGAGCATCTTTTCATACACTTATTGTCCATTCAGCTGTTTGAGAATCTTGCCCATTTTTAATTGGAATGTTTGGATTTTTTATTATTGATGTGCATGAGTCTTAATACATTCTGGACTCTTTTGCTTTACATCCAGTATAATTCCAGGCAAAAGAATGGAAGGAAAATGAAACTTGACAGAAAATGGGGAAGCAGAAGGGAATGAATATGTATAGACTATCTGGTATGTGTCAGCCAATCTGCTGAGTAAACTACATTTGTTATACAGCAGCCCTTGTACATCAGGTGTCATTGATCTCATTGAATAAATGAGGAAACTCGTTCTCGGAGGGGTTGAGAGACTGGGCCAAGATCAGTCAGGTAGGATGTGGCAGGATCCGTGCTGACTGGAATCCATGTCTTGACCCGTTGGGTATAAAGAGGCTTCCTCTCCAGATGGACCTCAGCTCACTCAAAATCCTGGGGTTGATGGGGTTAACATAACCTCTTTGGGCCCCTCCCTAAAGAAAGCCATTTATTCTCAAATCCCAGCTTTAAATGGAGGATACTAATCTGCTAATGGCCCTTTCAATTGAGACAAATGTCCAACATCTTTCACCAAGGGACCATATCTGTCTGTACTGGCTTTCAAGGAGCTGCAAATCAATGCCTATTACTCCATCTGCTAATTTGCTGCCCTAAGGTGGTGTCCTCCAGTGGATAAGCTAGCCAGTGCCTTGCCATTAGCAGTAATAAGTGTCCGACAATCACATCCAAAAAGGGAGTCACCCGATCTTGTCCAAGACAGGAGCCTCATGAGTGCTATGTGGAAGCAGGAAGGGAAAGCCTCCAACCAGATGCCCTGGGCATCGGGATTTAAGAGACACTGAGATTCTTAGAGGAGAAAGGTGCCTCAGAGAATCTAATCCAGTCCCTTCATGTCACAGACAGGGAACTGATGATTAAGTTCTTTTCTTAAGACATAAATCTGACATCATCCCATGCTTAATGGCTTCTCACCAGTAACAGAAAATAACCCTAATAATAACAACAAAGAACATTGTCTTTCATCTAATACAATCTGCCATCAGTTAGAAGTTCTGCCATTCCTTGTTTACCCTTAAAAAGAGAAACTATCTGCCACTTAAACTATGACACAGAGTCCTGTGGGATGAGATGATGGCACCAGCATCCCATTGCTTTGAAATGTTTTTCATCTGTTTTGAGGAATTTGGAAATTTCTGTTACCGTCGGTTGCCATGCTTGGTGTTTGACAGGCTATCCTTTTGCATACACTGTGGTAACAAAATATAACACAACAAGTGTCCCCTCCTTCCAGCCTGTAAAAGGTGTCTGGTTCTTGCTTTGCAATTAAATATCTAATTGTTATCCCACGAATGAATATTTGCTTCACTAATTTAAAACCTAGATCCTGCTGCTCTGTTTCCATGCCTTTCTGCAGATACAATGACTTTTCAATCCAATACTACATCATAGTGTATTTTTTTAGATATATTTTACATGGTAACTAAATTCAACACCCATCATATCAACAATGCATATGGTGCACCTTAAGTCAGAACACCATGGATGGCTATGCCCAAGTTCACACACGCAGAGGAGAAGATAACCCCTCATGTCCACTGCCTGGATGACAGTGATAAAGTACCATTCACCATAAGTCACATCCAAAGTTTAGAGGTTTTGCTACAGAAGAAGAAAAAATGTGCATCTTGGAATCAGTGAAATATAAGACCAGCATTTATTGGGAACTTACTATACATCAGGCATTTTTCCAAGTCTTCTTCAAGTCTACTAATTTCATTTTCACTACCCAAGTTCACATGGCTGGTAAATCACAGAACTAGTCATCTAATAGGAGCAATATTGCACTTGAGGTCTCCTCACCCTGTGCTATATGGACTAAATTTCATATCACTCTAATTGGAGGACCTATCCATCTGGGTCTGTCTGTTCTATGCAGCCTTCACTCACACAGCCTCTGTCCATAAACTTCGTGTCAAGACACCCCACACTGTCTCTTCCTTTCTCGCCTTTGCTCAAGACCCTTCCTCTCTGGACTCCTCCCCTGTGCAACCCTCCCTCATCTTTCAAGACTCGACACACATGCCATTTTCCTCCAGAGGCTCACCATGATGGCTCCTCCCAGAACGTGAGTGGGGCACTTGCTCTGTGCTTCTGGAATCCCTGCACTCCCCTCACTAAGAACATTTGCCACATTGCACTCTCCTCATCCCTTCACAGAGCTGGTAGCCAATCCACATGCACTGGTTAGGAGTCCTGATTAGATGGACCTTTGTGCTGGCGAGTCAGGGCCCTGTGACCACCAGTCAGCAAATGGTGTGGGCAGCACTGCCCGTCTGTCTCTCCTTACTAATGAACACTCTTCATATCCTCATCACAGAGCCCTGCCCGTGGCACATAATCAGCACTCAATAAACGATTATAGAAGTGAATTCAATTGAAGTCTGTCATGGTCACACAGCAAGACGCCACAGAATGGGTCTGTTCATCCAGGCTTGGGTATGGAGGGAACAGTCTTTGCAGGATCGATTCCCATCTCCATTAGAGGGATCTGCATGAGGACAGGAGGAAAGGCAGGAAGAGCAATGTCTATTTGTGAGAAGCAATATGCATCATGATATCAACCACAGAAGGGAACCCAGGAGAGGCAAGGGCACTGCTCATTCTGTGAGTGTCAGAGCTGGGAGGGCCTTGTAGTCTGATCTACCAATTTTAAGAGGGAGGAAAGTGTGACCCAGGAGAGGTGGTTCCCAGGCTAAAGCCTCTCAGACAGCTGAAGCAGATCTGGGACCACCAGGTCCTCCCACCTGTGCCATCCACTCCACCCCTCAGGCCAAGAGGGCTGGTTCCTGAGCCTTTTCAAATTCAAAGGCTAGCCTCACAGCAGGTGGGTTCCTATAAGTAGATGAGGAGTTATAAAAAGACCATGTTCTTCTTGGAAGACTTTTCCTTTGGCCAGGAGCTTGCTTGCTACATTTAGGAACAAGATGAATGAATCACACAGAGTTAAAAATGACTTTGAGGGATGTGCATGAGGAAAGTGCTGATGGACCCTCTCTGGACATCTTCACCAGCTAGCAATCTTAAAAATTCTGGCAGAAATCAATCCTCCTTGCCATGAAAGGTAGGCGAGGAATCTGGGCTAAAAAGGAGAGCACTGGGACTGGAGACAGCACCGAGTCCAAACAAAAAAAATGGCAGACAGCAGGAGCTTACCCCCAAAGCACCTAGATTTCTAATCAATTAAAGAGAAAAAGTGGAAGGATCCTGGACCTAAAAGAAGACAGAAAGAAGTCTCTAAAATCACGAGGGGTGGGGGAGACTGTGGATAGTAACATTACTGAGCCCCTACCTTGCACTGGGAACTTTATGTGCATGACTTGTTTACCTTTGCAGGAGTGCCGTGAGTGGTTATGAGGGAACTGAGGTTCAGGTTGGTTGAATGTCTTGCCCAAGGTCTCCAAGGAAGTCAGTGGTGATATCAGTTAGGAGTTGGTCAGACAAACTGAAAACAGTCTAGGCGTTTTACACTGAAAAGGATTAGGTGTAGGAATCCTAATTCAAAACTGTAGGAAGAACCCAAGAAGTGAAAGTCGGGGGAGTGATGGATGGATCTGCCCGTCGCTAGCTTTCAGGTTGTCACTGCAGCTGGGGGACAAGGATTTCCACCCAAAGATGAGGACGGTGCAGGAAGACACTGTCAAGATCAGGCTTTTTCTGAACCCCAACTTGGAAGTAACTCCTGGGGAACAAGAGAAACCACTGTAAAGAGTTTCACACCTGCAAGAACTGCTACTAGAAAAAACCAAATGGCTTCTGTGTCCCTTCTTCCTCCTGTGTCTGCACGCATTTCACTGGAAGAACACAAAGCACGCAGGAGCCCTGCTGGCGGGCAAATAAAGGAAATACAGTTCTCAGTCTTCCAACCCCTCAATACGGGAAAGAGCAAAGAGAGGGGTGGGGCGGGGGTGGGGCAGGGCGGGGGGGCTGACGGATTATTTCCAGAGCAGTAGTGGAGCTGGAAACCTCTCAAGTCTGTCTGATTCCAACGCTTAACACTTTTCCCTCCAACTGTCCTTCTAACTTGAGGAAGATATATAGGAAAACAAGTACCAAAAGTTCAAGGTTATTATAGGTAAGAAGCATCGGCGTATTGCTTTAAAAAAATAAAAGATTATTTTTTATTTTAGAGAGAGAGAGAGCACATGAGTGGGCGCAGGGGCAGAGGAAGAGGGAGAGAGAATCTTAAGCAGGCTCCAAGCCCAGTGCAGAGCCCACACTCGACCTCACGACCCTGAGATCATGACCTGAGCCAAAACCAAGAGTCGGATGCTCAACCGACTGAGATACCCAGGCGCCCCTTCACATTGCTTTTTGAAAGAATAAAAAGGAATAAAGAGTTAAATACTTCCTTCAACATTCAAATTTAATAGTAGTAGGACTACTTATCGCCAGGAAAGTTGATCTGAAGTTAGCAAAGGATGTAGTTGAAAAGAGTTTATGGATCATAATGGTTTACGGATACATGTGTAGGTATCCGTACAGAAATCACTGAATCCTGAATTCATGTACATGGAGGAAAAACTAAAAATCTTAGTCTTCTAACACCAACAAACTTGAATAGCTTCAAAGTTTATGAAGTGATTTTTTTTCCCCCGAACTGAACTGTCGAAACAGAAATCAACAGTGCGTTGCAAAATTCAAGTCTTAAAACACATGGTGTATATACACGCAAAGACAAGATGTTTATGTTCTGCCACCAAACTTTTAAGAATGTGTACCAATGCTTTTTGAATTAAGGGAAATATTTCAGCAGATTAACCAAGGAAATAAAAATGACAGTGCTCAGGGTTTTACAAAACTGGAAACTTGATCAAGTTCCATAAAAGAAGGGGGTCAGAGGCTAGTCAGTGGAAGCTGTCCCATGAAACTTGTACCATCCCTTTATGACACAGACCACAGTGGGCAAATGTAGGTGTTATTTGGGAAGGTGCTTCCCATGTCACAGAGGAACCGAAGCTGGAGCTGGCGCTGGGCCTGGAAAAGGGTTCCGTGCTGATGACAGACAGGTCCTCCTGACTCTCAGCCAGCTCCCACCATCCTCACAGGGTGATCTTGGCCCGACATGTCACCCTTCCGGAATATTCACACGGACGTGTTTATCTGACAATATCGTGAGGACCATCCGTGTCAACACGGGAATCAAAACATCTATTCTGCACTATGTGCTGAATTAACTTAAAATTATGCCTGTGAGGAAGAAACTCGGATAAAGTTAGAAGAGCCACAAGAGTGCAGACAATTAGCATATCAACTTATTTTCTTGGCATTTGCCTTGTTCTAATAAAAGCCAAATGCAGGGGGAAATTTGGCTTGTTCCAATTTACTTATTCTTGTTAACTAAAACTGTAGAAGAGAGAGGTCTCTGCCGTGAAGAACCTGAAAATATGACTGAGAAGGTAAAACATGACCAGACAGGCCTCATCCTGGCCCCCTCTTCCCCCCAGACTCTCCAGGGCCTAGAGCAGATGCATTAGTCAGCGTTTTCCAGAGAAACAGCACCAGTAGGATGTCCACGTAGGAAGAGATTGATTATAAGGAATGGGCTCATGCAGTTATGAAAGCTGAGAAGTCCCCCGGTCTGCCACCTGCAGAGACCCCGAAAAGCCAGTGGTATCGTTCAGTCCAAGTCTGAGGGGAAACCAAGAATGCCAATGGCAGGAGAGGATGGCTGTCCCAGTTCAAGCAACCAGGCAGAAAAGATTGAATTCCTTCTCCCTCTGTCTTTTTGTTCTCTTCAGGCCCTCAACAGATTGGATGATGCCCACCCACACTGAGGAGGCCAGTTTGCTTTACTGGATCCAAAGATTCAGATGCTAATTTCATCCAGAAACTCCCTTACAGACACACGCAGAAATCACATTTCATCAAATACCTGGGCACCCCAGGATTCAGGCAGGTGGATACATAAAATTAGTCAGCACAGTGGGTTTCGTGCGGTGTAGAATACAATGAAATAATGTCTGGGGTTTTTTTAGCTACTATTTCATGGGGGCTTAATGGTGGTAGAGCTTTTGTTTGGGGGAATAAGAAAGTTTTGGAACAAGTGGTGATGACTGAATAACATTGTGAATGCAATTTAATTAATGTCATTGAATTGCACACTTAAAATGGCTTACATGGACACTTACGTACATAATAAAAAATTAATTTAAAAGAAAAGAGAGAATTGCTATGGGTGGGGAACACTGGGCTTAAGGCTGGGATCCTTAGGCCAGTGTATCCAGTAAGGCTCCAGTCCTGCCTCCCACGCATTCCCGTGAGGTCCCTAAGTTGGAAGGGACACCAAAAGGAGAACAAGTATTTATTACCAAGCTAACTGGCTGCTGACTAGTCACAGAAGATAACAAAAAAATGTCATAGGTCCTCCGGGGAAGTGAAAGATGACAGCTTGGGGAGGAGCCTGGCGAGCACAGACCAGTGGAGTGTGTGCCAAAAGCCAGCAAAGAGCACAAGACAGATCTGGCCACCGGTCGGGCATCACGCCAGAGGCAGGCAATGGAGCAGAGCTGAGGAAGAACAAGCGTGCCTGGCCTTTGGCAAAAGATTGGAGAAGAGACTCAGTGAGGTGATTTCATAAAAGGACTTGATGGTCATGATAAGGAGTCATAATCTGGGACCAGGATAAATCCCCACACATTAGCACTAGTCGACAAATTACCTACTCCTTTACTCTTGAGCAGACGAGAGACTCGAGTCATGACCTCACAGTCAGTGGCACAACTTGGAGGAGATCTCCTACCCCCTGAGTCCCAGCCCCCTGCCCTTCACGATTTTGAGTCAAGGGCTACGGCAAGGATGTCCAACTATTATAAATTATTCGTGAGATTCCCTCATTCCTTTGTCCTCGTATTTCTCACAGAATGCGATGACTTCCAGTTTGAAACCATCAATACAAGACAATAGATTTTTATTAAAGAGTGGATCCTTCTCTCTTTTACTTTTATACCGCAGCCAACCATTTTTCCAGTCCTTTGAAACCTAGCAGTTGTTATGGCCAAAGACAAAAGGGCCAGAACAAACAATTAGCAAATGCATGAATCTGGGCTCTGTTTATTCTCCTTTTGTGAGGGATAATCGTGTGTTGGTTGAAGTGAGGCCCTACAAGTCAATTATGTGTTGTCTGAGCAAAACCACTGTTATGGAATTCAGAAGTTACAGTTGAAACATGTTTGAAAATTCCAATACGGTATCATTTACTCCTGAGATTAACGATTATGATGGGGAGAACCATTTCATACCAAAGAAATCACCACGTTCCCTTCAGCAATAAATAATGGAGTGTACACAGAGGGGTGACCCACTGTCCTGGTTTGCCAAAGACAGAGGTTCCTTGGCCATGGGACTTTCAGCGCGAAAACTAAAAGTCCAAACTAACTGAGACAAGTTGGTCAGCCCACGTGTGCACTCACTATTTGCTAGGCACCAGGGGGAAGTATAGAGAGAAGTGAAATATGACCCTTTCCTTAAAAACATGACAATAATGGCAGAGGTATTGTTAACGTTGGCATGCCTTCATCTTTGCATTTCCACGTGCATGACCTTCTGTCTCATCCGTCAAAGGCATCCGTTTCCTTCAGTCAAGAAGTAAAGGGATGTGTGTGATGAGGATGCTAACAGCAGAAATGCAAAGATAAAGAAAGTACATTTGGTTTAGTTTTTGAATATGAACACAGAATAGATAGTAGTTTGAAAATCATCCTTTATCAAGATATATAGTATCTATTCCCTAAGTGTTGATTCACATATCAAGAACCAGACCTGCCTAAAGTGAACACTGAGTTTTTCAAAGGAAGGCACGGAGAGTACTTAGGATATGACCTGGGGGGGGAGTCCCAACTGACAGACAGGAAATGGTTCTCTTTCTGACCCAGGGGACAAAGGAAAATGAGGTAGGGGAACAAGCAATTAGAAATGTGTGCACCACTGGCTTCTACATCCAGAATTTCAAAGTTGAAGGTGAGACAGTTGGAAGACATTCCTGGTTTCTCAGCCACCCCCCAACAAGGGACAGCCGCACAGATTAGATTTGGTGATTCCGCATAGTTAGGCAGAGAAACAGCCGAAATGGGCACTCCTGCACCTCCTCGGCCCTGCCTTACCCCCAGTGGGGAATAGACCCGGAAGTCTCTGCATTCCACGCAAGGAGGTCGGGAGTTAACTACACTGAGAGTCCCAGCTGAGCTCACAGGGTCAAGAGGGAAAGCGACAAGAGCCACCTGGACCACAAGAGTGGGCAGCCCCACCAGAGGCGGGAGTGAGGGCAAGCAGCATGTCTGTGTGAGAGAAAGAGAAAGAAAACAAATCCCACATTCACCAGCTGCACCACAGGGTCACGCATGCAATTGATCTGGAAACCATTCCAAACTACCCAGAGATCACCCAAGTCACCTCCGCCCACAAATCCAAGACCTCCCTTCCCAGAGCCACGAGGTCATGTCAGTCCCTCTCCCCACCAGACTCCATCCTTGGGAGAAAGGGGGAGGGGGGCGGTGGTGAACGCTGAGTGACTGAGCATTTACCAAAATGACCTGCTGGAGAGTGGAAGAGAATGTTTTAACCAGGAACACTTAGAATTTACTGGCAAATAACGTTCTTTCTATCCCATTCCCAACTGTCTACCCCGTGTGGCAGGAGCTCAAGAAGATCTCATCAGTTATTGGAAACAAGGAAGCTCCTTTTTTCCACACACATAAAAAGGGGTATGAACTTTTTTTCACCTTTCCTCACAATTGGTAGGTCAAAGAAGATCCCAAAGAGGGTATGTCCAGTTTGGAAAGGAGAGGGAATAATTTAAAGATAGCTCATTTCATTACTTGTCGGGTATGCCTTGGAAATAAAGGCACACGGCAGGCACATGTGAAGTGATGAAGACGACTCCCTGAAGACCTCATCTTACCACTTCAGAGGCTGGTTGTGTGGCAGTGACCAATGACCCCGAAATTTCAGCGGTTCAGATCCACAGACGATTATTTCTTGTTCTTGCCACATGACTCTTGTGGGTTGGTGGGTCTATGTTCACCATACTGCTCCAGAGACCCAGGCTGATGGAATGATCACCAGCGGGACCTTTGTCAGTCACGGTGCAAAGAGCTCAAAGTGGTCTCAAACCTGCAATTTAATGCTTCAGCTCCCTGGGCCAGCAACCACTTCTACTCACACCTCATTGGCTGGTGCTAGCCCCACGGCTCCCCTCAAGCACAAGGGGGCCAGGAAGCCTAACGCTGCCGTGCGTGTGCCTGGAAATAGTCAGCAAACCACATGTAAAGTGAGACTGTTAATTCCTTATATCATGCTCTTTCAACATCATATAACTCAAAGTCAAATTGCCTGCATGTACAAGCTTATTAATTCACTAGAGTTCTAATCTGCAGCAGACAGTAAAGCGTAATATTAGTCACAATATCAGACTAAATTCTCTGAGGTCAGAATCTGTATCATATTTGTCTCTTTAATCTTCAGTGGATAGCGTTTATCAGTGAAGATTTTTTACTACTAGTAATACTAAATCCTGTTGAAACTAGTGTGTAAAAAAGGAAATGGATTGGCTTATGGGGCTAAAAAGATCTGGGTTTCAGGCAAGACTAGATCCAGGGCTCAAATAATGTGATCAAGACAGTCCTTCCCTTTGTTTTTCAGCTCTGCCTTCATTTTCAGGCAGCTTTCTCCTTGATGTCCCAAGGTGTCTGATGGTGTGGTCCAAAGAAAAGTCCCCTAATTGAGTTACATGCTCATTTTTTAATCAATCACAGTAGCCAAGGGTATGGATTGTATGGCATGGCTTATGACAATCACTCCAAAAAATGGGGATGGATATCAATAAAAATGGGTAACTTTTACTGAACATTTAGTAAGTGCCAGGTATGCCCCAACCACCCTATAGACTTACTTAATCCTGACAACGGTCCTATTAAACAAGGAAGAAGGGGCAAGGCTGTGGGTGAGGAGGCATCAATGTCCTCCACATGGCACAGCATGGCTATTGTTACAGAGGCTCCGTGAGAAAGAAGGTCAATGCCCTTTGCCTGGTCACAGTGACTCCTGTCATTCCCCAGGACTTTTGCCACCACCAGGCACCTCTCCTCTATCACTCTCCCTTGTCACCCTAGGCACCTACTTCCATAGGAGGCATCCACACAAAAGTCCTACGCCCTTCAAGGTGCCAGAGCCTCTCCAAGCAGCTGACACAAATTGCTCACTCATAGTGTTCCTGGCACTGTGGTCATGTACTAACCCTTACAACACGGTGACCAAAAACTCTGATTATCCACATTTTATAGGAGAGGAAGCTAAGCTGTGAGAAGTGAAGTAAATTACCCAGGATCAGGCACTAAAAGGTGGCAGCACGTGGATTTGAAGCCAAGTCTATTTAACTCTGGATTCTTGTTCTTAACTACCATCTACCCTCCCAGGGCCATTTTGCATGGATGTGGAGGGCAAAAGAATTCTCTCTTCTTTTACATTTCTCTGGTAGTTGAGCAACAAAGCAGCACTCCTTAGGGCTCAGATGTCTCAGAGTGTTAGTGAAAACAATTCTCCCAACTCCTAACTTACAGCATTTCTCCCTCAGACCCTTCTTCAAGATTCCTCCGATATGAGACAGTGATGTCAAGCCAGAAATCAAAGGCCAGACACGGGCGCCATATTGGTTTCCAAGTCAACCCTCCCCTCCACTGCCCACAGCTTTGTTACCGAGACCAAGATTCCCACCAGTTTCCTCCACCGTTCTGTTTCTGCTTCTATCAGAATGACTTCTCCATGAAGCTCCTCAGGTCCTCATGCAATACCCCACACCCCGCCCCACCCCCATCAGCGTGAGCTGCCCAAACATGTCAGAATTCTCCACAGCAGACGTTGCTTAGGCTCAAACTGGTTCCTATTAATACTTATTATTCTACTTGATAATAGGAACACAAATGCCTTACATTATTTTTTCTCTGAAGTTCCATATAAACTGTATCCTGTCCAAACAGAAAAAAAAAAAGCCACATAAAAACAACATTCTGGAAGATACTTCTATGATTTTCTTCATCTGAACACAAAAACTTGAAATTTTCAGAGAGGGTCTATCCAGCCTGTAACTTGGAGGGGATCTGTAATTTAAGATGTTATTAGCAATCCAGATAATAGCTGGGTGCTCAGAGATTTGTGTAAAATTAATTCAGATCCCCTCTCTAAGGTCCATGGAAGCCCAGAACCCTCTTTGTGCACCCCCTTGTGCCTTTCCAGAGCTCTCACGAGCACCTCTAGTCAGTGGCTATGTCTTCATTTGCTGTCACCGAATTGACCCATGTCACTCAGACTCCAATTTCCATAAGATACCCACTCCCAGCAGACATCCGTGAGCTTATTTAAACTATATTAAATATCGTTAGTTTTAAAATAAACATAATATGTAAAAATCAAAAAATAATAACACGAACTTCAATAACAAATAAATGTTATTTAAATTCACTGAGTATTTGCGAGTCACAGGAGAAGATCGGACTACCCCACTGTGTTAGTCTTCTTTGGCTGCTGTAACAAAATACCACAGACGGGGAGGGGCTTAAACGACAGGCGTTTATTGCTCACGGTTTTGGAGGTTGGGAAGTCAGAGATCAGGGTGCCGGAGTGGTCAGCTTCTGGCGACAGCCCTCTTCCTGGCTTCCAAGCGGCCACCTCCTTGCTGTGTCCTCGTATGGCCTCTCCTGGGAGCGTGCATGGCTGGGCAAGAGATAGAACCTCTCCCTCTAACAAATAATCTACTTCCCGCAAAGAATTGGCTGTTGTGCCACTTCACCACAAGGTGGCAGTATGCGAGACCTTTGGGGCTTCCTTCCGCATCGAAAGCAATGGGGGGAAATCGCACAATCTTAAAACGCAGCTAGCAAATAATAACCGGCTTCCAGCGCTTAAACAGAATAAATATTTTCTCATAAAGCAGAAGCTGCCAAGAGTATGTGATCTGTTTTATAGCCGGGTATTACATGATAAAGTGACTGAACTGCTTGCTAATCCCAGAGCAGAGTTCTCAGGGAGGATGGAAGAAATGATTTTATTTATGTAGAAAACAAAAAACAACGGCAGGAGTAAAGAAGAAACTGTAAGGGATGTAACACTTAGGATAAAAGATGTTGCACTCAAACATCCTCCTAGGAAAAGAAAAAGATGAGAATCAGAAATCTAATACCAACCAGCGTGTTTGGGACCCAACCTGAAGTAAAGCCCGGTATAAACATACCTCTTTACTACGGAGTCAGATACACTGCAGATTGCATCATTTGCTCCCTGTGGTTTAAGTTGGCAAGTATGTGCCAAGCATCTCCTGTGCACCATGCCCAAGGTTAAAAACATTATGGCTCAATGTAGAAAGAATTGTGAGACTGTCCCCGGCACCATGGAAACATGCAGGGGGGGATCATAGAGCCTTCTCCAGGGGGTGACGTTTTAGTTGAGCCCAGGGGAAATTGGTCTCAGTGGGTGGTAAGTGGTGGGGCACACACGAGTGTTGGGGGGCATTGAGAGGCACTGAAGGAGGCAGGAAAATCAGCAAATACCCAGGGGTATGAATAGCTTTATTCGAACAACAACATCCTGTTCGGAAGACCGAGGAAGGAAGTGGCCAAGAAGGTGGCCAGAAAACTAAGTGGGGCTGTGTTTGCCAAGAGAGCTTGAACATGATGGGTAACAGAAATCACCAAAGGCTTTTAAGCAAAGGATAAGACCAGTCGGTGGTGATCAGAGAGGTCCCTCTGGGAGGCCAGTTAGGAAGAATTTGTCCTGGTCGAAGCGGCCCACGGTGACCTAAACCATGGCTGTGACAGTGAGGATGGAGTGTAGGTGCAGATGGCAGAGATAGTCAGGAGGCCAGTAGACACAAAAGAGAGAAGACTCCAGAATGAATTGGTCGGGTAGCTGGAGAAGAAAGAGAAGGAGAAAGCAGAGGAAGGGAAAGAAGGCAACCCAGATTGTCAAGAACATAGAAACAGGCCCAAAGTGGGCTGAGTGGGCAGCTGGAGCATTGTGGATTCGACCAGGATGAAGGTACAGGTTGCACAGGAAAGGATTTACTTGCCAAGAAAGGTTTGACCCTTGCCCTGGCTTCTGGGAGGAAACCACTAAGCCCTTGGAATGTCTGTCCTGCCTAGAAAGAGTCTTGGCCCACACCTGATGTTCCACGCAAACACTGCGGTTTGGGATGGAGGATCCCGGGGCCGTGTGGCATCTACTTGACCTCTGAAGAGGTGGAAACCAAGGTCAGCTACATGGCTGTCTGCTTGGAGAAGGCAACTAAAATCCGATGCCTAGCATACTCCTGGGCCCTGCCCTGTGTACCTCTTGCCTTTGCTTATTCTGATCAGTACTCCTCTCACTTTAATAAAGCATTACCGAGTATTCCAACTTCTCTGTGGGTCCTTCTAGAGAATCACCAGACCTGGGGTTGGTCTTGAGACTTTCCGAACTGCACAGGTGGAGAATCACAATGCTAACTACCAGCCGGAGACCCTGTTGGAATGATGATAATCATGACAGTGACCTGACACTGTGCCAAAGGCTTAACAGACATATTTCATAATCCTCAAAATAATCCCCCAAATGGAAATAATTACTTCCATTTTATAGGTGAGAGACTATAAATGATATTGTCGCAAATGATCAATCATGCACCTTGTAATTAGGATTTGAACCAGGTCACCTGACTTCAAAGCAGATGCTTCCAACATCAGGCATATGATGCAGCAGAAGGACTAATATTGTGAAATATTAACAAGGTTTGGTTTGGTTTGGTTCTGTGGTCTTGTAACTCTACATTTAAGCAGCAGGTAAAACATTCCATGTTTATTGGCTCAGGGAAGAAATGACCCAGAAAAATGCAGACGGAACAAAGGATGCAGTTGGAGGTGATCAGTTTTTAAAGCCCAAACCCGTCCAGCTCCTGGCCCAAGAGAAAAGAATGCATGGTGAGGACCGAGTAGGCTCTGGTCTCCCTGAGACCTCGTGAAACTTGCCTGGGCTCAGGCAAGGACAGAGGAGTAGAGAAGGGACCTTGGTTCCTGGCAAGTCCAGGGAGGGGGCGAGGTGGCCAAACCCCCTGAGAGGTTTAGAGAACCCAACAGCAGGAGGACCTCAAGCTGGGATGGTATGGGAACAGAAGAAATACTTGCGTGGCAGACCTTGATACACCTGGGAGGCAGCCACTCAGAGCCCTCAAGCCTCCGTTGTCCATAAAAGCAGCAAAATGAGTCCAAGAAATGATGTTTCATTTACAGCAGAGTGGGGCAGCACTCTGTTGTAGAATGTTCTCCCTTCACAGAGACCCAGAAGGTGAAAGGAGACTCATGCTCAGGGACAAAAGAGGACAGAGCAATGGACTAATGGCTAAAGGCCAGACAGGAGCGTCGTATGCAGTGATGACACATGGAGCTCCAGTCCTCCCTCCACTCAGTTCCTTGGCGCTCAGCAAACCTCCCAGAGCTCAGCCGCACTTCCAGGCAAAGATGCCCAAAGGGATGAAACGATGTTTCTACCACCTCACCCTAACAGATGCTCAAAACCCAAACCAGATTCCCTTGTAGAAAAACCAAGTTGTTTTGGACACACCTGAGGTCTTGAACCCAGACTCACACCTGCAGCCTAGCTGTCTATGTGTTTGGGGGCCGGATGGATGATCTGCCCTGGGGTTCCAGCACAAACCAAGACAACTGCTACATAGTGCTCCGTGAGTCTTCTCGGCTGCTCTGTGCACCACGGATGACAACCCATTGGTCACACTCTACATTTAGTCCGCCAAGTCCCCCAGAGGGTTCGTTCCTGCGTCCTCAGAAGTGGCTCACAGTGACATCTCCAATGGAACATCTAGCAGGACACCTGCCACACCCAGTGTTGCCACCATTCAGATTTAGGAAGGATGGACAGAGCTTCCCTGAGGGGGCTCTGGGCTTCAGAAAAGCCCTGGACTGGAGGTCGGGGGCCTGGGGCTCCCGTCCTAGCCCTGCCAGAATCAGCTGTGACCTTGGGCACAAAAGTCAACCTCTCTTAGCTTCTGTGTCCTGTCTTAAAATAGAGGTGGTGAGTGCTTCACTGCTTAGTCACCGGAGTGAGGTGAGGAGGGAATGAGGCCGGGCACTGAAATGCTGCAGTGGAACCAGAGAAGAGCTTGACATGGGCCCACCGTGCTTGCCCTCCTTTCTTCCGAGCCTCGTCTCCCCAAGAGGCCAAGGCTGTGTCTTGCTTCTTGGAATGTGCACCCACCTCAGCTGTGGGAAAATGTAGGAACACAAGGTCCCAGCCCTCAAGGGCCCTCTGTCGTACAGCCTCCCGCACCAAGCCCTCCACGGGCTTCCTGCCAGACTCAGAGCCAGTGCCAGAGTCCTTCCAGGGTCTACACCGTGCCCCACAGGACCCCAGCCGGTGCCTCTCCCCAACCTCCTCACCTGTGATGTCGCTGCTCCTCAGGCTCCCCCACCCTATGCTCTTGTTGCTGTTAAATGCTCCAAGTCGGTTCCAGCCTCAAGGCTGTCGTCCTTGAGGTTCCCTCTGCCAGGGACGCCCTTCCCTCAGGTCTCGTCACACCTGCTCACTCACTTTCTTTGGGCCTCTGTGCAACATCAGTGCCAGAAGCTTCTTCCGCTCGATTCTCTTGCTTGGCAAACAGCTCAATCTTTCGGGATTCAGCTTGAACATAGGTCACATCCACATATGACCATCCTGTCTCCCTTCCCCTCACCGCCCCCCCCACACACACTCCCCTACCCCAAACACTTCCTTTATTTGAAGCCCAGCCTTTATAACTCAAGCCCCACAGATGAAAGAAGGGCTTTAGACTTTGGCAAACAGCAGGCAAACCTTCTCTCTGCCCCCCTAGCTGCCACTGTCTCTCTACTTTAGTCCCCTTTGAATTGCTCCCTGCTCACAGCTTTCTTTGGGGATTTAAACACTTTGAAAGGCAAGTTTACAAAGGGCAATGGTAACTCGTAGGCTCCCAGATGTCTCAAAATAAAGGGGCTTCCTTAGTTGCCAGCCCAGCTGTGTGACTGGCTCTGCAAATCATATTCATTCACCGCGCTTCCAACTCCTCACCAATAAGAACCAACGGCTTTTACCTAGAGGATCCCTAAAAATTCTCTAGGTTCTGACAACTCCTTGGCAGTCGGAACAAAGCCAAACATTTAGCTTCTTTACTTACACTTCCTGTCCCTCCATGCCACCTAGGATCCATCAAATCTGAAGTCAGGCGTACATATTATACAATCAAGACCCAGGAGGGAAAACTGGCCGAGTTTACTCAACAATGCCTTCCTGATACCCCTTTTCCGACCCTGTGACCAAAGCCCTCTTCTCTGACCCAGCAATTTTCTTTGCCTCCAGGTTCAATGAAACAAAAAAATTTTCTTCAGGCTAACGAAGTTAAGGAAGGGCCGGGATTCTGGACAGATCCGCACACACATGGCTCCATTTGAAAGATTTTCCTATTGTTTTTGGAAGCCCTATGGAATTTAAGCGTATACTCAACTTTTTTTTTTTTTAAATAGTCTTGTGAAAATGAGTCAGTTTATGGTGTGTTTTGAACTGAGTTTTACATTCCTGTGGGCTGGTAGCTCTTGAAATTGGCTAAACCCTACCTCCAGAGGAGTTGACTAACTTGAAAGACCGATGCCAATTTCTAAAAACCAGAAACCCAAGTCTCGAGGTCTCGAGGCAGTTCCATGCGGACTCACCGTGGTGACCTCAGGTAAACCTGGCCCTCCTTGGCCCACAACTGAGCCATGCCCAGGCGTCCTGTTCTGTTAACGTCTCCCCCTGCGCCAGGACCACGGCTGCATCACCAGCCACACCTAAACGAGATGGCCCCAGACAAGGACATGAATGTGCTGCAGAATTTGTAGTACAGAGCAGGGTTCGGTGGGAACACTTGTCTCTGCTCTGATGAGCATCCTCTGGCGCAGTTTGAAGGCTGGGGGTTGGAATTATCTGAAGCCTCCTTTGCTAGCTTGTCTTCTGGGCTGGGAAGCCTCTAGCAGCTGGGAATGGAATAGCTATGGGGTGTCTCTCCATGTTCTGTCTAACATGCCCTCCAGGACTTCCTACAGGTCACCTCAGGGCTCCCAAGAAAGTGTGCCAGGTAGAAGCCGTATTGCCTTTTATGACCCAGCCTCGAACGCCATGAGGAGTCAGCTCTGCCATAGTCTGTTGGTCAAGGTGGTCCCAAAGATCCGGCAAAGTTCAAGGGCAGGAGACATAAATATCCGCCCCACCCCCACCCCATGCCCCAGTGAAGGCATGTCACATCCACATTGTAGAAAGACCACGAGGGAGAGGAGATGTACTGGTGTTGCCATCTTTGAAAAGAAAACCTGCCCCCCCACCCCGCCACAAACCTGTCAGGTAGACCTCAGTGCCCCCAATGATGGATCAGGTGGACGAGCCTGATGGAAAGTGACTTACCCCAGCGCCACATGGTGAACAGGTGACAGGGCCAGGATTCAGGAGAAAGGGAGTCTGGAGGATGGAAGTTTTAGGGATCAGGGGTGAGAAGCTCCCTGGCCACCCCTGAGTTGCTGCAAAGGGAAAGGACAGAACTGTCAGGGCCGGGAAACAGGGGCTTTGCCTTGTGTCCCAACATGAGAGAAAGACCCACGGGAATGGAAACTATCTTACTCTTCATTTTACACCAGCAGAGTTTAGCACCGAAGAGACAGAGTGGTAAGATGGGCAAAGCTCAGGTACCAGAATTGGCTCTAGGTCGAAGCTGTAGGATCTTGGTCAAGGGTCCTAACCTCTCTGAGCTTCAGCTTCTTCCTCTACTAAATGATAAGAATGACTCCTCCTAATTAAGCTTCATGGAAGATTCCAGATGCTTGTGTGTAAAGTTCCTGGTGTATAGTGGGAAAGCAGACCACGGTCACTACCATTAATCATACAGATGTTTACAACCCTGGACAGGTCCTGGGAGTCAGTGTTTGTGATAACACTTGGGCGGCCTCAGGCGGACAGTGTGCCAGGACCTCTGATGTGTGGGTCGATGAGGAGGAGAACAAAGCTGGGTGTGAGTAGAAATGGTGTAAGGGAGAAAGTGTGCGCCTAGGGGAGGGGTAATATAAGCACCCCTACATGGGTGTGGATGTGGGAACTAGACAACTCTATTTGAACTTGGTCAAATTGCTTAATCTCTCAAAGGATTAAAAATAGCCTAAATGTACTGACCTGATGATATTGATATATAAATGAAATAATCGATAGAAACACCTAGCAAACTGCCTGGCGTATAGTAAAATTTCAATAGATATTAGTTCTTTCACTCTCTTTCCTTGGTGTCTGAGGAAAAATAGTATTTTGCTCATAATTATATTAACTTCCATATTCAATAAAGTTGTTGAGCTGAAGATACACCATTCATCCCAATGGACTGGTCTGGATCACATAGGTATGCACTCAACATATATTTATTGAGCACCTACCATGGGCCAGGCACAGTGCTGGTTGCCCAACACACACCCGAGAAAGCAAAACACAGTCATTGCCCTTGAGTTGCTTATAGTATGGAAAGGAAGATTTAGGAACTTTCCAGTTACAGGCTAGAAATAAGCATTTTCATTTATTTCTTAGCCTCTCTGTTAAAGTCTGGTTCTTACACGTTAACTCCATAACCCCCATGAATGTGTGCTCATGTGTGTGAGGGCAGGCAGGATAGAAGGCACTGCTCACCCAGGCCAGGGTTCTGTCTTGTCCCACCTCCCTGGCCTCCCCAGCAACCCTCCTGGCTTTTAGGACAGCTGGAGGCAGAACCAGCTGAAAGGAGAAGGGGGAAGTGGGCTGAGACCGGCCACCATGCCTGGTGCCTCCTCCCTCTCTGGTTCCCCTGTCTGCCACCTTCTACCTTATGGTACAAACCCCTTTGTGTTTTCGCTTCTGCTCCATGCCAAAAACCTGCTCTCCACAAGAAATGGGTTCACATTTTACATAGAAATTTCTCTAATGACCTCACAACTCTGCAGGTTAAATTGCATTGTCTCTTCCTTACAAAAGGCTCTGAGAGGTTAGGCGGGTTGGGGGTGTGTGTGTGTTTTTTAGAGAGTGGGGAGGGGCAGAGAGAGAGGGAGACAGAGAAAATCTTCAGCAGGCTCTACACCCAGCACGGAACCCCATCTCACGACCCTGAGATCGTGACCTGAGCTGAAACCAAGAGTCAGACGCTTAAACTGACCGAGCCACCCAGGCGCCTCAGAGAGGTTAGGTGTTTTAAAGATCAAGCCAGCAAGTGGTAGACCTGGATTTGAAGGCAGGGTCGCCAGTTCCAAGTTCACCGGGGTATCAGTTCAGTTCTGTTCGACAAGCATTTCACACATACCTGCCTTATGCTAAGCACTAGGGAACCAGTGATGAACAAGACATGCTTGCTGCTCCCCAGGGGATCACACACTAGCAGGAAAGACAGGCACACCAGAAGGAATTTAAATTTAAGATAAATGGAGATAATGCACAGAAAATGTTTGTCGTGCTACCTGGAACATAGAAAGCTCTCAGTCAAGGTCAGCGACTGTGACTATGTAAGTGCCAACGGAAAGGAGGAGGGAGGCCATGGAGTGCAGATAAAGACAGACAGCCCTCATGTGGATGCACCGCATGCTCTCCATCAAGACTGAGCTCTTTTATATTCAGTTTAGAGCATCATTTAGGAGAGACGCAGGGGAACACTGGAACAGCTCCCGGGAGAATATCCAGGGGTGAGAGGACCTGAACTCTATCAAGGAGGAATCCTAAGGGAACAAAGAATGTTGAGCCTGAGGCAGAGAAGATCAAGCGTCCATTAAGAATTTCATTTGCCCAATTATAAAAATGACCAGAAATTATACTATTTTTTTTTTTTATCTCAGTGAAAGAAACCTAAAGGTAAGGATCGCAGGTCCATAAACATCAGGGACCCAAGCTTCTTACATCTTTCTGCTCTGCCAACCTTAGGACTGGCCTCTTGTCCTCAAGGTTGCCTCATATTCCAAAATGGCTGCTAGAGTTCCAGCCATCGTGTCTCCATTCTAATCAGAAAGTGGGAAGAAACCACAAGGTGGGACGAGGAAGAAGAAAAGGCCAGCTCTCTCTTAGGTCAGAATTTAGTGACATTGCCCCAGCTAACAGCAAGGGAGATGGGGAAATGCAGTCTTTGATTAAGAACGTGGCACTCCTCGGCAGGGGGCGGAGCAAGATGGCAGAGGAGTAGGAGACCTGGATTTCGTCTGGTCTCAGGAATTCAGCTGAATAGGGATCAAACCATTCTGAACACCTACGAACTCAACAGGAGATCGAAGAGGAGAGTAGCAACAACTCTCTGAACAGAGAAGCGACCACTTACTGGAAGGTAGAACGTGCGGAGAAGTGAATCCGAGGCGATATTCGGGAGGATAGACGGCAGGGGAGGGGCCTCCGCCGGCCGCTTCTGGCAAGTGCTAGAGCCGCGGAGCACAAAATCGGACCTTTTAGAAGTTGGCTCGGCTGAGGGACGTCGCTGCAGTGGCTAAGCAGGGGGTGGAATCCTCCCGGGACAGTGTGGTCTCAGGACCCTTGGGGTCACAGAAAGACCAGGGGAGCCTGAGTGCGCCAGAGCTCCCAGGTATCGGAGCGGGGAAGCCGGCTACAGAGACGGAACCGAGGCGCGGGCTCTCAGCTTGGGGTGGCCATAAACTGTGATCCGTGGCCCAGTCGGGCTACTGCTCCTCCAGCAGGGACCCAACAAGCAGCAGAGCCGGGGAGACTCCCCTTGCTCCCCCGGGAGTAGCGGCGCGAGAACGCGCCGCAGGGATCTGCTGGGTTTGGAGACTCCACACGGGGTCAGGTGCCAGAGATAGCAATGCTCGGTCACAGGCCGGGTGAGCGCGGAGAGTGGCCGGAGACCGGGGACAAGGGAGTGACTGCTTTTCTCTGGGGGCGCACTGAGGAGCGGGGCCCCGAGTTCTCAGCTCCTCCGGGTGGAGATTGGGAGGCCACCATTTTTGCCCTGGTCCTCCAAGGCTGTACCGAGAGCTTGCAGGGAACAAAAGCTCCTGAGATCAAACCCGAGCAGCTTGCTTAGCCCGGACTGACAAGGGCGGGGCAATTCAGCCTCCGCAAAGACATTTGGAAACCACAGCAACAGGCCCCTCCCCCAGAAGATCAGCCCGAACAGCCAGCAAGCCAAGACCAAGTTTACCGATCAAGGAGAACGGGAGAACTCCAGCGCTAGGGGGATACTGCACATAGAATTCATGGCTTTTTTTTTACCATGATTCATTAGTTCATCAAAGTTAATTTTTGTTAACTGTTTTTTTTTATTTTTCTTTTTCCCTTTTTCAACCAACATCTTATCAATCTCTTTTAAAAAAAAAACATTTTTTATTTTTCATTTTTAGAGTCATATTTTATCCCTTCATAGTAGTTACCCTTATTTTTGGCATATATATATATAAGTTGTTCTGTCTTTAAAATTTTGAGATACAGTTTCTTCTAACAGATCAAAATATACCCTAAATCACTAGTGTATGGCTTTGTTCTAGTCTCCTGCCTGATCACATTCTCTCCCTTTTTCCTTTTTTTTTTTCTTTTCTTAAATCTTCTTTCTTTTTTCAAACAACTTATCTTACCAAGTCCTTTTATAAAACCTTTTATAATTTTCATCTTTACAGTCATCTTCCATCCCTTCATTGTATCAACCCTTATTTTGTACATATATGTCTTTCTTCCTTTAAAATTTTAGGAGGCACTTTTTTCTAACAGAACAAAATACGCCCAAAATCTAGTGTGTGGCACTGATCTATGCAGTAGCCTGATCATATTTGTTCATATTCTGCTTTTTTTGTATTGTTCTGTTTTTGATTTTATCTTTTTATCTTTTTTTTTTTCTCTTTCTTTTTTCTTTCTTTCCCTTTCTTTTCCCCTGGTTTCAGGTCTTTTCAGATTTGTATACAGTATATTTGCTGGGGACGTTGTAAACCTGTTAGCATTTTGTTCTCTCATTCATCTATTCTCCTCTGGACAAAATGACAAGACGAAAAAAATCACCTCAGCAAAAAGAACAAGAGGTAGTACCGTCAGCCAGGGACCTACTCAATACGGACATTAGTACGATGTCAGACCTAGAGTTCAGAATCATGACTTTAAAGATACTAGCTGGGCTTGAAAAAAGCGTGGAAGTTATTCAAGAAACCCTTTCTGGAGAAAGAAAAGAACTAAAATCTAACCAAGTCGAAATCAAAAAGGCTATTGACGAGGTGCAATCAAAAATGGGGGCACTAACTGCTAGGATAAATGAGGCAGAAGAGAGAATCAGTGATATAGAAGACCAAATGATGGAAAATAAAGAGGCTGAGAAAAAGAGAGAGAAACAACTACAGGATCATGAGGCCAGAATTCGAGAGATAAGTGATACGATAAGACGAAACAACATTAGAATAATTGGGATCCCAGAAGAAGAAGAAAGAGAGAGAGGGGAAGAAGGTATATTGGAGCAAATAATAGCAGAGAACTTCCCTAATGTGAGGAAGGAAACAGGCATCAAAATCCAGGAGGCACAGAGAACCCCTCTCAAAATCAATAATAATAGGTCAACACCCCGACATCTAATAGTAAAACTTACGAGTCTCAGAGATAAAGAGAAAATCCGAAAGCAGCTCAGGAGAAGAGATATGTAACCTACAATAGTAAAAATATTAGATTGGCAACAGACCTATCCACAGAGACCCGGAAGGCCAGAAAGGACTGGCATGATGATTTCAGAGTACTAAACGAGAAAAATATGCAGCTAAGAATACTATATCCAGCTAGGCTGTCATTGAAAATAGAAGGAGAGATAAAAAGCTTCCAGAACAAACAAAAACTAAAGGAATTTGCAAACACGAAACCAGCCCTCCAAGAAATATTGAAAGGGGTCCTCTAAGCAAAGAGAGAGCCTAAAAGCAGCAAAGATCAGAAAGGAACACAGACAACATGCAGTAACAGTCACCTTACAGGCAATAAAATGGCACTAAATTCAAACCTTTCAATAGTTACCCTGAATGTAAATGGGCTAAATGCCCCAATCAAAAGACACAGGCTATCAGATTGGATTAAAAAAGAAGACCCATCAATATGCTGTCTGCAAGAGACTCATTTTAGACCCAAAGACACCCCCAGATTGAAAGTGAGGGGGTGGAAAACCATTTACCATGCTAATGGACACCAAAAGAATGCTGGGGTGGCAATCCTTATATCAGACAAACTAGGTTTTAAAACAAAGACTGTAATAAGAGATGAGGAAGGACACTATATCCTACTTAAAGGGTCTATCCAACAAGAAGATCTAACAATTGTAGATATCTATGCCCCGAACATGGGAGCAGCCAATTATATAAGGCAATTAATAACAAAAGCAAAGAAACACATTGACAACAATACAATAATAGTGGGGGACTTTAACACCCCCCTGACTGAAATGGACAGATCATCTAAGCAAAAGATCAACAAGGAAATAAAGACTTTAAACGACACACTGGACCAAATGGACTTCACAGACATATTCAGAACATTCCATCCCAAAGCAACAGAATAACATTCTTCTCTAGTGCCCATGGAAGATTCTCCAGAATTGATCACATCCTAGATCACAAATCAGGTCTCAACTGGTACCAAAAGATTGGGATCATTCCATGCATATTTTCAGACCACAATGCTTTGAAACTAGAACTCAATCACAAGAGGAAAATTGGAAAGAACTCAAATACGTGGAGGCTAAAGAGCATCCTACTAAAGATTGAATGGGTCAACCAGGAAATTAAAGAAGAATTAAAAAAATTCATGGAAACCAATGAAAATGAAAACACAACTGTCCAAAATCTTTGGGATACAGCAAAGGCAGTCCTGAGAGGAAAGTATATAGCAATACAAGCCTTTATCAAGAAACAAGAAAGGTCTCAAATACACAATCTAACCCTACACCTAAAGGAGCTGGAGAAAGAACAGCAAACAAAGCCTAAACCCAGCAGGAAAAGAGAAATAATCAAGATCAGAGCAGAAATCAAAGAACTAGAAACCAAAAGTAGAGTAGAACAGATCAACGAAACTAGGAGCTGGTTCTTTGAAAGAATTAACGAGATTGATAAACCCCTGGCCAGACTGATCAAAAAGAAAAATGACCCAAATCAACAAAATCATGAATGAAAGAGGAGAGATCACAACCAACACCAAAGAAATACAAACAATTATAAGAACATATTATGAGCAACTCTATGCCAGCAAATTAGA
>NW_027397067.1:72070934-72150025 GCF_003265705.2 Callorhinus ursinus | reverse complement strand
CATTACCTTGATCCCAAAACCAGACAAAGACCCCATCAAAAAGGAGAATTACAGACCAATATCCTTGATGAACATGGATGCAAAAATTCTCACCAAAATACTAGCCAATAGGATCCAACAGTACATTAAAAGGATTATTCACCACGACCAAGTGGGATTTATCCCTGGGCTGCAAGGCTGGTTCAACACCCGCATATCAATCAACGTGATACAATACATTAACAAAAGAAAGAACAAGAATCATATGATCCTCTCAATAGATGCAGAAAAAGCATTTGACAAAGTACAGCATCCTTTCTTGATCAAAACTCTTCAGAGTATAGGGATAGAGGGTACATACCTCAATATCATAAAAGCCATCTACGAAAAACCTACAGCGAATATCATTCTCAATGGGGAAAAGCTGAGAGCTTTTCCCCTAAGGTCAGGAACGTGGCAGGGATGTCCACTCTCACCACTGCTATTCAACATAGTATTAGAAGTCCTTGCCACAGCAATCAGACAACAAAAAGATATCAAAGGCATCCAAATCAGCAAAGAGGAAGTCAAACTCTCACTCTTTGCAGATGATATGACACTGTACGTGGAAAACCCAAAAGACTCCACCCCAAAACTGCTAGAACTCATACAGGAATTCAGTCAAGTAGCAGGCTATAAAATCAATGCACAGAAATCAGTGGCATTCCTATACACCAACAACAAGACAGAAGAGAGACAAATCAAGGAGTCAATCCCATTCACAATTGCACCCAAAACCATAAGATACCTAGGAATAAATTTAACCAAAGAGGCAAAGGATCTGTACTCCAAAAACTATAAAATACTCATGAAAGAAATTGAAGAAGACACAAAGAAATGGAAAAACGTTCCATGCTCATGGATTGGGAGAACAAACATTGTGAAGATGTCAATGCTACCTAGAGCAATCTACACATTCAATGCAATCCCCATCCAAATACCATCCACTTTTTTCAAAGAAATGGAACAAATAATCCTAAAATTTGTATGGAACCAGAAGAGACTCCGAATAGCCAGAGGAATGTTGAAAAAGAAAAGCAAAGCTGGCGGCATCACAATTCCGGACTTCCAGCTCTATTACAAAGCTGTCATCATCAAGACAGTATGGTACTGGCACAAAAACAGACACATAGATCAATGGAACAGAATCGAGAGCCCAGAAATGGACCCTCAACTCTATGGTCAACTTATCTTTGACAAAGCAGGAAAGAACGTCTAATGGAAAAAAGACAGTCTCTTCAACAAATGGTGTTGGGAAAATTGGACAGCCACATGCAGAAGAATGAAACTGGACCATTTCCTTACACCACACACAAAAATAGACTCCAAATGTTTGAATGACCTAAACGTGAGACAGGAGTCCATCAAAATCCTAAAGGAGAACACAGGTAGCAACCTCTTCGACCTCAGCCGCAGCAACTTCTTCCTAGAAACATCGCCAAAGGCACGGGAAGCCAGGGCAAAAATGAACTATTGGGATTTCATCAAGATAAAAAGCTTTTGCACAGCAAAAGAAACAGTCCACAAAACCAAAAGACAACCGACAGAATGGGAGAAAATATTTGCAAACGACATATCAGATAAAGGGCTAGTATCCAAAATCTATAAAGAACTTATCAAACTCAACACCCAAAGAACAAATAATCCAATCAAGAAATGGGCAGAAGACATGAACAGACATTTCTCCAAAGAAGACATCCAAATGGCCAACAGGCACATGAAAAAGTGCTCAACATCACTCGGCATCAGGGAAATCCAAATCAAAACCTCAATGAGATACCACCTCACACCCGTCAGAATGGCTAAAATTAACAAGTCAGGGAACGACAGATGTTGGCGGGGATGTGGAGAAAGGGGAACCCTCCTACACTGTTGGTGGGAATGCAAGCTGGAGCAACCACTCTGGAAAACAGAATGGAGGTTCCTCAAACAGTTGTAATTAGAGCTACTATTCGATCCAGCAATTGCACTACTGGGTATTTACCCCAAAGATACAAATGTAGGGACCCGAAGGGGTACGTGCACCCCAATGTTTATAGCAGCAATGTCCACAATAGCCAAACTGTGGAAAGAGCCAAGATGTCCATCGACAGATGAATGGATAAAGAAGAGGTGGTATATATACACAATGGAATATTATGCAGCCATCAAAAGGAATGAGATCTTGCCATTTGCAACGACATGGATGGAACTGGAGGGTGTTATGCTGAGTGAAATAAGTCAATCAGAGAAAGACATGTATCAGATGACCTCACTGATATGAGGAATTCTTAATCTCAGGAACAAACTGAGTGTTACTGGAGTGGTTGGGGGTGGGAGGGATGGGATGGCTGGGTGATAGACATTGGGGAGGGTATGTGCTACCGTGAGCGCTGTGAATTGTGCAAGACTGTTGAATCACAGATCTGTACTTCTGAAACAAATAATGCAACATATTTTAAGAAAAAAGAAAAAGAAGAAGATAGCAGGAGAGGAAGAATGAAGGGGAGTAAGTCAGAGGGGGAGACGAACCAGGAGAGATGATGGACTCTGAAAAACAAACTGAGGGTTCTAGAGGGGAGGAGGGTAGGGGGATGGGTTAGCCTGGTGATGGGTATTAAAGAGGGCACATTCTGCTTGGAGCACTGGGTGTTATGAACAAACAATGAATCATGGAACACTACATCAAAAACAAATGAGGTAATATATGGTGATTAACATAACAATAAAAAATTTAAAAAAAAAAAAGAACGTGGCACTCCTCAATAAAATTTAGGCTCTGTTCTAAGGAAGATGATGAGAATAGATACTGGGTAGAGGACCAGGAGAGTCTGCTGGAAGGAATACAGCATCTGTCTTTATGCACTTAAAAGAAGCCTCTGGAGGGAGAGGAATGAGTGTATTTCATGAGGACAGAATGAGAGGTCAGGTTTCAGCCTAATCCAAGGAAGGACGTTTTCATTTCCAGAGTTCAGCAAACCATGGAATGGGCTGCCTCTTGCTGTAGTGAGAATTCCCCTTTGTTAGAATATTCCAGAAGAGCCTGGCTGGAAGCATGAAGGAATGCTGTGGTGAGGGTCCAGAATGGGGCTGGGCTTCAGGAGGGCTAGGATTCTCTTTCTGATCGTGAAATGGACAATGCATCCCTTAGTTAAAGTTAAAGAATTCCAGTTAGGAGAGGTATTTCAGGAGAGTGGGGATGCCCTCCCCAAGTGCCTGGGAGTCCCTCTGTATGCAGCTACCACTCTGCCTGAACGTGAGCCTGGATATAAGCCAGGCAGATGTGAACCATCTGCCCATTTCTGAAATGATATTTATATGTAAAAGATACACAATTTATCAAAGTAGAATTAGGAAGTGCCAGTAAAGAGAAAGAAGGAAAATAAAATCCATTTATGATCCCTTTAGTGGGAGTCTGACAGCTCTGATGGAAAGAGAATGATCTTGGGGTCAAATCCCCCTCAGTTCAAATGCAGCTTACACCAGCCACCAGCCCTATGTGCCTGAGAAGTCGTTCAACTTTTCTGAGCCTCAGTTTCCTTATCTGTAAAATGTCAATGATAGCAAGAACCTTGAAAAGTCATAGTGATAAGGAAATTTTTTTTAAAAAGCATTTAAGTAACATAACACATATGTGCTTAATACATCATCAAAAAATATTAATTTTCTTCTCTCCCACTCTCTGTCGAAACATTTAGAGTATTTTATTCTAATCTTTATTTTGTTATTAGTTTACTACGATTGCCAATGTATTTCTGTATTCTGCATTTTATTCAGTGCATGTCATAATTGTTTTTGTTAGAACAGACTCTCCAGAAACATAATTTTCATGTCTGGGTAATGCTCCAGCTAGCAGATACATCATAACTAATTTGCTGTTGGTAATTAATATATTTCACCTGTATTTACATAGAGAGAAGAACATTTTGTGAATAAGGCCTTTTTTGCATTTCGGATCATTTCTTTAGGATATATTTTCAAAAGTGAAATCAATGCACCAAAGAGTAAAAATAATTTAAGGCCTTTGACAGAGAGTACCAAATTCTCTTCCAACATTTAATTTTTATATATGAGCTGATTTCATAATTAAGTTTTTGTCTGTTACTCCTTATAAATTGTGGATAGAGTCCTCATAAATTCAGGATAGAAGCTATATGTTTTCATCCTGTAACCCCATCCCCTATTACAGGGTATATTTAAATAAGTATTTATTTAATGACTAGAAAGAATCAAGCCTATTCATATTCTTATTAGTGCAGTGATGCCTGTTTCATTCCATCCTCTTTATAACTGAATATACTGAGATAGTAGGAGAGTGAGCAGTGGATCCAGAGGACAAATTCTTAATATACATCTTTGTTACCTTCCCAGAGACGCCTGGACTATTTCAAAACTTACAAAGGCTGGCAGAAGCCAAGTTTCTGACTCCTTCAATACCGATTGTCCCTAACTTGTATGCACACCTGGCTGAATTAGGTATTTAGAAGTACTCTCTGACTACTAACAAAAGCGATGAGCTCTCTGCTAAATGTTTCTGTCAGTCTCTACTGCTATGTAACAAACCACCTCAAAACTTAGTAACTTTAAAAAGCAACCATTTATTTAGTTCATGATTCTTCAAGTCAGTCATGCTTAGCTCGGGCTCAGTTGGGCAGCTCATCTGGTCTTGACCAAGCTAACTCACATATCTGCGGATGGTGACCTGGGCAGCTCCCGGCTTGGATGGAGGCTGGCTGATGGAGGCTGGCTTCTCTTCCCTTCCAACAAGCTAGTCCAAGCTTGCTTGCATGGCCTCTGGAACGGGTTCCAAGAAATGGAAGATGGGAAACATGCATTGCCTCTTGAGGCTTTAGCTCAGAACTGGAACACTGTCACGGCGTTCTAGAAGCCAAATCATGTCACAAAGCCAGTCCAGATTCAAGGGGCAAAGGAAAAGAGTCCACCTCTTAGGCAAAGGTGCTGCAAAGCCACACTGCCCAGGATATGAACGCAGGAAAGGGAAGAAGGAAGAATTCAGCCTTTTTTTTTTTTTTTTTTTTGCAATTGACCAGTATTTCCCCAAGTGATAGAATGAATTAGTCTACTGGGTGGAGTTGCTTAATCTTGTCCAATTGGAACTTGAAGATTATTTATCTCCAATAATTTATATAGTGCCTCAGAGGTTTAAAACATTGGAAATGGTGTTATCTTAGCTAGTTTTTTGTGTAACTGGCACTTGAGGCACATTGGACAGAAGCCATCAATTTTTAGATGGAAGATGAGTCTCAAGGAAGCTGAGCTGACGTCGAGAAGCTTGTAGATCTTCCCCAAGCCTCTCCTGCACACAGGGAAGTTGCTTGTCTCTTTGCTTTCAGTAACCAGAAGCCACAATTTCATTCATTGCTAAACTGTACTGCATTGTTCAGAGATGTATTTTAAGGGTGGGGGCTGGGGTAAAATTAGAACAGAAGCTGTCACTGGTCCATTTTCACCTACCCTGGTTCTAGCAATGGTGTGTTGAGTCAGGCTCTGTGGAGATATTAATAGCCTGGATTTGTGCCAAGAACTTGCAGAATCTTCCTACGGGCTCAGTTTTGCTCACCATAACTTGGGATCTATGAGATGTGGTTTCAGGAGGCACTGCCCCGCAAACCCTGCTTGTAAAATTCCCCTGATGGAATACCAAGCCGTTCCTTTCCCAGTAAGAAGTCTGTGCTAAAGTACAAACCACTAGGACATTAATTATTATTATAATAATTACATAATACATTACATAATTACACATCTATACATAATATGTATGTTCTTTCAATGAAAGACCAACCATTCCTTTCACAGTGAGAAACCTTTCTTAAAATGTAAACCACCACGACTTTAATTTATTGTAATCATTGTTATACTAATTCTATAATACATTATAGAATTGTGTGTTTTGTATATAGTGTTATTTGTGTATATATTATATAATTGTTATATAGCATTGTGTAAAATGTTATATAATTATAACACATATAATTCTGATATAATAATCTAATCATGATGAATATTTTGTTGGATGAGATATAGGAAACTTTGGCCACCAGGCAAGGCAGGACAGCAATTCCGAGAGATGGAAAACAAATTGGGTGAGCCGCGCCATGCCCCAGGATAGGGACTTGGCCATGAAAGGGTTCTGTGCTGCATTAGAGATGCCTGACATGGGGGGGGGGGGGGGGGGGGGGCGCCGATAACAGCCCTGAACCACATATTGCCCATTCCTGTACGATTGTGAAAATCTTTGGCCTTTCCGTACCCTATTCTCCTACCCTTTTCCAGACTCTGACTTTCGGGACACTTCACTCTATATTAATGCTACTTTATCTTGGGCAAGGCACCAAGCAATTTACCTGCACTGTTTCATTTACTCCTCATAATTGCCCAGTGCATCAATCAGTTAGCACGCTTTCAACTTCGGGTAACAGAAGCCCCGATTCAAAATGGCTTAAACAAGAAAGGGACTTCTTTTCTCAGATACCAAAATGCCTGGAAGCAAGACAGTTTCACAATATGTTAATCCACTTCCTCAACAACACCATCGAGGACCTAGAATTTTCCTGTCTTTCTCTACTGTCACCCTCTGCTGGCCAGCCTTGTACCTCATGGCCCACGCTGGCTGCCACATGTCAAGACACAGCGGGTGGACGACACAGCGTTCCCAGAAGAGACACCTTTTCCTGTGGCCTTTTCTATATCACCGAGGCTGCAAAGTAGCAGAGCATCTCCTCTGACCTACTCTGACTCCAGAGCCAGAGCTATTTTTTTTTTTTTTATTCCAAGCAGACTTTTCGGATGATCCTGCCTTGGTTATGGCTAATGACCGAGGTGATTTGTTGACTCATTTTCAGCAGGGATTTTAAAATAGTAATTACCAGGTTTGATTTCTCCCAAAGAGGAAGTTTAAATTTAGCTTATACCTGCAGTTCTCCGAAACTTTGAAGCAAATCTCTTCAACATCACATAGAAAATACTAATCGTGTCCCAGAGTTTGGGAATAAACTAATTATCTGTTATTGCCGCTGCAAATGCTAGAACGTACCTAATGAGAGGGCCTGAGAAATACATACTTTGTTTACGACCGCAACAGAGAGCCCAGGATGGTGGGACAGGTCTTCAAGCTAGCGGCCCCCCAGCGAAGGAGACACAGCCATCCTTGTTTAAGCTGACAATTTACCCTGATGACAAAGTAGTGTTCCTGTGCCCTGCTATAACGTAAAACCAAGCAAAAACCAAAACCAAACAATGAATTAAATGATTAAATGCCTATCAGGACCCACGTGCTAGAGCTAAGGCTTCAGGAAGACGCTCTCCATGACAGAACCTAGTGGCCAGGTACGCAGACTCCGGAGCCTCACTGGCTGCCTTTGGCCCCTAACTCTCGTCCTTATTGGTGGTATAATCTTGGCCAGGCTGTCTAATTTCTCTGTGCCTCACCATCCTCATCTGAGAAATGGGACCAACAAGCACATCTATCTGAGAGAGTATGTAATACTCAGAGCAATCTGTGGCCCACAGTGTATCACTGTTTCATCTCCTTATCTCATTTATTTGAATATTTCTCACCACCCCCATGATGGATGGAATTGAGATACTAGTAGCTGTCCCTTGGAGCTGTTACAAGGGCAAGAGGTGATCCATTATTGGGGAAGTACTCAATTAATGGTTCCAAAACCAGTCCCATACAAGGAAACGGAGGCCAAGTGACTAAGTGACTCAGCAGATCACCCAGGGGAGCTGGCCCTCTAGCTCCACAGCACCCCTCCCTAGACACACAGTTTCCTCCCCATCACCTCTATTCTGAGCTAACTCCTCTGCTCACCTCTGCCAATGGTGGACCGTCCTGCAGAGAATCCAGGCAGGCTCTGGGCACTTTACAAAGGACCTGGCTATGTGACCTCTCTAATCTCCTCCCTGGCTGTCCCTCCCCTGGCTCACTCTGGTCCAGCGCCTGCAGCCTTCTTTCTCCTTTCTACATGACAAGTTCATCCCATCTCATGGACCTCTGCCCTGGCTGTTCTCCCCCAAAACCCTAAATCTTTTAATGGCTGACTCCCTCTTATTATTCAGAACTCAGGTTAAATGTCACCCCTTACACACGCCTTTCCTGGCCACACACAAAAGTGCCCATTTATTCACTGGTTAATGGATAGCTTTGCTTTTAAGTACGATGGGAATGTACTTAATACCACTAAACGGTATGCTTAAAAATGGTGAAGATAGTAAATATTATGAGTATTTTACCACAATACAATTTTTAATAAGGCAGTGACCTGTCTTTTGTATGCTCTCTCTCTTTCCCTCTGGCTCACTTGCTCTGAGGAAGCCAGCCACCATGTTTGTGGGCTGCCCCATGAAGAGGAGCCCAATTCTACCCTTGTTAGAGAGACCCCGAGCTTGAGGCCCAGACTCCTGACCACAGAAGCTTTAAGATAAGGGATATTAGCTGCTTTTATGCCACTGGGTATGTGGGGTGGGGTTGGCGGGAGGCAGATGTATTTCACGGCAAGAGATCATAATACACTAACTATTGTTTAGTTCATTTGTGGGTAAAACAAGGGAGACAGAGCACCCTAACCCAGGCGAGAGGCCTGACACCTTAGAAGGCTCCAGTCTCTTCCTCTGCTCCACACACAACTCCCCAGTGGACAAGGAGCCAGAGGGGTCAAGGGAACATACCTACCCTATACATAAGTTACACAAGACTCCAGAGTGCCCTGCTCAAATGCCCCTGAGCTTGCCTCCAGAGTCTGGGGGAGGGGGCCTTCCTCCTCCTGAGGAAAGACCATTCCATTATGATCACACCTTAAGGCACAGGGAGCTGTTGGGGGGTGGGGGTTGGACTGAGCCAGATATGTGGGTGGGGTGCTGACACTGTGTGGCCTGATTGTCTCCTTTTACATATTTAACCACATGGCTTGGTGCCTCCCTTAGCACTCTTGTTCCTGACACTACACATTGTCGAGGCGGCCCAGAGTGGAGGTGATCGTATCTGAGAACCGACTGGGATCATGTTTGTGTAAGTACCAACTGCAGGGCATGACACGCAGCGAGTGATCAACAAATCACAGCCTTGCTCCCGCTTCTGGCATTCCCATGATGGAAAAGTACAGAAAAGCTGGATTTGTCACCGGAATCAGCTTCCCAAAGCATCCCTGGTTGACAGTTCTGGGCCTCCTGGGGTGAAACTCATGTCTGGTCCTGGGCAAATTCCCAGCTCTGCTATGGGAGGCTCCTACCCACAGCCAGGAACACACACTCCCTGTCATTTTCAGAAAGAAGGAGCAAGACACAGGCCAGCCAGTTGGGGATCTTCTGCCCCTGCCCCTCAAGGCCTCGTGGGAATTTTGGCAACAGTGTTAGCATTTCTTCCTACCAGGAGGCATGAAGAAGGAGACATCCCTGAGTTCCTTAGGAGGTGAAAATGTGCTGTTTTATCTTCACGTTATTATTCATTCAGCAAATTCTTTTTGAGAAAGTACAGCAGAAGGAATAAGAGTTATTTCTTTCTATCCAGTTCATCTGAGAAAAATCTGAGCTAGAATACTGGGATTTGCCTCTCACTAGCTGTTGGGCAAGTTACAAAATCTTTCTAAACCTCAGGGTTTTCACTTGTAAAATGACAGTTAAAAATCGTCTCAGTTGCATAGGGCTGAGTGAAGAACAAAGGGTACTCATGAATAGTGCTCAGGACAGCTCAGGCTCCTCATCTGAAAATGGGGATTGAAAAATAGCACAGACTCCCAGGTTTGTTGAGTGAATGGTGAGGTCATAGATCTTTCCTCTAGCACCTGACACATGGAAAGGGCTTGCAGTGGTTGCATGGTGGCCCCGCAAAAGACACAGGTGACTGGAATGTAGGAATATGGCATTATTGGGGAAAAGAGCTATTGCAAATGTAATTAAGGATTTCAAGGGGATAGCATCCCGGATTAGGGTAGGCCCTAAAACCAATGTCGGGTGTCCTTCTAAGAAAAGAGAAAGGCAGGAGATACACAGAGGAGAAAACCCCGTGAAATCAGAGGCAAAGATTGAAGTGATGCAGCCCCAAGCCACGGAACATGTGGAGCCACCAGACATTGCAAGGAAGATTCTCCCTTAGAACCCTTGGAGGGAACTTGGTTCTGCCAACTTCTTGATTTCAGGCTTCTGCCTCCAAAAGGGTGAGAGAATGCATTTCTGTTGTTTCAAGTCACCAACTTTGGGGGAATTGGTCACAGCATCTTTAGGAAAATAATAAAGGGTGTCATAAATGTACACGATTGCTATTATCTGTTGCTTCTCTTTGCCCCACTTTGCTTTGTTGCCCACAGAAGGAGGGCAAGCTTCTGTGAGGTGCCTGAGCTGGGTCACAAAGGAAAAGACCCACGTGCAGGAAGGTAGGTCGCTGCTTCAGCCCTGCCCTGGCCCCTCCTGCTGGGCAGGGCTCCTTCCTCTGGTTGCTTCGCGCCAGGGCCCCTGAGGCTGGCAGCGCCCCCCCCCCCCCCTGCCCAGACAAGAGATTCCAAATCGCAGCATGAAGGGAATAATTGTCAGCGAGATCCCAGATTGTTTTGTCACATACATTTTGCAATATGACAAGTAGGCGTCCAAAATATGCTCCAGGAGGGGGGAGCAAGACATTTTCCAAAAGCCTACTTGGCAGCCCGAGTCACTGTGCTGAATCAAATGCCCATCTCGTTCTTGGCTTTGCTCCTCCTGCTGTGTGATGCTGTATCACTCAGGAGGGGGAGGGCCAACCGAGCACCACCAGGGGGAAAAAAAAAAAGCCGGCTTCCAGCCGGGTTGGAAGCATCAGCTTGACGCTATTGACTGCTTTGGGATTTTTCTAGATGACGTCATAATAATAGCTCTCTTCCTATGATCCTAAAAATAACAAGCATCGATAGCCATTAGGTACAGACCCTTGCAAGAGGCGCTGCGCTGAGACATTCATGTGCGTGATCCCTTTTTATCTTCTCTGTAATTGTATGAGGTGGGAATTATTATTATCTCTCTTTTTCAGAGCAGCAAACTGAGGAAGAAGGAAGTTCAAAGCAATTTGCCTGCAATTCCATTTCTAGGACGCGGTAGAGGTAAGCTTCTAGCTCTCTGTAAAGCTGGAGGTGTGAGCGCTGAACAGCCACTTTGTATCATGTTCTACAGGTGGGTGGAATCCGGATCCTAGGTCCCTCACCCCCACAGAGAGAGATTGCTTGTGTGCAGAGCCGACTCCCTCAGACTGGCGACTCCAGGTAGGAGGTGAGTGGGTAGGTCTGTTCAAATGTGGAAAACTTACATAGCTTAAAGAGAATTCTTTAAGGAGGGCAGATCAAGTTTTCTCCCTCTGCCGTCTCTTCTGGAGCCCAGCATAGACAGATGCTAAAGGAAGAGAAAGTCTTTTGGCATGTAACTCGGGCCTAGGAAGTAGACTGACATTCTTTTAGCACAATGTGGTAGAGGAGAAACGTTCGCAATAGATTAGTGTTGGTAATTGAAAGATTTAATGGAGGCCAGATTATTGCAAGAGTCTCTTCTCTCCCCTTTCTACTCATAAAACCTCACTATGGATTGTCTACCCCACGTTCATTTCTGTCCTCTTGCTTCCTAACCAAACTCAGGCGTTGTTCTATCTCTCGAACATTAGACTAAGTGGCCATCTACCTCACCCCCAGCTCCAGGGATGGGCTCAATGACTAAGAGTAATCCTGCTCTCTCTGCCGGTGGCTGGTTCCGGGATACTCCCAGTTCTTTCCAAGGAAACAGGAGAAGTCCTCTGGAGTGAGTGGTGGCTTGGTGGCTTCTGGGGAAAATGTCTTTGCTTCAAGGAAAGAGTCACAGGCGGGAAAAGAAAAGAGAGACGCCTTCTTCCTCTAGATCCTGACCTATCTGGAGAGGATGCTCGGAACGGCTGCCACCATCTTGTCACCAGCCTGAGAAAGAATCCAACTGATGATGGCACAGCAGAGAGAAAGAGAGAAACTCTTCCTGGATGCCATTGTTGAATGGCTAATTCAACCAGCTTTGGGCCCGCCCTGCCCCTGGCATTCCTGATATGTGAGATGATCAATTCTCTGTTGTTTAAACCAGCTTGAGTCAGGGGTTTTTTTCTGCCACCAAAAGCATCCTGACTAATACAGGACTCAAAGCAGACTCTCCTCCCCCTCCTCCTCCACCCAGCAGCTGAACTGAATGCCACTGAGAACTGCCAACAAACCATTCCAGAGGCTGCACACAAGAGGAGGAGGGGTTTGGGGGGCGGAGGGACGGGGGTTGTGATGGAATACAAGAGATTTAAAGAACTGAGGAGTGGCGGGCAATGGGGACAAAGAACAAAGGAGCGAGGGAAAGGACCCCTCTGTGCCGCCAGAGTGGGGTAGAAACATGGTGGAAACATGTGCTCAGGAGTCTATGACTTAAGTTTCCATACCCATGGGCAAGGTGAATCCGCTAGAACTGCCCCTACTAAATCTCTACTCAAAACATGTTGGACCATAACGTTGGAGCCCAGAGCAAAGAGCTGACCAAACACTCTCCATGGATTTATATGGCCCTTCCCCGGCAACCATTAACCATCCTTTGGAAGGCCAAATTAGCCTTTCTTCCATAAAATACAGTGTACTGCTGGAATTAGAGATGGTTGGCCCCAGTAGTCTTAAAAGGCTAACAAATCGGAACCCTCTTATTCTGTGAATGGGGCTCCAAGGCCTGGGACGGGAAGTGATTTCCCTGAGGCAGTACCAAGGGAGTTTGTGGGAAGGAATGACACTGAAATGCAGGTCTCCTATCTCCCAAACTGGACCCCAGACACCACCATTCCTCTGAGTGCGTACCAAGAAACTGTCAATAGATTTTAACAGCCAGAACAGTTTTGGATGATCAAGTAAACTCAGAAAGTGTTGCGTTAAATAAATCACATTAAAGATTTTTCAAAACTAGAGAACTCCTCACAGTTTTTTGTTTTGTTTTGTGTGTTTATTTATTTGCCAGTAATGCTTTGTGAATCGCTAAAACTGAACTGTAGTGTACTCTCTTTTTCAAACCTGTTGGACCATGGAATCTTTCTTTCTCCCAAAGTATCTTACAGGAATAGTATTCTGCAAATTATATTTCAGCAAGTGCACAACATGGACCTGCCTCCATAAGAAGGGAATGAGGTCAAAACATAAAGAGAAGCAGAGACAGGCAGGGTTCAGAAAATGGATGGAGGAATAGACAGATGAATGGATGGGTAGATGGAAGGATATAGAAAAGCAACATAATTTGAGCCCCTGACCTAAAGCAAACTTGCAACATGAACCAATACATTTTTTCCTCTTAAGCTAGCTTGAGTTGTACATTGGTTGGGTTTGGGGTTGTCATTGTTACTATGATAATAATGCTTAACAAACAATCCCCAAGTTACTGTTTCAGTAACTTACTACCACAAATGTTTATATTACACTGTTGGATCAGCTGGACGAGGCTGGACCTCAGCTTCTGGTTATGGTTAAGCCCCAGACTGGAACATAACGTACTTGGTGGATATTCCTCTCATGGTGGTAAGAAGTTCCTGAAAACTGGTGGAAATTTGCCTCTTAAACCTCAGCTTGAAAAAGGCAGCTTGAAACTGTCATTTCCAGCCATGGTCCATTGCCCAAAGCAAGTCTTATTGTCAAAGCCCACAATCAACTGTAGAAGAAAACTATACTCTGCTCGTAGGGAAACCAAGACAAGAGCAGGGAAGGAAAGAAGATTTGTGGACGAATAAGAAAACACTAGAAATTAGGTCTTTTATTACTTACAACTCAGACTCCTGAAAAATTCAGTTAGCTGGTTAATTTGTGGGTTCCTACTTGGTTAAGTGCCTTTAAGCTACAGAATACTTTATATCTTGACAAAGTTGGCCACTTTACTCTCTTTGACTGTTCCTCACTCCCATGACATCCTGCCTTCTCCATTCATTAGTTCATCCTTCTCTTTGGATTTGTCATAAATTATTGTTTCCCTTTTGTGTGTTTAATCGACTTTTGTAATTGTGTTATGGATGAACAATATAAGCTATTACGGTATGGTGGAGCAGCTGAGAGCTAACAATTCGATGTTAGCAGAGTTGCCCTATTTATACAGAAAGTTTGTTCAATTATTTGACTGTTTCTGTTGCACTCACTATTTCTAAAAACAGAAAAAAATGACAGTACTGATCTTAGCAATAAGAAGCACAGATCTCATAAATTTAAGACGTTTGCCACAGAAATGGAAGTCATTAGGCATACTTTGAGTTGGGAATCTTGAGCTTCAAGAGGATCAAACTCCATTCTTTAATTATGAAAGAAACAAACAGAATCAAAGAACATGTCTGGGTGCTGAAACTGTATTTTGAAGACTATGCTGTAGAAGTGAGGTGTAATTGGGGATTTAATTACATTTTATAGGCCTCTGGGGATGTAGACCCCTTGGCAATATATAAGGACATGATTTGACTTTCAAACACCGATTTTCATACATTCTCCAAGGAAGGCCCTGAAGGGGAAAAAGGGGGACTTACTACCTGTATTTAGAAAATAGTAACATGAACATGGCCACCTGCCAAATCTGTGTGCATGATTTGAGAGAATACATGAATCAAGACAAAGGAGCATGGTGTATTGCTCACAGGGATCTAGCTCAAGCTTCCAGTTCTAGGACTTTAAGGCAGATTACTTACCCTCAGTTTTCCCATCTGTAATATGGGGCACAACACCACAGACATCTCAGGGTTGTTGAAAAGTTAAAATGAAATAATACTGATTAGTGAAAGGTTCTTGTTATACACTAGGCATTGTTCATATACTTTACATATGTTAGCACATTACTTAACAACATTTTATAAGTGGTTTTCTGTCTTTTACAGAGAAGAAGACTGAGGCATAAAGAATGCAAATGACTTACCCCAGGTCCCACAGCTAGCTAGTGGTAGAGCTGGGATGCCAACCCAAGCCAGCTGGTTCCACGGACTGGATTCTTGACCCCTCACTATAGACTGAATTTTGGTCTTCCTTCAAGATTCATGGGTTGAGACCTAATTCCCAGTGGGATGGTTATTTGGATATGGGGCCTTTGTGGGAGGTGATTAAGTCATATGGGTGGAGCCCTCATGAATGGGATTAAGGTCCTTATAAGAGAGACCCCAGGGAGCTCCTCAGTCCTGCTTCCATGTGACGACACAGTGCAAAAATGGACATTTGTGAACCAGGAAGAGAGTCCTCATCAGACATGAAATCTTCCAGTGCTTTGATCCCAGCTTTCCTAGTCTCCAGAACTGTGAGAAAACAATGTTTGTTGATCAAACCACCCAGTCCATGCTTTTATAGCATCCAAACTAACTCGACATCACCACACCTCTCCAACAAAGTAAGTATGTGTACTTCCACAGACCGCGGATTCAAGGGAAGTGTGCATCTTCCTTCTTTCACCTCAATGAGGACCTAGTAGAGGCACTGGAACAATCGCTTGGAAGCCCCTGTGTGTGCCTTGCGAGTCTCATGTGTGCCTTGGTGACATGCAAGTATATGGGGCAAATCTGGAGTGGCTCTGCTTCCTTCTAGCTCTGTGACCTTTCACAAATCATCAAGCTCCTTCACCCTCTACTTCTCACCTATAAAAGGGGCTGAAAATACTTGGCCCCTAATAATTTTACAGAAGTCTTGTGAGCTCTAAAGAGACAACAAATGCAAACGTCCCTCAAAACTTTAAGTCCTCTGCAAATGCTAGATTTCTCTTATAATATAATGAGGCTGATCTTTTAAGATAGCATGCCAGAACTTAACCTCTAAATGAGAGCTGGCCCTTCCAAAACATTCTCCTGCTCTCCCACCAAGCTGTGGGCTTATTCAAATGAGGCCGTTTTTGCTCGAGATGTGCTTGGAATGTTTCTTTGGAAATTACCTTTACAGCTGGTTCCCAATCCAAGCGAGAAAATCAGTTTTATTAACTTACTGGCCGCTATTTCATTTGGGGAGCCAAAAATAGTATTTCTGAGCTGTTCTCCCATCTTATTTATAAGAGGCAGTTCTGAATGATTTATATATATTGAAAATAACGAATCCATCCTGGGCGGTGGGGGGGGGGAGGAAGATTTGCCTCTGGAGGCCATGAAAGGAACCTGTCTTAGGACTCTCTAAGGAGGCTCAGTATGTCACCTGACCTTTTACACTCCTCAGACGTGAACAACTGTACCCTGTTTTACCAGCCAGGTCTGGGAGCTAGGGCTTCACCTGTCGAAATATCAGGAAATCCATCCCTAGAATCATCTCTGGACTGAAAATAACCTTAGAGGTTATGTCATATCTGAATCGTTCCATTCCTGTATTCCTTCAAAAAAGCACCCCCAGAGCATTGTCCCAGCACCACCAGGGAGCCCAAAGATGGAACTGGCCCCCAGAAAGGAGGTGCACCCCATCGTGTAGGCCTGGGTACCAAACGCTAAACTGCTAGACGATTATTTCAAACTCGGTGTGGGGAGGTGGTGGGGATTCTTACCAAAACTTCCCAGCTTTTAGCTTCTCTGGAAGAGGTGGACAAAAATACACATGCATTTCTCTAAAGAATGAGAGGGCAGGCTGAGAAGTACCTGCCCTATTGTCCTGGGGGCCGGCACAGCCCCTTAAGTCTGAGTTCTTCTTTGACATGAGGATTTGCCGCAGAAGAAGAGGTGATCACATCTGCGTTGGGGAAAAAACGAATTCTCTGGCAACCGAGAGGGGGAATGAATGCAGTGGGGGAGCGCCGTGTAGGGGAGGCGGCTAGGCCCCCACAGGCATGAAGAAGGCCCACACCAGGGAAGTGCGTGGGTGGTGGTGCTCAGTTCCTGTGGTATTCAGGCTGAGGAATCCACAGGCCTTGGCACCCAGAGAATAAAGTGGCTTAAACCAGGTTTGAGCCCTGAAACCTAATGAGGGTCTTTTTCCCACCAACTGTGCTACCCCAAATCAAGAAAATGAAAATATTATGTTCTGAAGCCAAATATAATTCATGCAGGGGGGAAAAAAATGTCAATTTCTTTAGAACACTTCGGTGGATTGGGTGGTCAGGAGAGAGTCTGGATTTCCCACAATCACCAGTTCAATTCTGCACACTTTGGTGGAGCTAAAGCGCAGAGAGGGGCTTGAGGACAGAGGGGAGGGACACCGTGTGGCCCAGAGAAGGCACCCTGGCATTTCAGGCAGGCCAAGTCTTCATCCTGTGCAACAGTCCCGTGCATTGCAGGGCATATAACATTCCTGCTCCCCGGGTATTAAAGACCTGTAGGACTACCTCCTATCATGGCAACAGTCAAAAAGTGCTCCCCCACATTTTCAAGTGTACCCTTGGGACGTGTGGCCACCTTGCTTGAGAGCCGCTAGGCTACAGACAGAAGTAAGGGTAAGAGACACCCTGACCCCATCTGTGTAAGAGTCACTCCAAAAATCCTGCGGCAATGCTCTGTTATGAATAATCTAATACTAACCACAGATTCTTCCCTGCGTATGCTCCCTTGAATGCCTCCATGCCTTTATCCTGCTGTTTCTTCCTCGGGTGCATTCTCCTCCCATGCTGATGTGCCTGGCCAACTCTTTGTGTCTGGCACGTGGTGGGAACTCAATAAATACCAGCCATGACATATCTCTGCTCTTCCAAGACTGTTCCACTTTACCGGGGAGAATAAGCCATGTTTTCCATGTCTGCTGTGCTTTTTGCTTTTCTCCATTAAAACAATGACCAAACTGAGCTGGGATCATTTATTTCCAAAGAGAACATGAACTTCTTTTTTTTTTTAAGATTTTATTTCTTCATTTGAGAGAGAGACAGAGAGAGAGAGAGAGAGAGAGAGCATGAGATGGGGGAGGGTCAAAGGGAGAAGCAGACTCCCCGCCGTGCAGGGAGCCAGATGCGGGACCCGATCCTGGGACTCCAGGATCATGACCTGAGCCGAAGGCAGCTGCCCAACCAACTGAGCCACCCAGGCGCCCGAGAACATGAACTTCTAATAGACACTCAAAAATACGTGTGAAATCAATGCATGAATAATATCTTAATTTGCCCCGTGATCTGCAGTAACTCTCAACAACCCCAAGAGGAGATAAGGAAGCTGGTGTTTCTATTTTGCTGAGAAGAAAACCACAAAACTCCTTCTCCCCAAAAATCTACCATGTATGTATCTGGTGCTTAATTGGTGTTGGGCAGTGAACTGTCACTGCCATTTGAATACACTGTATCATTTAGTAGGGAGTAAGGGTAAGTGGCTCTCCCAAGGTCAAGGGCAAACAGCCAGCAACCGAAGGGCTGAGCTGCACATGGAGGTCTTCTGCTTCCTAATCAGTGGGGCTCGTGGGAGGCACCGCAAGGAAGTAGGGCACACAACAAATCCCAAATGCACACATCAGGATTTAGAAAGAGGGCATATTAAGGCTAGAACTCTCTTTACAAAAGGATTTCAGGATGATACCTTGAAAAGCATAAGCTCTTCTATTTTTTTTTTTTTGTAAGATTTTATTTATTTATTTGACAGCGAGAGAGGGAACACAAGCAGGGGGAGTGGGAGAGGGAGAAGCAGGCTTCCCGCGGAGCAGGGAGCCGGATGCGGGGCTCGATCCCAGGACCCTGGGACCATGACCTGAGCCGAAGGCAGACGCTTAACGACCGAGCCACCCAGGCGCCCCAGCATAAGCTCTTCTATTAATTTTTAAATTTTTCTGACCCAGTCCTGCAGAAAGTCACCAGTTGCATGAAGCAGACCCACCTGGGTTTCTGGGAACCCAGACATCCCAGTCACTGCCAGGGCAGTGAGGGTCCTTAGCCCATAGGAGCACCATCTGGATCCCCTCCAGGCCCTGCAACTCCCCCACTGGCATGTGTGACCAGGTTCTTGGTCCTACTTGCTTGGAGCTCACGTGGGAGGGACCCCAGCACTGGGGAGACCACAGGGCATGCTTGGCTCCAACAGGCACAGGCTTTGGGCTGAGGTTGGGGGCTGTATTTTGCATTTGCCTCAATGCTTGGGTGGTCTTCAGTGCTGATGCCAAAGAGCACATATTGTAGCAATTTACTGAGAGACCACAGAAGTGGGTAAAGCGGCAAAGCCTGGAGTGGGCTTGGAGCTGGGTTCCACACCCCCACCCTTGCCAACCACCTCCTGCCACCCACAGGGAGAAGCAGTGCTTCTGGCCACGCACAGAACTCCTTCCAGAGCCTTGTTCTCATGCTCAACAACCCGTTACCCGTCACTCCCCTCTCTGAGACTCTGTTTTACTCAGATATAAAAATAGGGCTAACTGGGGCACCTGGGTGGCTCAGTCATTTAAATGTCTGACTCGATCTCGGCTCAGGTCTTGATCTCAGGGTCATGAGTTCAAGCCCCACGTTGGGCTCCATACTGGGCATGGAGCCTACTTAAAAAAAATAAGGCAGGGACCCCTGGGTGGCTCAGTAGGTTAAGCATCTGCCTTCAGCTCCAGTCATGATCCTGGGATCCTGGGATCAAGCCCCGCATCAGGCTCCTTGCTCAGTGGGGAGCCTGCTTCTCCCTCTCCCTCTGCCTGCCGTTCCCCCTGCTTGTGCTCTCTCTGACAAATAAATAAATAAAATCTTTTAAAAAAAATAGGGCTAACAATGTCCACTACTCAGGTCCAACGTGAGGGCGAGATGGGGTCTGTTCAAGTGCTCATAGTAGTGGAGGGCGTGGTAGAGGGGGAAACTTTTGTGACCCACGAGGCTGAGAGGGTGCCCAGTCCAGGTCTGAAGCTATTTTACATTGAGTAGATGCACCATTCCAGACCCTTCTGGAGAAACAGAGATGGAAAAGATATAGCCCCAGCTGTCACAGCCCTAACATGAGGTCTGGTTTTTGTTTTCTTTCAACTTGGAATGGCCCAGGGGACAGCAGCTGTGATGCGAGGGGAGACGGCGCACCAGGTGGGTGGGACAGAGGCTGAAGGAGCCTGGGCCCCAGGTCGGATTCAACTCCCAGCAGCTTTGCTTGTGCCGGCCCAGTGCTGCCCACACACAGCCGGGTGTCCTCAGATCGTCTTTGAAGTTATCGTGGAGTGGATGCAGATTATCGTCCGCCCCCCCAAAGCAGGCATCATTCACCCTGTTCAGAGACAAAGAGGTCACTCTGTGGACAGGCCACAGGTGAAAGTCTCAGAGCCAAGCAGCTGTGTGACTTGGGGCCTCCATTCCCTTATCCATAAAATGGAAAACATGACAGGCTGCCTCCCGGGTTCCTTCAAGAAGGGTAATATCCATTTCACTGCTTAGCGCACACAGCATCTGGCATTATCAACTGTGGTTATTATGAAGTAATAATATCTCAATATTCAAGTCACTTCCAGGTGTTCTAGATATTCAAGGTAATGTAGATAGTTTAGATAATAACTAGGTATCCAAAATACCGTGGATGCTTGACGCACATTAGTTTTTGGCCATCACCCCCCCCCCCCACTACAGCCGCACGTGAGCTCTGTGTTCCCAGCATTTGGCACAAAGTGAGCACCTGAAGACATGAGGTGGTGGAATGAGGGCCTTGAGGTGGCAGGTGTCCTCTGGATCAGTGAGTTTATCAGTGTGCGGTAGCATCCTTTCGGGAACACGAGCATGGCTCTCCCCCTGACGCACACACATACACCATTAACCTCTTAGCAGTCTTTGGGTTCTAGGGGGGGGATCCATGTCCAGATACACTGCAGCCCACGACTCCTAGGCCCCAGCGCAATCGTTCGTCAGGACTGTACCTGAGAAGAGCTGAGCCCTGACAGCCGGGGCCAGAGCTCCCCGGGCTGCACCCCCCACCCCAGAGGCCCCACGCCTACCTGCATCTCCTTCACCTGCAGGTGCCCCAGTGAGCCAGGCCCGGCTGTCCCCTGGCCCCACGTTGCTGCTTTCCCTGCCAAAGCAGCCTCACTCCAGCGTTGAAAGGATCCCAGGAAGAACTCTAACCTGAACATGAACATCTCCAAGAATGTTTTTAATGGACTTGTGCTTTCATATGGCAGTGGCACAAAACTGACAGGGGAAATAGCTCCTGTGAAACATTTCCCTTCGAGCTCCCCTGTCCAAGGAGATGTTTATCTTCATCAAAAACACGTTTGTTTCCAAAGCGATGACAGCAGCAGCGGGGGGCCACTCAGGCCTTCCCCCTCTTGGGAGCAGGGCCCCCTGTGTCCACCACCCGCAGCCGTCGGAGCGCCCAGCCTCCCCTATCCGCACACACGGAACCAGAGGCCCCCAACTGGGAGTGATCCTCCCCCTCAGGAAAGAAACCAGCTACTCATTCTCCTTTGATTTCCCCATTACAGAGACTGACTGGCTATCGAGCAGGTCTGGAATAATAGACCAATGTTGTTGCCAGACAATGGGATTCTTTTCCCTCACTGGTTGGAATCAGGGTCTTTTTTCAATATAACACATTGAGTTTTCATTAAATTAAATTCAACAAACATGTACTGAAGGCCAGCTACGGGCCGGGTATGTGAGCTAGGTGCTCGGCAGCAGGGATGCAGGCTTACTAACCATCCCTACCAGCACACCTGACCCAGGGGCTTGCCCTGTGTAGCTCATGACCTTTCCCAACTCCTCCCCAGTATCCTGGAGTTGGTTAAAGGCACTGTTTACCCAGTTGCCTTCTCTTGGACCCGGGCAATCACCCTCAACCCCTTGGTCTCCTTCAGCAACAAGTTCAAACAATTCTAACTGCTACATGACCGAATCCATTGTTCTCCATGAGGCCCTTGTTGCTGCCATCCTGTTCTCTTTTTATGATTTCTGCCCAGACTGGTGCTAGAACCCCATTCTTGGATCCCTCAGTGTCTCCACTTCTAAACCATCTTCACTCTGCCTCCAGAACCATCTTTCTCCAACACGGTCTGACCCAACCCAACTGAAGCATGTTTGATGAGTGCCCACTCCCTCTCGTGAAATTCTTACTTTTGATTTCCCAAGGTCCTTCTCAAACTGAGTTCAGCTTGACTGCCCTCTTGTCTGCAATTACTCCTCCACCCCAACCACTGGAAGCTGCCCTAACGTGGCATCTGACTCACTGTCCGCCATCTGCAGTACGGTGCAGGAGTGAGCCAGGCAGTGGGTCATTTTAAACCAACTGCCTGGTTGCACCTTGACCATGTTACTTTCATGTCAGCATCTCTGCTCAAGGTGACTGTGTGCTCCCTGCGGAAGGGGGCTCGTGAGTGCTCAGGGATGTTGGAGGGGATGAAGGAATTCTGGGATTGGGGGCTGAGGTGTGGGAAGAAGGCTAATCCGAGTCTCCAGGCACAGAGTGGTATCGCTGCTCTCTGGCAATGGGATGGACTTTGCCCATTGAGAATCCTCACAGACCAGCTCCCTGCTGCCCGGGTTCCACAGACCCTGACAATGCCCCCTTCCCTGTCTGCACTGGGCGGTCACTTTCCCCCAGCCTCAGGAGTACATTGCTGACTGGCTTTGCCTCTGGGTACAAGTGGATGAATTCAGTGCGTGCCAGAGAGCTAGGTCTGGGGTGGAGAATAACTCACCAATTAACCATACAATATAACCTGCTGAGTGAATGCTGCTTCTCCCAGGGTGGCTTCCACTGCCTCCTTTAACTGGTAGAGTTCTTTATGGTGTAAGACCAAGTTCATAGGCCACCTCCTGCGTAAATCTTGCCATACAGAGCCCGGGCAGATTTCCTTGTTACTTCAGCTGTGATCCCAGGACATATTTCTCATACCACTGTTATGAAGTGACATTTGCTAATCTACATGTCTTTCTTTGCCACTGGACAAGGCCCTTTGGAGATGGAGACACACAGGCCACTAGCTTTGAGAGGCATTCCGTGACCTAGCTCTGTCCCCCATTCAGGAAACTTTGCTCTCTCTCCCTCCTGCCGGGCAGGGGTGGAAAGTCATCCATTTCCTTCATGAGCCACATCATGCATCAGAATGCCAGTCTGCTTTACGGCCTAAATTATTTTCCTGAAGGCTGTTAAGGGGTTGTTAAAGAATGCCTACTAGTCAAAAATCTATTTTGAGCGAAGAGAAGAAGGCCACTCCATCTTTGCCATTGTTGTCTCTTTCCAGCCACTGGGCTCCTCAAAGGCTGAGCCTCCCATGCCACCTCAGCGTGTGCCTTTGTCCCCAGCGGGGACTGTATCACAAGGAATGATCCAGACATCTCACAGGGCTGGGGAGTTTTTATTTTTACTGCCAGTCTGTTGCAATATTTAGCAAGGAGACTGGGGAAGTTATTCTATTGTGTGACTTTCATAATAATAACTAACATGAGCTAGCTTGCACAGAGGGCCTAGATGTACCACATGAGGCTTTGAGCAATGCCGGCCTACTCTTCAAAACAGCTCCACCATATGCACAATTTTTTCACTCCCATTTCACAGACAAGGACACTGTGGTGCGCGAAGTTGAAGCAACTGGCCGTACGTCAGCTCGCTAGTGATCACTAGACTCAGAACCTGTACCAGATTTGTGTGTCTGCAAAGCCTAGACCCTCAGCCTTACAACGTGCCCTGATGGCTCGAACCGGCTCGTGCTGGCTCCAGACATGGCTGACCACACGTGTCTTTTCCCAACTCCAAGTTCAGGGATGGCACATAGCTTGAACCTGGCTGCAGTCAGAATACTTACACCATAGAAACTGGCAAGTGCTACAAATCAGGGCTTCTTTTCTTAGGGAGATACAGTGGTCAGACATTTACCAGCACACCATTAAATGTGTGGCCTCCGTCCGGCGAGGAAGAAAAAGAAGGAAGAGGAGGAAAAGTGGAGGAAATTCTGTTTTTTTCTGAGGCTCTAAGTCTACTGACCCGCTCAGAGAGAGCATCCTGGAATATGGTCAGCTCAGAAGGAGAGCTTAAAAAGGAGGTCAGAGTCTCTCAATCTCATCCCCTCCAAAGCTCTCTGGCTCCAAATCCCAAGAGTTATTCCCTCACCTAAATCAGGAGCCTGCTGTGTGCCAGGCCCTGTTCTTGGGAGCTGAGAGCTAGGGGCTGAAATCTTTATGCCGAAGTTCGGTTCTTCCAGCCGGAGCCGTGGGATGTGCGGGTCTGTGAGTGGGGCTCCGGGCAGTGTCTGGAAAAGGAGGAGATCTGGGGGAGCATCCGGGTCAGGGAAGCCTCCCCCTCACAGGCTTTCTGCCTAGCTAGCCGGTAGAGGCGGGCCCCAGGAACACCTGGCCTGCAGAGTCTGGGTCACGCCCCAGGGAGAAGTGGGCTGGGCTCCGGGTGTGGCCCCAAGCTGGGACAGCAGCCAGGTAAAGGTGGGAGGAGACCGACCCAGCTTGGGGCTAATTTCTTCTTAGCTAGATGACAGCTAGCTAGTCTATAAACTTCACAGTTCAGGGCTGAGAGGAGGGAGTAGTGGTCACGGGGATAGCCTCTAGAACCAGTCTTTTGGTGTCCAAATCCTGAAAGTTCCACAACTTTTAACTATGGGCTATTTGGTAAGTGGCTTCACATCCCTTGGGCCTCAGATGTCTAGCTGTAAAAAATATTAATTAATTAATATATATATATATATATATATATATACATATAATTCTGTTTGCTCACACTTGGGCAATCCTCTGTACCAGGCATTTGCATTATTTTAATTCATTGAACCCTCGCAGCAATCCAACCTTATTCTCATTATCCCCGATTTTCAGATAGGAAAGCTATCTGAAGGGCACAGAGAGATTAAGCCACTTGCCCAAGTTTACACAGCTTGAATAACAGAGCAAGAATCCAAATCCAGGCAGTCTGGGTCCAGAGCCCATGAACATGCCCCCTACTCGACTGCTCATCTTGATAATAAGAGACAATAACTGTGTCTATCTCATAAAGGTATCATGAGGATTAAGAGAATTAATATACGTACAGTACTAAGAAAAGCATCTGGCCTTTGTTCCTTCCTTCCTCAGTGAGGACAGACAGCCAGATAATTCCCGGGCCAGATTTACTTCTTAACTGGCAAATATTTATTGAGGGCCTATGTTTTTCAGAGTGCTGAAAAACTGAGGATATTGAGAAAGATAAGACAGAATCTGGCTTCTAGGAGCTCACCATCCGTTGGGCACCACACACGGGCAAGGGGGTAATCACAGCGGAATGGAGCTCATGCGATGTGGACAGAGGATGGGGCCTGGGAACAGGGGTGAGGTGGGACCAGCTGTGAAGGACGATGGGGCTTGTGGCAAACTCACGACAGAGGTGACCCCTGAGGCAGGCCTCGAACAGAAATCACCGGGGGTAAAGGAGGATGAAGAGTGGGAAGTTCAGACAGCAGGACTGACCTGTGCAGGTAAAGTCAGTGGAGTGAACGATTAGTGGCGCGTGTGTTTTAGGAAGCGTGGCAGTCTGTTGCGCCTGGAGCAGAGAGTGCTTCGAGGTCCAGTCTGGGAGGAGTTGGGAGGAGGGTGGCAAGGACATGAGCTGGTGAGGCTGAGCCATATTTGCCTTATTTTCCATGCTAAGCATATTGGACTTCGTTCTGAGAGCAAAGAGAAGCTCCTGAAGTTCTTAAGATAGGTTAAGGCACAATAGGGTTAGTATTTTAAGTACGCCCTATAGGTGGACCTGAGGGAACAGACGGGACACTCTCAGAAGAGGGTGGAAGAAGGGATTCAGGAATGCTCACGCGTGCGGCATGCAGCCCACGCAAGGACACGGCGTGGGGAGTGCAAACCCTGTCCCCTGTCCTCACTCTCACCCTTAACGGCTGAGGCTAACCAACATTAACAGCTTGGTGTGTATCCTTCTTGACTTTTTCCTACACATTGATTTATGTGTGTGTGTGGATGTGTTCCAGTAACTTTAAATGTGAAAGTGTGTGTTAATATAGCTAAAGATCAGATGTGCCCGTGGCTCACAAAGACTTGCAGGTCCAGGGATTAGTTAGCGGATGTGAAGGCGCTTGGGCAACTGTAAGACCCCCAGACTAGGGCTCTGATGCCTTGGGTTCTGAGCAGGACTTTGTCTCTTCCTGATTGTGTTCACTGGGCAAGTTTCTTCTCCATTCTGGTCCTCTTGGGGTTGAACTGGAAGGTCTCTGCGATGGACCTTTGTCATTTTCTCACTCAGCATCTGCACACACTTCTCCTGGTAACTCCATGTCCATTTCCTCTTGGAACATCCCCTTCCCCACCCCTAAATGGTCTGAGGCCTGAGGAGGTAGGTTCAGCCCTCGGCTCTAGGCATGGACTCTAGGATCAGACTCGGCCAATCAGGATGCCAAAATCCACCAGCCCCTATGATTGGCCCTGTGGTCTTCCCACATGATTTCACCTCATGGTCTCTTCAGCAGAGTCCACAGATTTTTTTTTAATGCTGCATCTCATGCAAAAATAGAATTTCTTTCTATTGTTAATGCATTACAAGTTTACATCATGAATGTATGGTAAATTTTGTCAAATATTTGGTTCTATGTCCATGGTGATGATCATATGGCATATGGACTGAATATTGGCATCTTCCTAATATCATATGTTGAAGCCCTAACTTCCAGGGTGATTTTATTCGGACATGGGGTCTCTAGGGATATAATTAAGGTTAAATGAGGTCATGAGGGTGGGGCCTTGATTCAATGAGATTAGTGTCCTTATGAAAAGAGACACAGGAGAGCTCACTCTCTCTCTCTGCTCACATGACCACACCAAGGAGAGGTCGTCTGAGGACAAAGGAGAAGGTGACCATCTGCAAGGCAGGAAGAAAACTCTCATCAGAAACTAAATCAGTCAGATCCCTGGTCTTGGACTTCTAGCCTCTAGAATTGCGAGAAAATAAGTTTCTGTTGCTTAAGCCTCCCAGTTCATGGTATTTTTTTATGGTAGTCCAGACAAATAACACATCGTTTTTACTTTGAAGTCTTTTAACATGGTGAGATAATTATTTGATCCATGTTAAACTAGCTTTGCATTCCTGGCATAAACTCTACTTGGTGAGGATATATTATCCTTTTTCTATATAGGTGACTTGTATTTGCTAACTTTCGTTAAGGATCTTTGCCTCTAGGTTCATGAGGGATATTGATCTGCAGTTTCCTCTGTTGGTAATGACATTGCCTTGTTTTGGCATCTGAGTAATACTGATCTCATAAAATGAATAAGGAAGTATTTTTCTTCTTCTATTTTTGAATGATTTTTATATAAAAGGAGTATTATTTCTTCCTTAAATGTGAATAGAATGTCCCACAAAACTCTCTGGACCTGAGGTTTTCTTTGTGGGAAGATTTTATTCCCTCCCAGAGAATAAGGACTTTCTTAATCACAGCAATAGTAGCAGCCAGAGAACCGGCATGTTCTTGAGCCAGTTTCTAGAGTCCCAGTTCCCACAGAGCAACACAAAGAATGTCACTAGCCTCCTGCATTACATTGCATTACAGGAACCCAAAGCTTAGGGAACCCGATTCTTTTAAAATGGACAGAAAAGACACCTGTTCTTTGCTCCAAAGATATCTTGATCATCCAGCACTGTAACCAAACTTGTCCTTTTCTCTAGAAAGATATGCTCTATCTTCCAAGTCTGTTTGCTTTAAAAATGTCTTTGAGGGGTGCCTGGGTGTTTCAGTCAGTTAAGTGTCTGCCTTCAGCTCAGATCATGATCTCAGGGTCCTGGGATCGAGCCCCACATTGGGCATCCTACTTGGTAGGGAATCTGCTTCTCCTTCTCCCTCTGCTACCCCCCACCCCTGCTTGTGCACTCTTTTAAATAAATAAATAAAATCTTTAAAAAAAAAATCTTTGAAAAGATAGTCCAGTATAAAAGCAATCAGCGCCTCTGCTTACAAGAGCTGCAGAAACACAACTGTCTTCCCACAAACTGTTAGAAGTTACAGTCCTTGTCATGTCACTGTAGATTCATTGGGTGACATTTCAGAGGAAAAGGAGCATGCATCACTTATGTCCATTGTTGACATTCTCTGTGTTAAGTTTTTAATATTCTTTAATATAAAATTATTAGAATTTTAATATGATAGTAATAACTAGTATTAGCAATACTGGGGACGCCTGGGTGGCTCAGTCAGTTAAGCATCTGACTCTTGATTTCGGCTCAGGTCATGATCTCAGGGTCATGAGATCGAGCCCCACGTCAGGTTCCATGCTCAGCACAGAGTCTGCCTGTCCCTCTCCCTCTGTTCCTCCTCCCTCCCTCTCCCTCTCTCTCTCAAATAAATAAATAAAATATTTTAAAAATATAAAGATAAAAAATAAATATTAGCAATACTGAATTTTGAACAACATACCAACTGCAGAGCTATTGAGCTATGGCAGTCCTTATCTGGATTAATCACCATAAAGCTGTGGCAAAGAAATGTTGAAACAGGGAGGAGGGAAGCTGAAATAAAGCCTGGCTGGTGCATTTAAAAACTGACAGACAAACCTTAGAGGATATAGTCAATCCCAGAAACAAATCTGCAAGACCAGCTAAACCCTGAGGTTTCGTCTTATATATATATATAGATTGGTGCTCAGCCAGAGACTGGAGGGAACTCTTAGACAGATTTCTGGAACTCTTTCTTTGCATAGACTTCTCGTCTCCAGAAACATGTCCCACAGATTCTCGCTGACTTGGCATCCTCAAACTCCAACTTCATCTTCTCAGCCCAGCAGGATTCCCAGCCTCACCTGTGCTCCCTTTTCCGGTCCTGTGTCCTGGAAACTGCCTTTCGCCTACAATCTGGACCAAGCACAGGGCTCACTTCTGTTGCTTTCTGTCTCTCAGAGACCGCCTTCCTGTACTGCCTAAATATAATGTCTGGAAATGATTGCTTTCTGGATTTCACTTTAATTTATAGTCTTTTACAGTAGAAGGATAGTTCCTATAGAAGTTAATTGTTTATCATTGGAAAGAAAACCTCAACATATTGTTGAATAAATGATTGAATGAGTGAATAGCTATGACTCAGTCATTACCCATCACTGAAGCAATCAGGGTAGCAAGGGAAATACAAAACTTTGGCTGGAAAGGCCTAAGTCATGTGACCACTCCAGGGGTTGGGGTAGAATTAACTCCACCTAAAACCCACCTGAAACACATTATCTGAGGATATTTCTCAAAATTAGCTGAGTACTTCCCAAAGGAAAATTTTAATATAATTACCAAGACAAAGGGGAAGGGATATTGGGGAGAAAAAACAGCATATCCATTTATAGTTACATAGTCAACTTCCCTGCAACAACCCAAGGGTCATCCAAAATCTTCTTGGATTCCTGCAGCAGTAGGGAGCTCAGCACTTCCAGTGGCAGCCCACTCCACCCATGGTCAGTCTCAACCAAAAGTTCCTCCTCATTTGAACCAGTCTGCCTCTTCCTCCCATATTCCCCCTATTATCCTAATTTTGCCATCTTGAGCCACAACACATCTCCATCTCCTTTCCACATAGTAGTTCTTCAAATATTTGGATCATGTAGAATAATGGATGATGGTGTGCTGGAATGAAATTAAATTACACCTAAAACATTGGAGTAGAGTCCATAGATCAACGATTTCAGAGAGTTGTTGGTTATGTCAACGTTAGGTGGACAGAAATGGTTATTTAATTCACCATTCAAATGAGAACATATTAGTTGTGAACATAGACTTTGAACTTGGGCGTCAAATCCTGGTTCTGTCATTTACCGGCTGCGTGTCACTGGAAGGTGTACTATGATCTTAGTTTCTTCATGTGTATAAGAGAAGTAATAATGACTTCCTACTTATAAGGGTTCAATAAGATAATATTGGTAAGGTGCATATTTTAGGGTCTATTAAATAATAAACATTTATGAAATGGTAGCTGTTATAATAACAGCCTGAAAAATTAGTCCATTAATTGAGCACAAGCCCAATGTAGAATGAGGGATGGATAAGATGTCTCATTGTCCTCTAGGACCACCGACATTAACATGATGTGCCAAGTATGAGACTAACAATAAAGACAACATGCGAAGGATGCAGGGACAAGAACAGTTTACAGAGCTGGACCTTGGAGAATCAGTAGTTTTCCAGGTGGCCAGGTAGGAGTGGAAGTGAAGGAATATTAAAGACGGAAGGAATTTTAAGAGCACATTTACAAAGCTGCTATAGCCATTCTAAAACACAGACCCCAAATTCTTTGTCACACCTCCCCCGTAGAGGCAGAGTCTGAGCTCTGTGACTGCATAAGCGAAGGAATACAGTAGAAGTGAGACTGAGCAGTTCCAAGTCCAGGCTTCTCCTTTTTGTGCCTTTGAACGCTCACTTTTGGAACCAACTTGGCACTCGGTGAAGAAACCAGGCGACCACATGGAGAGGCCATGGATGAGGGCTCCAATGGCCCACCCCATGTGTGACTCATCCCGGAGCGGATCCTCCAGTGGAACCCAGCAGAGGCTGCGTGGAACCCAGGGGAGCCTTCCCCTCTGAGCCCTGCCCAAACTGCGGATTCCTGAGCTACGTAAATGATGGTTGCTGTTTTAAGCCATCACACTTTGCCATGGTTTGGTCTGCAGCAATACAAAACCAGAACAGTGGATAAAGTGGGCAGAGTGTGTTTATTGGCTGGAGGGTACACTGATCTTGGAATAAGCAGAAGATGCAAAGCAGAGAGTGACGGGAGAGGTCTTTGAGATGTTCCACATGGAAGAAGATGAGAACTTTCTGCAGGTTGGAGCATGTGGATGCACGACCATGAAGACCAATGGCAAGTGGCAATTCCAGACGATCTCTACTGCAGTATTATCCATGCAGTAGTCCATGAAGAAAATATTCTATGATCACGTAAGCTCCATAGGCGCAAACAAAACATATTAACATGCTGAAGACTCCTTCCAGATATATTTTGCCACCCACATATGCTTTTGTTTCTGTGGGATCCTATTAGCATAGTGTAGTTAGTAGTGGTGTTCTGTGGGACCCACTTTGAGAAATTCTGCTCTATCCCCTCTATCTAAGTGGGTGGAAGATTTCAGAACTCATCTCATCTTCACTACTGTGGGGAGGTCCTAAATGCTCCAAAGGGCTAAAGTACAGCCCACAGAAAAGTCCCCCTCCTGACCTACTTTGCCCTGGGAGAATCTGATTCAGAGGCACCAGGCACAGTCATACTCAAGGACTCAGGGAAAAAAAGGGCTTCTGTTTTCCAAGAACCAAATCAACTTTGACTTCAGAACTTCCACGCCTTTCATGAAGACTTGTCAGGCACAATCTGTTTACTGGCTGGTATGTCCCAGGCTAAACAACCCCTATAAATACATGTGCTTCATCTGTTTCCCTTATCTGGGCCAGGTGAGTTTTCTCAAATTCCTGTGTAATAGACCTCTACTAGTTTCTGGTAGGCTCTGGACATACAAGATCATGTCTGCAACCTCAGTAAAGGTCACTTTTGGTGGACACAATGTAGGGGGGCAAGGGGATAGGCACATGTGGTGCCCATTCATTCAACAAATTGTCACTGAGTGCTGGGGTTGGCACAGAGCCCACAGCAGGAAACAACACAGGCGAAGACGAAGGCCCTGACCTGATGGGGCTTAAAGTCTGGGGCTGAAGGCAGGTGAAATCAAAGGAAGACACAATTATGCATGCCATAATTATAGACTGTGGCAAGTGCCCCATAGGAAACCAACAAGGTGCCAAAATGGAGATAATGGGGCAGCTGGGGTATGTTTTAGACCCTGTGGTCAGGGAAGATGAATTTGTAGAAGTGATCGGTGAAGATGAGGAGGGGAAAGAACATTCCAGGTAGCAACAGGCTTTAGCATCTATAGTTTCGTCAGGCCAGCTGTCCAAATCTTACAAGGTCCTACCGAAGGCCCGTTTGGATAAATGCTCTTGGTAGGGAGCTAACCACCCATTATTGAGGACCACGTTTCCAGTTCTAGTGTAGTGTTGTCATAGGTTGGATTCCGCAGTCGCAGATCCTGACACAAAGATTCATGTGAATGGGATTTGCTAGAAAGAGTTTCCAGGACAAAGCAATAGGGGTTGGTGGCATGAGAAGGGAAGAGAAGGAAGCCAAGTAAGGATTCAATAATAAGTAAAGTCTTGCTTCAACTTGCAGTCAATCCCATGGGGGGAGGGGGTCTTTAAAGACAGTGTGGGTCACACCCAAGTTGTCCCAATCAGGGGACAAGGGCACTGGAGTATTTATCCCCCTGCATCCTTCAGGACTGGTCAGACACTGCCTCCCAGGGGGTGTAAATTCCCAGGCACTCGTGGTCTTCACAGGGCACAGGCCAGGCAGTCTCCAGCAGCCAGAGCCACCTCGCTGACAGACACAGGAGCTGGCTGACGGAGCTGAGAGGACCCTGTCTACAGCGTGTCACAGACATCTTCTGCAACCAGTGTATTTTTCTATTTGTTTCAACTATGCTGTCAGTGTTTATTGCAGTCACTCCTGCCTGCTGGGATGCGATCAATACCTGGTTGAACCTCCAGGTATCGCGTTCCTAACCTCAATCAATACTGTCTCGGAATTATGGTCATCATGAAAGCACTGAGCATTCTTAGCTTAAGCTAAGAAATGATCGTCCTCATCAGAGTTGTAAACAGACCCGAAGCAATATTATGTCTAATGTAGCAGAAGACTGTTTATCTGGGAGTCCACATTCAGGAAGAATCCAGATGATATAACTAGTCTACATAGAATTTTTAAAACACCATCCATTTTAAAAATTGTGCTAGTGGGATCGCAAAAAAAAAAAAAAAAAAAAAAATGGCTGCAGTGCATGACACTGGGCTACAAATGCTAGGTACATACCCAGCAGCTGATCAGAGCAACTGGAGGGCAGCGGGGAGGTTGGAAATATATGACCTGGATTAGACACACTTCTCTCTCTCATAACGGTTCTTGGCGATTGTCCTCAGTCCTTTATTTATCTATTTTGGTAACTTCAATGTCTACCATTAAGCTTTTTAGGAGCTAAGATATCTAAACTTCAGAAATATTATTAATCCAGAAATAAATCAGGTAAATTCTCTTCTACCAAAGTTATTCCTGATGGTGAATCTCAATGCAATGTGGTTTTCACCCCAAACTAGCGAGTAAATCCTTTTCTTTAACAAAGTGCCCTAGGTACCCTATGACCCAACAATTGCACTACTGGATATTTACCCCAAAGATACAAATGTAGTGATCCAAAGAGGCACGTGTACCCCAATGTTTATAGCAGCAATGTCCACAATAGCCAAACTATGGAAAGAGCCAAGGTGTCCATCAAAAGATGAATGGATAAAGAAGATGTGATATATATATATATATATACACACACACACACACACACACACAATGGAATATTATGCAGCCATCAAAAAAAAAGAAATCTTGCCATTTATAGCAATGTCGATGGAAGTAGAGGATATTAATGCTAAGCGAAATAAGTCAATCAGAGAAAGACAAGTATCATACGAACTCACTGATGTGAGGAATTCTTAATCTCAGGAAACAAACTGAGGGTTGCTGGAGTGGTGGGGGGTGGAAGGGATGAGGGAGCTGGGTGATAGACTTTGGGGAGGGTATGTGCTATGGTGAGCGTGTGAATTGTGCAAGACTGTTGAATCACAGACCTGTACCTCTGAAACAAATAATACATTATATGTTAAAAAAAAAAAAGATAATAGGAAAGGAAAAATGAAGGGGAAGAAATCGGAGGGGGAGATGAACCATGAGAGACTATGGACTCTGAGAAGCAAACGGAGGGTTCTTGAGGGGAGGGGGTGGGAGGATGGGTTAGCCTGGTGATGGGTATTAAAGAGGGCACGTATTGAATGGAGCAGTGGGTGTTATACGCAAACAATGAATCATGGAACACTACATCAAGAACTAATGATGTGATGTATGGTGACTAACATAACATAATAAAATAAAATTTTTTTAAAAAAAAGTGCTCTAGGATCTCCAGGTATATAAGGCCATGTAGGGGGTGGGGGGTTAGATTTACAGAATAAGGATGAAACAAGACAATCTACTGTGCCCAGCACTGAGCTAGGAAGTGAGAGTGAAGGGGGAGAAAATTCAGCAAGAACCCTACCCCACAGAACTTAGCCTATGAAGAAGAGAAGTATCTAAAAAAGCAGTAACAATAAAGTGCAGTGCATTTTGCATGAAATGGAAGATCTAGGGAGCAGGCCAAGGAGAAAAGCCTGGACACAGGTCACAGTTAGCCAAGGGAACAGAGTGGGATCAGTGTTTCCATTAGAGGGAACAGCAAAGTGAAGGCTAGATGTCAAGAGACCGAGATGGTGAGGGAGGGCAGCTTGAGGACTGGTGGCCTGTGTCTAGAGAAGAGAATGCACACGGTGGAAGGAGGTTAGAACAGGTGGCATCAGAAGATAGGCAGAGGCCAGCTCTTCAAGGCCCCCGGTGGAATTTGGATTATATTCTGGGGGGAATAAGGAACCTTTGAAGAGTTAATTTTAGATGAATATTTTGGGAGAAAGCCTCCCTATCTTTATATTTGAACAAATATAGATATCATAGAGACTAGGGAAAAATTCACTTGATTTTTCAAGATAAACACAGATCGAAAATTTGCACCGTCATATGGCCTGTAACTGGCCTCTGAGCCTAGGGACATTTTCATGGGAAGGTTTGAGAAGCACGGCTTGAAAGTCAATTAGTTCTCCTAAAGGGAAAGAACTGTCAGGAAATCAAGGAATTTGGAAATCCGATTCCTGAAAGACGGAGTCCAGATGCCGAATGTTTCTCTGAGGCTTTACACTTTGATCTCAGGTGGTTTCTTGCACAAGCACTCTGGCTTCCAAGTATGAAAGACAAATCCTGTGAAATCATCACACGTATTTGTACAAGTCAAGCACACTTTTAATTACTAACATCCGCTAGTGTACTACCATCGAGGCACAACCTGTCTGAAAAAGAAATACAACAGTATGGAGGTTCCTCCAAAAGTTAAAAATAGAACTACCCTACAATCCATCAATTGCACTACTACGTATTGACCTAAAGGACACAAACATGCTGATTCGAAGGGGCACGTGACCCCGATGTTTATAGCAGCATTATCTACAATAGCCAAACTATGGAAAGAGCCCAGATGTCCATCGACAGATGAATGAATAAAGAAGATGTGGTCCATATATACATAATGGAATATTACTCAGCCATAAAAAGAATGAAATCTTGCCATCCTCAACGACGGAGATATAGCTAGAGGGTATTATGCTAAGTGAAATACGTCAGTCGCAAAAGACAGATACCGTATGATCTCACTCACACATGGAATTCAAGAAACAAAACAAATGAACACAGGAGGAGGAAAAGGGAGGCAAACCAAGAAGGTGTTTGTTCTCTATAGTAAGAGACAGAGATCAAACTGAGAACAACTGAGGGTTGATGGAAGGAAGTGGGCGGGGGGATGGGCTAAATGGGTGATGGGTATTAAGGAGGGCACTTGTTGTGATCAGCACTGGGTGTTATATATAAGTGATGAATCACTGAATTCTACCCCTAAAACTAATATTGCACTGTATGTTAACTAGCTGGAATTTAAATAAAACTTGGGGGGGGGAAGAAATATAACTACCTTGCATATTAAAAGTGAAAGTGAGGGTGCATTCACTTTTCTAATAAGTATTTATTAAGCTCCTACTGTGTGCCTGGCATTGTTCTGGGCACTTGGAATACATCAGTGAGCAAAACAGACTAAATCTCTGCCTTTATGTGGAGCTTATATTCATGGAGTTGATATTTTTTTCTTCCCTGATGCCAGGACGGGAACCAGACAGGATGACACACATCTATACCCACACTTTCATATATTTGTCTTTGGGATATTATTGTCTCGGATAAAATGAGTTTTAGAGCCTGTGAAACTATGCGGGATCTCTAAAAATACAAACGAAGTGGATTTTATTCTCAGCATCATTTTTATCCTTCTAATTGGTTTCCAAACTTGCACTTCATGCTTACCATGAAGTGCGAACAAATCCAGTCACAGCATTTGAAAAGCAACTAACAATATACAATTAGCATCCAACAAGGATACGCTGCTGCAGCCCCCAGCTCCCCAGCCCACAGGGGTCTCTCTGGTCTTGGATTGCTGGCAGAGGTGGCCAGAGCCTGGTATCTCCCCTGGGCTGCAGCCTGGCCTTCCCTGTTGAGTGATGTGGAAGTGTTGGGATATTACAACTAGAAGGTAAGTTCCATCAGAGAATGTGCCTTTCCATATCTTCTCACCTGGCTTCCAAACAGCCAAGCAGAGGCGAGCATTTTCTCCTCCGAATCTGGAAAACAGGGATTAATAGAAAGAATTAAAATCATCAGTACTACTAATTAGCATGATAACAATAATAATAATAATAAATAATAGTAACAACAGCATTGATCTTCACAGCACTTCAGTTTTATACAGAACTTTACAAAGGACGAATGGCTGCCATGTCTATTATTTCTTTGACTTTCACCCCAAGCCTGTGCAGTGAACTCCATGGGAATCACTAATAATTATCACCCAGTGGTTGGTGGTGGGTGGTGGCAGTGTGGATTTGGTACAAGTTTATGGGGTCAATGCCAGTTTTTCAGAAAAGATATTAGGTCTTGTAGTCTTGTAGTTGTTTCTGGTCTTTTTTTTTTTTAAATTACACATGTTCACTGTTGAATTTATGGTAAGCAAAAAGAAAAAATAAAATAAAATAGAATGATACTCTAGAGAAAACCACTGCTGATGAATAGTCTTTGAGATTCTTCCCCCTAGAGTTATAAATACATGCGTGTATATTCAAAGGGAAAGAGGATTTTTACTCTTTTTAACTTGATTATCATTTTTTAAAAGATTTTATTTATTTATTTGACAGAGAGTGAGAGGACAAGCTGGGGGAGCAGCAGAGGGAGAGGGAGAAGCAGGCCTTCCGCGGAGCAGGGAGCCCAACGCGGCGCTCCATCCCAGGACCCTGGGATCATGACCTGAGCCGAAGGCAGGCGCTTAACCGACTGAGCCACCCAGGCACCACTTAACTTGATTATCATTTAGCAATATATTATTGACCTTTTCTATGACAAAAAGTATAAATTTACATAATCTTTATCTGATACATGACATCAATGCACTACAATTTATTGGACATTTACATTTTCAGGTTTTTACTGTTAGGTATATTGTTGCAACAGATAATGATGTTTATTACACTTGTCCAATTATCTATTTAGGACAATTTCTTGTAAGTGAAATCTCTAGGTCATGTTTTCTAGAGCGTGTGTGTGTGTGTGTGTGTGTGTGTGTGTGTGTGTCTTATCAGCTGTATTGGATATATAGGAATTGAGCATCATATAAGACAGAGGCATGATACAAATATATATCTCTCCTGGGTATTTATGAACATGCCCATCCCCCCATATCCAGGGCCAAACTGGATATTATTAACATAAGATTTATATTTCCTTGGATGCCCTCCTTCCTTCCTTTCTTCCTGAATAATTCAGTTCAAAACCCATTTAGCAGGCTTGAGTGAGGAAGGTGGCCCTATGGGATCGGAACCCCAGTGAGAAAAGCAGCCAAGCAGGTGTCAGCCCTGTAAGATTGGGAGATCAGTTAGATCTGGGAGGAGGGGACCAAACATGTAAATATTTGAGGATAATGCTTCTCACTATTACAGAACAGAGTTACAAATATAGAAAAGGGAAGCTGGAATGAACAATGTGGTATTGAATTTGAGACAGAGAGAAGTCACAATGAGCACAGCTAGCGCCCAGATCTTGGTTTCAAAATAACATTTTCCATTCAGTGGAACTAGGGCTCCTTAGAGAAATGGCTCATTCCAGGGCTGGGTCTGAAGAAGTACAAGATGAGACTGGCATATCTTACTGCGCTAGAAAATGCTCTAGGTGCTCAAAGAAGGATGGGGACACATCACAAGGACATAGGATCTAGAATGGATCCCACTGAGCAAATCTAGGACAATTTACATATCAAAATAAATAAGGGTAATAATGGATCAGGTGTCACTGAATAAATTAAAAATCCATACCCCCACATTGAATAGAAATACATGAATAAATAAATGGGAAAAATAAAAACTCTTGCTTTTATTTTTTTAAGATTTTGTTTATTTATTTCAGAGAGAGAGAGCACACAAGCATGAGTGAGGGGGAAGGGAGAGGGAGAAGCAGACTCCCCACTGAGCAGAGAGCCCCATGCGGAGCTCAGTCCCGGGACTCTGGGATCATGACCTGAGCCGCAGGCAGATGCTTAACTGCTGAGCCACCAAAGCGCCCCCAAAAGCTCTTGCTTCTAATAAAATGCCAACTAATAAACATGGAAGGAATTATGGAATTAGAAAGCCACCATTTGGGATGCCTTGGTGGCTCATTCAGTTAAGCGTCTGCCTTCAGCTCAGGTCATGGTCCCAAGGTCCTGGGATCGAGCCCTGCATCAGGCTCCCTGCTCAGTGGGAAGCCTGCTTCCTGCTTCTCCCTCTCCCACTCCCCCTGCTTGTGTTCCCTCTCTCGCTGTGTCTCTCTCTGTCAAATAAATAAAGAAAATCTTAAAAAAAAAAAAAAGAAAGTCACCATTTGGCACCAGTTACAGTAAAAATTCAGACAACCATCGATGAGTGTTAACAGTAGGGGGTATGAAACTGAATGAAGAAGAGGATATTTACATAGACTTATAGTATCTCTCCACAAAAATACTGATTAATTACAAAGAGGAGAAGGGTAACTTTATAGTGGAGAAGTCCGTTATCTTGATGGAGTGATCAAAGTTAAAACACCAATAGTGGTTAAAAGCAGCATCGTGTGCCACTTGATGAGACGTAGTTGAGAGATCACAGTCACTTCTGTGAAATTCCTGCCAAAAGGGCATGACCTGAATCCAATAATCAGGAGACATCAGACAAGCTCCAACTGAAGGACATTCTATGGAATAAATGTCCTTTTTTGTTTAAAAAGTGTTTTTTAATATCATCATGCAAGAAGAGTCAATGAATCACAAGCATTCATAAGAATATCACCAGATATTCTAAGTGCATTTTCCTTTGTCAAAACTTTACAATGGACCTTGAACTTGGCCAGCATCTACCCCCATTACTAATCTGCTTTATTTCTATTAGAATAATCACTGCTATAAATTAAAATAAAAGGATGTCATATTTAAGGGGAAAAAACCAATGCCAAAACCATGAATGTCAAGGCAGGCTGAGGAACTGTTCCACCTTGAAGGAGACAGATGAGACATGACAACTAAGGTGACAGGGATTCTGAACTGGCCTCTAGCTACACAGGCATCACTGGGACATTAGGCAGAGCTAGGGTGGATCCTGGGAGGAAAAAATGTGGGAGTTCTTGATATAGTTTTTGCTACTTTTCTGTAAGTTTCCAAGTATTTTTTAAAAATTTTAAACGAGTCATAAGTAAGTAAACAATTCTACTGAAAAGTATTGAGGTCATATGCCTTGAAGGAGATAGGGTATTTTATGATGTCTTCTTAAGTCTTTCCTGCTGTATTCGTCTAAGCCAAAGTGTTCTCTTGCTGTTTCTTTGGAATTCTCTTTCAACATATCCTCCTTTTAGTATTTTTCCTGCCTTAGGATGGTTCCTTGAAAGGTACCCGTAAATGCCTCTCACTTTGGGCTTGACCCGCCTGAGAGTGTCATGAGAGCTGATGCCACCTACAAGTGGTACAAATCACACTAACTCCCACCAACTCTTGCCTGACTTTTCACTTTCACCCAAACCAGAGACCTGTCATCCAGGAATTCATATTACCACTGGTGAAGGGGGTGGGGGCAGGGACAAAGGATTGCCTTGTGGAGGCAATCTGCCCAGTGCTGGTGCACCCAATGTCTCATTTTAATCTCAGGAGCCTATAATGGAGATACATTATCATTTCTGCTTTATAGATGGAGGAACTGTGTCTAGAGAGTTTAAAAATAACTTCTGGCTTAAGAAGCAGGTGAGGTGGGGATCAGATGAACCTAATAAAAATCAACATGTTTATTTCCTCAATGTAGTCAAGTGGATTGCTTATATTTGAAATCCAGCTCAGAAAATTCTGCAAGAAATAACCGCTATCTTCATAAAAGTCCAAGTCTTCATATAACCCAGCTGGTGCCAATTAACCATGGTGTCAAGCACTCTGCTAGGAATGTTAATAAATTACCTCATTTGTAAAATCAGCTTCAGGATGCTTGACTGGCTCAGTCAGTGGAGCGTGCAACTCTTGATCTGGAGTCATGAGTTTGAGCCCCACACTAGGGGGTGGAGATGACTTAAAAATAAAATCTTTAAAAATAATAAATAAATAAATAAAAATAAAATCAGGCTTTACTGGTACGATCCACATTTTTCTCCTCTAATTTTTTCATGTAATGGGTTATTTGCTGTTTCCTGATATTGAACCACCCTTGCATTCCTACAATACATCCTGCTTGGTTGTGGTATATATTCTTTCTATATGTGTTAGATTTTATTCCCTAACAATAGATTTTCAATTCTTGCCTCCATATTTATAATTGAGATTTCCTTTTCATATACTATCATTCTATTAAGGTAATGTTGGCTTTTACGTGAATTACTTTAGTACTTACAACAACACCATAAGGTATATACTCTTATATTACAGATAAGGAAACTGAGCTCAGAGAAATGAAGTAACGTGTCAAAGGTCCACACAACTAGGGTAGTTGCAATTTGCACGTCTCCTTCCACATTGGACAGGCTCTGGTTCACATCCATCCTTCACTTTCCAGACCCGGAAAGAATGCCACACCCAGAGACAGTTCTATGTGCTGCTCTGGGTACCCAGAGATGGGGTGACAGCTCAGCTCTGCCTCTCAGGTAAGAGAAGTGGGTAGGTTGCCTTCCTTTCTGGTCCTTGGTTTTCTCGTCTATAAATTCAAAGAGTTGATAGAGGCAATCACTATGATTCTTTCTAGATCTGTAAGTCCTATTTCTAGACTTGTTTTGTTAGTGAGTCTTAGCCAGCCACCCCCCAGCCCCCACTACCACCAATTTCCACTGTAGGGATGGAAACATAGCATGCATTACTTGTGTGTGTGTGTGTGTGTATGCGCGCGCGCGCGTGTGTGTGTGTGTGAGAGAGAGAGAGAGAGGTAAGGGATGGAGAAGGGAAGTGGGGGAAGGAAAGGGAGGGGAGGGAAGGAGAAGAGAGGTTTATAAAGGAAAATAACTTGTCTAAAGGGCTTAATTACAAAAACCTACCATGTGTCCTTTATGCTCCCATCTTTTCCTATGCATTCAGCTCACCCCTAGGACGTATTTCTTAACACGTACAGAAGTCCACACTGACAAGCTTCTATTGCTGATAATAATGGGACTGTAGACATCTGGTTTCTGGAAGCCACTGGTACTTGACGTCTTCCTGCCTGGCAATCTAACGTCACTGACCTGCCCCTCACTTCAAGGTGCCTAGGTCACAGTCTCTGTTCCTCTGGCCTGGCCCAGGGTATCTGCTCTGGAACCTGACCTAGTATTTGCCTGTGGCCTCCAAATGCCACCACTGAAAGAAAGCCACTCTCTTGCCTCTTGCCCTGAACCAGTGGGAAGGCACACGAGGAGGTGTTATCCATTCCCAGTTTTTCTGTAGACTTTAACTCTCTCTATACCATGACACTGGAGTTAAATAACAAGTAACCATTACTGAATGTATTCTTTAGCTTAGCATCTTAAGGGCAAAAATAACACCAAGCAGGACCTCCTGATGGGTGAGTAATAGGTGAGTCAAGATATTGATCCTCTTGGCTGTAGGGCAATAGGGAGGGGACTTCTAGAATTTACCCCAGGTTGTAAGTATTCATGAAGTTGGGGGAAACGTTAGGAAGCCTGGCTTAGGGGACTGGGTTAAGAGACATCTCAATAGGCCTGGTTCTCTTATGGAGTAGACGTCGGACTTCTTGTTTGTTTTTGCCTGATTTTGTCTTTGTTGTTTACCTTCCCACTAACTTTCTTTGATTTTCTGATCACGACCCCAATTTCTCCTCTGAGGGGAAGTTACTGGGCTGGAACGATGCTACACTAGGACTTCTGGCAGCCATCTTCCCCCGCTGTGTGGACACACTGTGGCGTGGATGAGCAAGTGAGGACCCTGCCCAGAGAAGAGCTGAAAGAGGAAAAAGGGGAAAGAGATGGAAGAGAGAGAGTCTTGGAGGGAGTTTGATTCTGACCTGATGTTAGATCTACCCAGATTCTCATTATTAGAGGGATTTCTATTCTCCGATCCTCACGTTTCCATGAGACGTATTCCACCACAGAAAAATATCCAGCTTCCTTCACCCCTGGCACTCTCCTCCCCACCATATGGTTGGTAAGGTGGGAAGGGTTTGAAAACCACTATTCCAGGTCCCTTTAGTAGGGAGGATTAAAGTGTTACCAGTTACTATTGTCACATGGTCTCCCTGTCTTCTGAACTTCCTGTCCACGGAGCAGACATGGGGCCTCATGCTCCCAGCTCCATGAGTGTGGAAGATGCTGCCTTTTCTGTCTTTCCTTCACGACCAGAACCTTGGCCAATTTATCTTTGTAATCCCAGCATTTACAACAGTGCTGCTGACACATGTAGGTGCACATTACACATTCAGGGGATAAAAAGAACGTCTGGATGACGTCAGGGTGCTCTCAGAACATGAATATTTCTGTGGAGAATGTGTCTGTACCGTGCCCTTCATGATCTCATCTGAAGGGTGACTTACTCTATCTGGAAAATAGTCAAGGACCAAGAATAAGGTTTTACAGCAGTATAGGATTTTAACCAGAGGTTCAGTTCTATCTGGCAAATAATGCATTTGCATGCCTCCATTGTCTGGAAGCTAAGCTAGAAATACTCTGGGCTCCCAAGCACCTAGGGGAATTTAATTTTTTTCCCATAAAGTCGAATGTCACCTTGAGATGGATTTAGTTATTCTGATTAGCTAAGGCTTTTTGAGACCGTTCTGCCCTTCCTTTGATGTGTGTGTTGAAGTGGTCTTCTACCAATAGATGGATTGATGATTAATTCAGAGTGCATCAGGAGCCCTTGGATTGTTCATCCTTGGTCAAATATCTAGGTATTCTATTATTCTGAATAATACATTTTCAAGCAACCACTGATTTATTATTATTTTTAAAAAGCACACATTCAGTTTCCTCAGTCAGCATTTCTAGAAGTCTTCTCGGCAGCCTATCCTGTCTTTGGGGGGGGTGCAGACAGCCTCAGCAGTGTCTGGGTAGGACAGAGTGTTTGTTTGCAGAGCAGAACAAGGGAACAAAGGCCCTGCATCTCATTGAGTAATGGGACGTGAGCAGCGTAGCATCCGATCTTGGCCACAGCACAGTGATATATGAGTTATAATCTCCCAGAAATCCCTTCATTCTGTCTGCAAGATGGAGCCAACTTGAGCCAAAGAAAAAAGACTTCGGCATGTAGTGGACACATAGCCCTTGGCTGTATTAGCCACAAATGCCAACAACTCTATCAAAGAGAGAAGCAGGAATTTCTGGGCGCTGTGCTGCTAGGAAGACCTGGAGTCTAGAGCCTGATGACTTGGGTTCTGGAAATCCTGCTGGGAGCTCACTGAGAGATGTTCCTGAAATCACATCATCTTCTCTGGTCCTCAACTTGCTCATATATAAATGGTGAGTGGTTGGGAGAGAGGAACAATCAAACCAATTTATGTCTGAAGTCTCTTCCATGGAAGACCAGGGCCATGTGGTTAATGGCATAGTACTTCCCAAGTCTCTGGCTTTCCTGGGCCTTAGAGATGCAGGGCAAGCCCACCTCCTTTTCCTAATCAGACCACTCACCCCTTCCTCATGGAAGCTATTCACATGCTCTGTGCTCTTCCTAAGCCTCCTGCCCTCCATCCTCTAGCCCCTCACCTTAGCAGGTGGTCCTGCATCTACCACAAAGGGGAGTGGAAGCCATTGGGTGGGAATTCTCCAACATCCCAAAACCACCTGACACAGCCACCTATATCCATCCTGTGCTTGCTGAAAACAAATCCTAACACAGACCCAGCCTCCGGCTTCACAGGCACTTTGGAATGTGGATGATGATCTCTCTCTCTCTCTCTCTCTCTCTCTCTCTCACTGTCTGCCTCTCTCTTCTCCTACCTCCCTCCCCCATCAACCCCTCCTTCTCCACTTGCCCATTTCCTTCAGTCTTCTTTCCCACCCAGCTCCCTTCCATCCCAGCATAAGCCCTTCTTTGCTCAGACACCTCCCTCCCAGGCACAACCCCATCTTTCTCGTCTCTTTCACTGCCAAGTGTCTTGAATGAGGTGTCCTCACCTTCTGTGTCCACCTCCTAACCTTACCTGCCACCTCAACCCCCTGTGACCTGATCTCTGCCCTCACCAGCACACTGACATTGCTCTTGGCTGACAATCTCTTTGCTGCCAACCCAACTAACATTTTGCATTATTTGTTTCACTTGTTGGCTCCATAATTCCCACACACAGTCCATTTCTTCCTCTTTCCTTCATTTCCTTCACTTTTTGGATCGATCTGGTTTCCCCCCTTCCAGAACGCCTCCTATACACTCCTGCCTCCCAACACGGGCAAGGTGCTCTCTTTTGAATTCGCCTCTGCCGTTGTTCTGACGTATTACACATGATACCGTATTATGCGCCGTCACTGTTCCCTTGTCTTTTTCTTTCACCAGGATCTGAATGTCCGAAAGGCCGTGACTATTTCTACTCTACATCCCTGTATTCCTTCCATGGTGCCTGGTCTATAGTAGGCTCCCACTGTATACTTTAAAGGAATGAGAGATTCTGAAGGAAGGGCCTTCCTTTGTTCATAATCATTCTAAAATTCTTATACAAGTTCTTACCAAATCAATAAGATTATCTCAATTTAATAATAGCCAACATTGATTCAGTGACTACTATGGGCCAAGTATTATTCTTAAAACTTTGCCTATATAAATTCATTTATTTCACACAACAACCTTGGAGCTAGGGATTATTATTTTCCCGAGTTTACAACTGCAGACACTGCCCAAAGCCACTCAGCCTGTAAGGGACAGAGCTCTGCTCTGCAAAAAGCCTGTCTTAGACCACAGTCCTTTATTTTCCAAAGGGTTTCGTTGGGGGTGTTTTTCTCAAGTTATCTTTACCAAGAAATCGGGGGGGTTGAAGGACCAGGTAAAAAGACTCTGTGTATCCATTGTTCTTTAAGTCAGACATGAAAACAAGGTAGGTTTCCTCGGAGCATTACCACACTTGTCAGTTTCCCCAGCGAGACACTCCCTTCTGGCCTCTCCCAGGACCATTTGCAATGGATCCACATGGCGCATTTTTGGGCAGGAAGCAGTGAGCACCACAGGCCAGTCTTCCTGGTTCTTGCCCTGTCCTTGGGACTTGGCCTGTGTCCTTCTCTTGGCTCCCTGTGTCTTCAGGTGGGCTAGGCAGGACAGTCTCTTCCGCTGGGGGTCAATATGCGGTAAAGCCTGAGGTCATCCACCTGCTCCGTCTTACCCCCAGTGGTAAGTTCATTTCAAGGGGAAAGTGCTACCGGCCACCTGAGCCTTGGGTCCAAGCCCCCTTGCCTAATCCAGGGATCTGTATTAAAGTTGATTATGTTGATCACTTTATGACTGCAGTGTCTGTATCTCATTTGCACGGGAAAATCAATGCAAATGGAATATGATAAATATGCCCCTCAGAACCCATCAGAGCTCAAGTGGAATACATTTTAGGTATGTCATAGTTGATATATTTATGATCAATCATTGGTTGTCCACCTCTCCTAACACAAGGAGGCCTTTTTAATATCAAAAATGATCACAAAGGCCCACATGAGAGTGATTGACTTTGGAATCTATTGATAATTCAAACAGATAAGATCTGTGAATTCAGAAATGTTTTTGGATGATTTTGTATTTGATTATACACAATGGTATCTATATTCATTTGAAAGACATTTGAACCTCATAATAAGCATTTAATAAATACCTGACGATTTAACGAATAGATGATATACACATGATATTTGATTTTTTAGATTGAATGATGCAGCTGGTTGTGCAAGTAGACCTGAAGCTACCTTGCAATAACCAAGTGGCTCAGCCCTCCTCATTCCCTGCCAGGAACCTGTATCTTACCCATAATGTACATGGTCTTAGATGCTCGAATGTCAGCATATGAGTGTGAATGTGTACGTGCTATCATTCTAAATGAGCCTAACCTCATTTACTGTTCATGATTATTCTATCGGTCAGTATTCTCCAGAGAAACAGCGTGTGTGGGCATGCATGTGTGGGTGCGTGTGTGGAGAGAGAAAGATTTAATAAAAGAAATTGCCTCATGCAGTTGGGTGGACTGATGAGCCCAAAATCCACAGGGCAGGCGAGCAGGCTGGGGACTGAGACAGGAGTTGATGCTGCAATCTTGAGGCAGAATTTCTCCTTCTTGGGAAACCTCAGTTTTGCTCTTAAGGCCTTCAACTGATTAGATGTGGCCCACCCACATTTCAAGGGTGACCTCCTTTACTTAAAGTCAAGTGATTGGAGATATTAACCACATCTACAAAATACTTTCACAGCCACACCTAGATTAGGTTTGATTAAAAACTGAGTCCTATTGCCTAGCCAGGTGGACACATCTAACCATTCCAGACATTTTTCTCCATTTCTTTCTATCCACATAAAGTATATATCCATCTGTATCAATAGATAAAAATATAAAGATTATTTAAATTCTGTGTTTGCTTTTCTTTCTTTACTCTGTAAGTGTTTCTCAATTTGGGGACCATGAAGGAAGTAATAAACTACTTAAGCTACTTTTAACATTTCAAAAAGACTGGCAAGTAGATCCTGTGTTTTCTGATTAAAATAGCCTTTTTTATTTTTGCCTGGAATTATATCTGCTCCACTTAGCAAGCTAGTTATTTCATACAAAAACAAAAATGGGTAATTTCATAAATGCATTGTATTGGAAGACATTTTGAAACACGCCTTTTACCGTGGGAAAATATTTATAGGTGACTTTGGTGGGAAAAATATTGGCAATAAACCAACACATAATAAATTCAAAGAGCTTTCTGTTTTGGGTAGCACAGTGTCAAAGCCTTGGATAAAACTCAAAATTTAAGCTCAGGAAGCAGCTCCACACCCAGCATCTGTCAGTCCTACCTGCAAGAAAAAACCCATGGTGGGGCGCCTGGGTGGCTCAGTCCGTTAAGCATCTGCCTTCGGCTCAGGTCATGATCCCAGGGTCCTGGGATCGAGCCCCACATCGGGCTCCCTGCTCTGTGGGAAGCCTGCTTCTCCCTCTCCCACTCCCCCTGCTTGTGTTCCCTCTCTCTGTCAAATAAATAAATAAATAAAAAAAAAAAAAAAATTTAAAAAAAAAAAAAAAAAGGAAGAAGAACCCCATGGTTGGGGTGCCTGGTGGCTCAGTTGGTTAAGCATCCGACTCTGAATGGTGTGTGTTTGGCAGATTGTACAATGTGCTTTTGGTTCTGTTTGCCCATCCGTAAAAGGGGGAATGATAAAATACTGACCCCCTGCCAGGACTGAGACTCAAGTGATTTATGCTAAAATACTTCGATGAGTGTCTGGCTCAATACGTGACAGCTATTTTTATTACCTATTTTGTTAGTGTCCTGTGGCTACTGGGACAAACCACCACAAACTTAGTGGCTTAAAGCAACACAACTGTTTTCTCTTCTGGTTCTGGAGGTCAGAAGTGTATAATCAGTTTCACGGGGCTAAAGTTAAAATATCGGAGGCCTGGTTTCTTCTGGAGGCTTTGAGGGGAGAACTGGCTTCCTTGTCTTTTTAGCTCCTAGTGGCTGTGGCCCTAGGAGCCTGTGGCCCCTTCCCTGCCTACAAAGCACATCATTCCAATCTCTGCTCCCACTGTCACATCACCTGCTCCTCCTCTGTCAAGTACCCCCTGCCTCCTGCTGAGAAGGATGCTTATGATTACACGTAGGGCCTGCTCAGGTAGTCCAGGATAAGGTCCCCATTTCAGGATCTTTAACCGAATCATATCTGCAAAGTTTTTCTGCTGTGTAAGTAACATTCCCAGGTCCTGGGGTTAGAACGTGAATATTTTTGGTGCTCATTATGCAGCCAGCCATATAAATTAATAATAGTGTCAGAGCAGGTGGATGGATAGAAATGATGGGAAATCTGAGACCCAGAATAGTCAGAGGAGTTTGGAGAGAAAACTGCTGTGTATCCTATTGAAAGTCAGCCCTCAACACAAGGGTTTGCAAAAAAAGAAAAAGAAGAAGAAAGAAAGAAAAAAAACACTGCCGTGTATTGATCGAGACTGCTAATTACTTTCATAATGCAGGTCATTGTGAGGATTGAGACACAGAGTCTGTGCACAAAAACTGTCAGCTCTTAGTGGTTATCATGGTAGCTCCTTACTCCTCAAAATTCCAGTCTGGGTAGGTGGTAGTTGCCTTCCAAACATATTTCATCTCTTCCTGTGTAGCAGGGGATTTGAGTAGAACCTAACCCATCTTCAGAGTGGGCTGAAAATTGTCGAAGTGCCATAGTGGTCATGTTACCTAAGATGGTCCCATCAAAGCTAAGACTTTTTTAATTATGGGAAAGGAGCTACACATAGGTATCTTATTACATGGAAACAGCCAGCCTAAGGATAAAGCCAACACACGGGATAAGTTGGAGCTGGAGCTAAGATCACAGCAGAAGAGTGGAGCCAAATCCTTGATCAAACTATGCCTGAAGTCCTACCTCTGCACTTTTTAGTTATATAATGCCATGTCTCCTTTATCGTTGAGTTATTTGGAGTTGGATTTTCCTTTCCTTGTTATCTGTTATCTTGGAGACAAGTAGATAAGGCCATCTTCATTTTGTAGGAGACAAAACTGAGATCCAGGGAGATAGATGGCTTGCCAAGTGTGTATAGCTGGTCCAGGGCATCACAGGATTCAGTGCAGGTCTGAGCTACTCTTGTTTTCCTCCCAAGTACTGTGTGGCTGGAGCAGCTGAATCCTTTCCCCCAATGGCTCCAACAGTACCGAGAACTGTCTGACAGGTACCAACAGAGGGTCAGATGGTGCCACCCATGGAGAAAGTCACAGAGGAAGACAGAGTGCCTGATGGAGACTGCATCTGCAACCCCCAACACACAGTATGGACACAGGAGGAGCAAGTGACTCCAGACGCTGTGCCACCTGGTCTGTGTTCAACGTCCTCCTTTCCAGGTTTTCTCTCCTCCAGAGACAATGACTGGAGAAAGAGTGTCCCTGGCTCTGCATGAAAGCAGTCTCAGGGGCATTTTAATTCCTCCCAAACAAGATGTGATAATAAAAGCTCAAGGGAAGTGGGACGTAATTTGACCCTTGTTGAGGCATCTAGTAAGTGCCCTGCATGCCTCTTAGCATGTCACATGGGTCATTTTGCTTCATTACCATAACTCTGTGGGTGGCATAATTGTGTTCACTGGGCTCATGGGAAACTAAGGTACTGTCAGTTTAGGTCACTTGCCCAGCTGGTAAGCGGCAGAGCCAGAGTTCGAATCCCAGGCCTGGATTACTGAACACTGCAAGTAGCTTTTACAATAGCACGTGGCCTCTAAAAATATTACCTTGACCATTGTTTCTGGGATGTTGTCTAATGCAGTGACTTCAACACCAGCCCAGGACATAATGAGAGAGAAAGTGCCAAAGACACCATGCAGGGCAGTGAGCAGGCGGTCTGTGAATGCTTGGGTGAATTCTCAGAGCTCTCAAGAGGCCTGCTGGGCACAAAGGTACTTGGGAACATCTTGGGGACCAGATGGTTCAAGTGAACACCCTAAGCACGGCCGTGATCTCAGACTCAGTAATTACCTCGTTCCCAAAAGAGCTAGAGGACAGTCATAAAAGGACCAGTGACTCACACGTGAAAAGGCACAGATACGTTTTTGCTGGCCTCACAGAGGAAATCAGCCTTCGATGCTGGGGCAGGACCTATCACCAGGAGAAAGATAGAAAAGGCACCTGAGCATTGGGTCTTTTCTTGGCCTCAGCAATGAGCAAGCAGCCCATGCTTGAAAACTGCTCTGTAAATCAGCGTTCGGACTCACCTCCTGCCTGCTGGCCTCAGCGAGCTATAATTTATAATGTGGGAACAGAAGAGAATGCTTGGTCATCTCATCGCCTGCTTGCCTCCTGGGATAGAGAGCGGGCTGGCATGGTTTCCATATGGAATTTTCAAAGGTGCTATCAATTTTAACTTCAACCAGGGAGGGCTGTGACTGGGAAGGAATAATGTCAACAACCCAAGGGCCCAGGAGATGTTTTGGCCCTCGATTGCAGGGGCATATCCAAGTTTCTTTACAGGGTTGAAAGGAAAGCTCCATGTTTGAGGATAAAGACAGTCAGGCCAGGGGTGGAGCAGAAATGGAGCCGTTTCTAGGGTCTCTGGTTTGAAATGGAAGAGAGAGCAATGCTCAGGAGCACTGAAGCAAAAGGGAGTGGGGAACAGAAAGTGGAGACCAGGTTGGGACTCAAAATGATATATAAACATATAAATGGCAGAGTTGGATCCTTCCAGGGACTGGGAGGGGAGGATCATTCCCAGGCCTCTCTCCTTGGCTGGCAGATGGCCATCCCTTCCTCCCTGTGTCTTCAGATGGTCTTCCCTCTGTGTGTGTCTGTGTCCAAGACCATTTCAACAGTTTGCATATAGGATAAGGGTCCACCCTACTGACCTCACTTTAATTTAATTACCTTTTTGAAGACCCTGTTTCCAAATATGGTCACATGCTAAGGTACCGAGGGTTAGGACTTTGACATACAAATTTGGGCCAAGGGGTACAAGTCAGCCCATGCCAGGGCCTAACTTGTGCCTGGAGCCTGTAATGAATGCTATAGCAGAAGTGTTTTCCTGCAGTTCTGGGAACCCCCAGAGGACAGTCGGTGATCCATCAGTTAGAGACTAGGAAGACTTCACAGAGAAGGTGACATGGGAACTGGGCTGGAAGAATGGAAAGTTTTCACCAGCTGGAGAGCATTTAAAGACGGAATTCTAGGTGGACAGAAGGACCAGAGCTTGAACATATGAAAGAAGGAGCCATGTTGAAGAGAATTGGGTAGGATGAGGGTAGGGGTGGAAGGACAGGTGGACATGAAGGTGAGAAGACAATGAGAGACCCCCCGCCACAGGGGCTTCCAATGCCAGTCAGCAGTGTTAGCAGATCCGATCCTCTGGAGTTGGTTCTGTGAACACATTTTGTGTGTGTGTGTGTGTGTGTGTGTGTGTGTGTGTGTTTATTTTATTATGTTATGTTAGTCACCATACAGTACATCATTAGTTTTTGATGTGGTGATCCACGATCCCTTGTTTTAGTACAACACCCAGTGCTCCATGCAGTACGTGCCCTCCTTAATACCCATCACCGGGCTAACCCATCCCCCCCCCCCTCCCCTCTAGAACCCTCAGTTTGTTTCTCGGAGTCCATCGTCTCTCATGGTTCCTCTCTCCCTCCGATTTCCCCCCTTCACTTTTCCCTTCCTTCTCCTAATGTCCTCCAAGCTATTCCTTATGTTCCACAAATAAGTGAAACCATATGATCATTGACTTTCTCTGCTTGACTTATTTCACTTAGCATCATCTCCTCCAGTCCCATCCATGTGGATGTAAAAGTTGGGTATTCATCCTTTCTGATGGCTGAGTAATATTCCATTGTATATACGGACCACATCTTCTTTATCCATTCGTCTGTTGAAGGGCATCTCAGCTCTTCCCACAGTTGGGCTATTGCGGACGTTGCTGCCATGAACATTGGGGTGCATATGGCCCTTCTTTTCACTACATCTGTGTCTTTGGGGTAAATACCCAGGAGTGCAATTGCTGGGTCATAGGGTAGCTCTATTTTTAACTTTTTGAGGAATCTCCACACTGTTTTCCAAAGTGGCTGTACCAACTTGCATTCCCACCAACAGTGTAAGAGGGTTCCCCTTTCTCCACAGCCTCTCCAACATTTGTTGTTTCTTACCCTGTCCATTTCTGCCATTCTAACTGGTGTAAGGTGGTATCTCAGTGTGGTTTTGATTAGAATTTCCCTGATGGCTAATGATGATGAACATTTTTTTATGTGTCTGTTAGCCATTTGTATGTCTTCTTCAGAGAAGTGTCTTTTCATATCTTCTGCCCATTTTCTGACTTGATTATTTGTTTTTTGGGTGTAGAGTTTGAGAAGTTCTTTATAGATCTTGGACACCAGCCCTTTATCTGTAGTGTCATTTGCAAATATCTTCTCCCATTCTGTGGGTTGCCTCTTTGTTTTGTTGACTGTTTCCTTTGCTGTGGAGAAGCTTTTTATCTTGATGAAGTCCCAAAAGTTCATTTTTGCTTTTGTTTCACTAGCTTTTGGAGATGTATCTTGAAAGAAGTTGCTGTGGCCGATGTCAAAGAGGTTACTGCCTATGTTCTCCTCTAGGATTTTGATGGATTCCTGTCTCACGTTGAGGTCTTTCATCCACTTTGAGTTTATCTTTGTGTATGGTGTTAGAGAATGGTTGAATTTCATTCTTCTGCATGTGGCTGTCCAATTTTCCCAGCACTATTTGTTGAAGAGACTGTCTTCTTTCCACTGCATGTTTTTTCCCGCTTTGTCAAAGATTATTTGACCATAGAGTTGAGGGTCCATATCTGGGCTCTCTATTCTGTTCCACTGGTCTATATGTCTGTTTTTGTGCCAGTACCACGCTGTCTTGGTGATCACAGCTTTGTAATATAGCTTGAAATCGGGCAACGTGATGCCCCCAGCTTTGCTTTTCTTTTTCAACATTTCCTTGGTGATTTGGGGCCTTTTCTGATTCCATACAAATTTTGGGATTGTTTGTTCCAGCACTTTGAAAAATGTCATTGGAATTTTGATTGGGATGGTGTTGAAGGTATAGAATGCTCTGGATAGCATAGACATTTTAACAATGTTTATTCTTCTGATCCATGAGCATGGAATATTTTTCCATCTTTTTGTGTCTTCTTCAATTTCTTTCATGAGCGTTCTGTAGTTCCTAGAGTATAGATCCTTTACCTCTTTGGTTAGGTTCATTCCGAGGTATCTTATGGTTTTTGGTGCTATTGTAAATAGAATCATTTCTCTAATTTCTCTTTCTACAGTTGCGTTGTTAGTGTATAAGAAAGCAACTGATTTCTGTGCATTGATTTTGTATCCTGCCACATTACTGAATTGCCATATGAGTTCTAGTAATTTGGGGGTGGAGTCTTTTGGGTTTTCCACATAAAGCATCATGTCGTCTGCGAAAAGAGAGAGTTTCACTTCTTCTTTGCCAATTTGAATACATTTTATTTCTTTTTGTTGTCTGATTGCTCTTGCTAGGACCTCTACTACTATGTTGAACAATAGTGGTGAGAGTGGGCATCCTTGACATGTTCCTGATCTTAAGGGAAAGGCTCTCAGCTTTTCCAGATTGAGGATGATATTCGCTGTGAGTTTTTCATTGATGGACTTTATGAACTTGAGGAATGTTCCCTCTATCCCTATACTCTGAAGAGTTTTAATCAGGAAAGGATGTTGTATTTTGTCAAATGCTTTTTCTGCATCAAGTGAGAGGACCATATGGTTCTTCTCCCTCCTCTTATTAATGTGTTCTATCACACTGATAGATTTGCAAATGTTGACACCCTTGCATCCCGGGGATAAATCCCACTTGGTCATGGTGGATGATCCTTTTAATGTATTTTTGGATCCTATTAGCTAGGATTTTGTTGAGGATTTTGACATCCATATTCATCAGGGATATTGGTCTGAAATTCTCCTTTTTGATGGGGTTTTTGCCTGGTTTGGGGATTAAGGTAATGCTGGCTTCATAGAATGAGTTTGGAAGTTTTCCTTCTGTTTCTATTTTTTGAAACAGCTTCAGGAGAATAGGTATTATTTCTTCTTTGAATGTTTGGTAGAATTCCCCAGGGAATCCATCAGGCCCTGGACTGTCGTTTTTTGGGAGGTTTTTGATCACTGCTTCAATCTCGTTAGTGGTTATTGGCCTATTCGGGTTGTCAATTTCTTCCTACTTCAGTCTTGGCAGCTTATAGGTTTCCAGGAAGGCTTCTGTTTCATCCAGATTGCTCAGTTTATTGGCATATAGTTGTTGATAGTAATTTCTAATAATTGTTTCTATTTCCTTGGTGTTAGTCATGATCTCTCCCCTTTCATTCATAATTTTATTAATTTGTGTCCTTTCTCTTTTCTTTTGGATAAGTTTGGCCAGTGGTTTATGATCTTATTAATTCTTTCAAAGAACCAACTTCTAGTTTCGTTGATCTGATCTACTGTGTTTCTGGTTTCTAATTCATTGATTTCTGCTCTAATTTTAATTATTTTCTCTTCTAATGTGTGGCTTAGGCATCGTTTGTTGCTTTTTCTCTAGTTCTTTAAGGTGTAGAGTTAGTTGGTGAATTTGGGATTTTTCTATTTTTTTGAGTGAGGCTTGGATGGCTATGGATTTCCCCCTTAGGGACCGCCTTTGCAGTATCCCATAGGTTGTGGACGGATGTGTTTTCATTGTCATTGATTTCCATGAATTGTTTAAGTTCTTCTTTGATTTCCTGATTGACCCAAACATTCTTGAACAGAGTGGTCTTTAGCTTCCAAGTGTTTGAATTTCTGCCAAATTTTTTCTTATGATTGAGTTCCAGTTTTAAAGCCTGTGGTCTGATAATATGCAGGAAATAATCTCAATCTTTTGGTATCGGTTGAGACCTGATTTGTGACCCAATATGTGGTCTGTTTTGGAGAAAGTTCCATGTGCACTCGAGAAGAATGAGTATTCTGTTGTTTTAGGGTGGAATGTTCTGTAAATATATGTGAGGTCCATCTGGTCCAGTGTGTCATTCAAAGCTCTTGTTTCCTTGTTGATTTTCTGCTTAGATGACCTGTCCATTGCTGAGAGTGGAGTATTGAGGTCTCCTACAATTAACATATTGTTATCAATATGACTCTTTATTTTGGTTAACAGTTGGCTTATGTAGATGGCTGCTCCCATGTTGGAGGCATAGATATTTACAATTGTTAGATCTTCTTGTTGGATAGACCCTTTAAGAACGATATAGTGTCCTTCTGTGTCTCTAATTACAGACTTTAGTTTAAAATCTAACTTGTCTGATATAAGAATTGCTACCCCAGCTTTCTTTTGAGGTCCACTGGCATGGAAAATGGATCTCCATCCCTTCACTTTCAGTCTGGATGTATCTTTAGGTTCAAAATGAGTCTCTTGTAGGCAGCATATGGATGGGTCCTGTCTTTTTATCCAATCTGCAACCCTGTGCCGTTTTATGGGAGCATTTAGGCCATTCACGTTGAGAGTGATTATTGAAAGATATGAATTAATTGTCATCATGTTGCCTGTGAAGAGGTTGTTTTTATAGATTGTCCCTGTACATTTCTGTTGTATATGACTCTTGGGGTCTTTCTCCTTTTATAGAACCCCCCTTAATATTTCTTGCAGGATCAGCTTAGTGGTCACATATTCTTTCAGTTTCTGCCGGTCGTGGAAGCTCTGCATCTCTCCATCCATTCTAAATGACAGCCTTGCCAGATAAAGTATTCTTGGCTGCATATTCTTCTCATTCAGTACCCTGAATATGTCTTGCCAGCCCTTTCTGGCTTGCCAGGTCTCCGTGGATAGGTCTGACGTTATTCCGATGTTCCTCCCTTTGTACTAAGGAATCTCTTCCCCCTAACTGCCCTTAAGATGGTTTCCTTGGTTCTAAGATTTGCAAGTTTTTCGATTACGTGCCGGGGTGTTGGCCTGTTTTCCTTGATCTTGGGAGGGGTCCTCTCTGCCTCTAGGACGCAAATGTTTGTTTCATTCCCCAGATTAGGGAAGTTCTCAGCTACGATTTGCTCAAATACATCTTCTAGTCCTCTATCTCTCTCCACTCCCTCCGGGATTCCAATTATTCTGACATTGGAATGCTTCATGGTGTCACTTATTTCTCTGATTCTATTTTCGTGGATTCTGAATTGTTTTTCCCTGGCCTCCTCTTTTCCCTTTTTATCTATTATATTGTCTTCCAGGTCGCTTATTCGTTCTTCTGCCTCAGTTACCCTAGCTGTTGGATTATCAAGATTGGGTTGGATCGCATTGATAGCATTTTTAAGTTCTGCCAATTCAGCTTTCATTTCTGCCCTTAGAGCCTCTATGTTGCCATTAATTGATTTCTCCATTCTAGCCATTGTCTTCACAATTGCTAGCCTGAATTCCATCTCCAACATCTTGGTTATATCTGCATCCATTTGTAAATCTGCAGCATAAGTCATGATCTCTGAGTCTTTTCTATTTTGGGGGTTCCTCCTCCTAGTCATTCTGTTGATGGGTGTTTGAGGGAATGTATAGAGTCCAAATTATCGACCACAACCCAAGCAAGATGCACCTGTTTTCTAGGGACCTTAGGGTTGCTGGTCTCTTGTTTTCCCAGCCTGTCTTTTGGGGGAGGGGCCTGCCATGCTGTTGCCTTGTTTGGGCGGAGATGCCCTGCCCCCTGTGGTGGGGGATGGGTTCAATGGGAATCAGTTTTGGGGGCTTGTGTTGTTCTCTGGCGGCTTTCCCTGGCAGCTTTCCCCATCTCTAATGCGAGTCAGAGCAGAAGAGACCGTTTCCAACCCTCTGCCTCCAACCCTCAGAGCAGAGAGATCGCAGTCTGTTCTTCAGTGAGCTCTCCAGGCCACACTGTCTCCATTTCTGTCTGTGCTGCTATAAACTGCAGCATCCTCGGTTGTGCGCCCCTCCACAGTGCCCCCAGTCCTGCCTCCAGGTTGGGGCACATCTCTGCCCTTTGTGCTTCTAAAACCACCAGCTGCTCCCAGTTCTCATGTGCGACCCCGCTGCTCCGGGTTTCCACGCCGGGGGCTGCCCTAAAGTCCTTTCCCCACCAATACCAGTCTGCGAGTCTGTGCCCCGTCCCCAGCGCGTGAGGCTGTCGCTCACCAGTGGTGTAGGATCCCCACAGCCAGGCTCCCTCCAGCTACCGTTTATCCTCTGATATCTGCCCGCTGAATCTGTTCCCCAGTTTGTACCTCGAAACCAACTGCCTGCGATATTCTGTTTGTAGAGATCCAGATCTTCTTACATCTTAGGCTGGTTTCGTGGGTGCTCAGAGTGGTCTGATAGATATCCAGCTCAATTCCAGGGACCAGTTGGAATAGGGTCCCCTACTCCTCCACCACCTTTCCTCTCTCTGTCCTATTATTGCAGAACCATTGAAGCTCAGAATGTTGGATCTGGAAGGGCCATGGAGGAGTACCAGTTCAAATTCCCCTTGTTACAGATGAGAAAAATGTGGCTCAGAAAATATAAGTGATTTTCCCAAGGTCACACAGAGAGTTGATGGCACAGACCTGGCCCCAGGACCCAGAGAGGTCAATCCTCTATGCTCTCTACAGTATCATGCATGGACCCTGCAACTCAGAAAGGGCTAAGATTTATATACACAAGCATCTCAAGCTTCCTGGGAATGTGAAAGGGGAAAACTCCTTTCTCCATCACCCTTCCAATCATAATAACATTATACTGGATCCTAAGAGGGGCCAGGAAAAATAAGTTACCTCCAGTGATTTATGATCCAAGAACTGAGACCACCCACCATGCTCTGGCCTGAAGCAGGTTCCACTTCAATTTTGAAAACAACCCTCTGAGTGCAGCCAGCCTGCTGGCCATGGGCCTGCATGGGCCGCCACCCTGGCATCAGAACCCAATAGCCTCAGCCCCCTAGCCTTGATCTTGCTGTCGCTTATGAGGTACAGGAGGTACAGACTGATTGCAGAGCAGGGCACGATTTATTTTTGGCTCTTGTCTCTGGAGGGAAATTAATCCCAGATGATGCCGCCAGGGTGGAGAGATGGGGGCTGAGCTCTTTCCTAGGACACTGGGGGCAGCTGCTGACCCCAGAGAGGGTTCCATAGCAGAGAGGGGAAAGAACCAACCAGGACCCTCACTTGGCATGAACCTCACTCAGCTCACAGGTGGTATTGCTCTGATGAGCCTGGGCCTGCCAGACAGTCACAGAAAGTCACACCCAGATGGAACATGAGAGGACATCTTGGCCACCTCTCCTTCAAGTTGAGGCAGAGAGGGAGACAAATGACTTATCCATGGTCACAGTTAGGTAAATGGCTGAACAAGCTTCAAACCTGAGGCAACCAGCCCTCTGTTCAGTGTTTTTCTCACTCTAGCGCCTCACCCCCTTCAAGCAAAAATGGGTAGGGAGGGCTGGGCATCCATCACCTTCTCACCTGAAGGGCAATTCAAGGTCTTGTCTCCCCTGTCCACTACCCACCACCATCCCTCCCACTGCTGCACCCTCCCCTTCGCGTGAGACGATGTTTTCAGCTAAATTTCAGGTTTGGAGAGCCAGGTCAATGGCAGTGCTGGATTTCTTCACTCTGGATAAGTGAACAAGATTCACATGTCACAACCTTGGACCCTGGGGAGCCTGTGAGGACTGAGAGGGGAAGGAGTGGGAGTGTGGGTGGCCGTAGAGGCCCTCAGGTCAGGTGAGGCATGGTGAGTTCCCAGGGGGCCTTGGAGAGAGGCAGGGGTTGGAAAGTGAGAGAAGAGCTGATGCCGGAGGCATGGTCAGCCTTCGAATTTGATGAAGGCTGTCCCTTTATGGAGAACTGAGGGACGGGCAGGTGAGCACGGGTCTGGCAATCACGAGTGGGAACCAGATGAGGGGGGCCTTGGGTGCCAAGCACTCAACCTCACTGTGCTCCCATTTACCCAACTATCAAGATAGAGTCCTAAGAGTTACTCCGTCTTTACCAGGAGGCTGTGGGCAGGGAGCTGGGAACACAAAAGCAGGAAAGACCTTTTTCCCCAGATCTGACCCCCTCGGCTATAGAGAAGCATTGTTGGAAATGGTGAGATGGGAAGATGATGAAGCAGAGGGAGACAGGAAGATGACTTAAGGATGAAGGGCTTGAGGCAGAAACATCAGGAAACTGAAACTGTCTTGGGGAGAGCTAGTTAATTCCATTCAGATGTTAGGTGGTGTTCTTCTTATCCTACGCATTTGGAATGATGGGTTTGACAGGCCCGATGCAGCTTTCCAGAATAAAGATAAAATCGTTCCCGGAAAACCAAAACAGAATTTATTCGTCTAATTGATCCCTGAGCTCTGACTTTTGCCTCTGCCCTCAGCGCGGCTCCTCTTGAACTACCTCCCCACCCCAGGCCTCCCCCATCTGCCCAGGCTTCTCCCTCTTTGGGAAGAGAGCCTGTCATCGTTATCAGATGACCTGGTATGACCCCCACGCATGCTCATGTGCACACACACAAACTAAAACACTTGCTCAGATACTCTTTTCCCTCTTACATCAATCGGAGTGATCAGATACTGTATGGGATCAAACGTAAGCAGAAAGAATTAACATGTCCAGCACCTGATTGAGCCCGTGGTGGCACCTGCACAGCCACCATTTCTCAGACAACTCATCCGCATCCCTGCAGGGGCGCTCTGAGATAGGCAGGCTAAGAGCTGCAAGAATGGATCCGAGCCTCCGAATGTGGCCTTGGGCAAATCACCTCCCTCTCTGAGCCTCAGCTCCCTGATCTGTAAACTGGAACCACATCTAAGATGATCTCAGAGGCCCCTTCGTTTTGTGACCATCTATGGTCTAAATCCTACAGCCTTTCCCTACGTTCCCCCTGGAGGCTGCAGAGGCATGTGGCTGGGTGAAGACCAGTGGACAGTCACAGCGTCCACCAGCCTCCCGCGTCACACAGGACATCTGCAGAGTACATCAAGCCCCCAGGAGACCTGCTGGGATGAGCTGAGTCATAGTCTCATCGCAAATACTGTGATGAACTGTAAGAACCTCTTGGGAGCGGGGGGGAGCAGAGGGGAGGAGGAGGTGAGAAGAGAGGACGGCTGGTGGAAAGAGCAGGAACCTCACACGGTGGAGGACTCCAGGCCTTCTGAGCTGGAAATGCAATCTTGCTGCCCATCCCCCTGGCACCCTGGGACTCCAGTTCCCACCACCAGCTCGCAATCCCCCCTTGGAGCTCGGGGCCTGGTGCACAGGCCAGAGAACTAGCAGAAGGGCTGTCGTCCACAGCCAGGAGTGGCTTTTCTGTACCAGCCCACCCAAACCTTGCCTACCTGCTGCCACCTCAAGCTTTTCAGAAGTGAAAAGAGAGATGAGGCAAAGGGAGGCCTAGCAGGCTCTGGAACCTTTCTGTGTTCTCAGGGGCATCGCAGTAGGTCCAGAATGACTCAGGGTTTGAAAGCGAAACACTGGCACAGAGCGGATTCCTGATGAATGTGGCCCAGATGTTCTGAGCGATTTATTTTTGTTAATGGAAAATGGCTGAACTAATAACCCTTGGAAGGCATTTCTAAAGGGAGAGCTGAGGTCTGCTTTGCTTCTCTGCTCCTTGTATTTACTTGTGGTTTTCTTTTAGGGAAGAAGGAAAGAAATTGGATGGAAGAAAAAGCCCAAGCAACAACTTTCTGCATTTCACAGCTGGTACCAAAATCCCAAGCCCAGATTTTTTGGCCTGATTTCTATCAATTATTGAACATGCACCAAGATGCAAGCACATCTCATCATTATCTCATTCAATACCTGTCACAAGGAGGAGACCAAGGTCCAGCGAGATGATGTGTCCTGCCCAGAGGCACGCAGCCAGTAAAGTCAGGGCAGAGAATGGAACCCCACGTGTTAGACTCTAGATCAACCATCTTGCCACCACAGTATTCTGTGGGGGAACGACAAGGGGTCTAAGGACTAAAAGGGACCTTGGGAAGTCTTCTAATTGATCTACCTGCTTTTTGTCAGCACCTCCCTTTTAAGCCTTAAATTTCCTTAGAGGAAAAGCACCGCTTCTTGACTCCCCACTCCCCAGCATCTCCTGGGCAATGAGTGATCACACTGCTGTCCAGTCCTGAACTCATGGTACAGTGAAAAGGCTTTGAAGCAGGCACAATCGGGTCTGCATCTAAGAGTCACCCTCACATAAGTGACTTTGAGCAAGTTATGTAAGTTCTCTGTGTTGAATTTCCTCACCATCAGCCTGGAGCTCACTCTCGCTCTCTCGCTCGCTCTCTCTCTCTCTCTCTCCCCCTCTCTCTCTGGAGCCATAGCTGCACATATCAAAGGGGTGTTGTGAGGATAGTTTTAGCCCAGCACTTGGCACTGAATTGGCTCTCAGTAGATGGTGGTTATTACTATGTAAGTATGGAAATGAGTGAGGAGCGAATGCGTTTCCCCCTGCTCTGTGCTAAGAGAGACTCAATGATCATCAAGGTTAAATGTAAGGAAAGGCACATAAACCTCCTCGTTGGTGGGGACTGTCCTTGGTGTATTTGGCCTCCTGAGAACCGGCCACCTTGTGTTTGGAGTAATATGCAAATGACATTATGGGAACAGGAGAATGGCCATGCGAGGATGCATGTTTGCAGGACTGTCACCTCCTGTTTCCACATGCTGACATCGGAGGGCTTGAGGATCCAGCAGGATCACCTCATTCGGCATTGCACTTAAACCACATGAAACTGAACACATCTCTAGGGATCAATGATTGCACAGCCGCGAGGTGCCAGGCCCGATGCTGGCAGAGAAAGTCAGAGACAGAGAGGGAAAGAGAGAAAAATCTCAAAGCCTCAGATTAACCTTTCACAGAGGCAAGACACAGTAGTGAAAGAGAATGTGCTTTGGAGTAGGTGGAGGTGAGCTGAGATCTTGGCTTAGTATAGTCTCTCTGCTGATTTGGGGGAAGTTGCTCCTCTGCTCAGTACCCCCGTAGAAGCAGGGAAATAATATCATATGAACTATTTTGAGTCAGATCAAATACATACAGTACTTAGGACACTCTCAGGAGGAGAGCCACGTGGAGTGTTAATTCTCATTTTTACTCACTCTGCAAAGTTGTTACCATCCTAGTTTACAAGTGAGAATGTTGAACTCAAAGACCTAAGAGGACTTGTCCAAAAATCACAGAGATGAGAGGCAGGCATGGAATTAATTTGGTTCTCTTGTATTTCTGCTTCATGGTGCAATAAATATTCACTGAGCACTTAACGATGCCCTATACAATAGGAGAGGGGCTGGGAATTTCTAGACAATCTAGGATCCCAAGGGTCTCACCTCTTAGTGACATCTATTTGGGAAATATTCATTTCACCCATATTGTATTTTTGGCGCTATGGAAGATGGTGGAAACACCTTGGTGGACCCAACAAGTATGGCTCTGTCCTTAAGGAACATACAGATTGGAGGATGAATGTAATATGTGTATCAGAATTAAGTGTGATTAGTGCTCTGGTAGGGGGAATCCTACAGCCTGGGACTCACCAGGTTAGTCTTGTTGAGATTTCCAGAATGGAACGGAGTTGGTCAGGGAGGGAGCAGGTGGAGCTGGGATGTCCTGGAAGGGAGAGACCAGCCCTTTGAAGAACTGGAGTAAGTTCGGTGTGGCTGGAATAGCAGGTAGGAGGGGTGGTGGTCTTAGGTGAGACTGGGGAGGTCGGTCTGGGTCATGGAGAGCCTTACAAGACAGGTTAAGGAGTCGGGATGTTTTAATGAGGCCAGTGCCGAACTTTTGAAGTATTTGAAGCAAAGGAATAGGATTCACATTTTAGAGAGATTACTTGGTTGCAGTTTAGAAAAAGGATTTAGAATGAGGAAAAGACAAAAACAAATAATAACCAGTAAAATAAGGCAATCGCTGTGAGGGAGGTAAGAGCATATTCAAAATATTGAACAGTTAGTCCGATGGCCATCAACCGACGGAACAGAAGACTACTGGAGAAGTCCTAAAGACCCCTTGCCATGTCAGGCATCATCCCTGAGGGTTTCAGGAGAGGGCTGGGCTGCTGGATGGCAGGGAGGGGGCGGTCATGGGAGGGCCACTGGTGGTGGAGGGCAGTGGCTCTTGACCAGTTAGCATGGACTTCAATATTTTAGCCATCGGTAAGGTTGTCCTGGTGCATTCCATTATGAATATCAGTCTGGGGGAGGATAAAAGCAAAGTGTTTCTGGAGCCTGGGGGAAGACGCAGCAGCTTCCATACATTTCACCTGTGAGCCAATAACCAAAGCAAGGACCTTCCTATGCTCACGGTCTAAATACCTTGAATCTTGGAACTCCTGGTAAGACAGTTAGGACTTTGGAGAAGGCTGTGTCACATAGCAGAATGGGGACACTGCCACTTTAAAGGGGATGTGCTCTTCATGTGAACTGATGGCAGCCACAGCTGGAGAGCACGTCCAAAACCAGCTGCTATGGCCAACCAGACATTGTCTTGGATTCACCCTGACAACTCCCACTCTGGAGATTCTTGACATCCTTTCCTTTGTCTTGACCCTGACCAGGTTCTTGGTGAACAAGGCCACTCTACTAATTTGCCTGATTCTTTCTTGATTCTCCTGGCTGTGGGCTTTGGGGTTTTTGTTTTTTGTTTTTTGTTTTTATTCTCTGCAAACACCAGACCTTCCCAGCTCCTTTTAAATCTCTGTGTCTTATAGTTTCTTCTGCTTAATCTTCCAGCTCAGTGCATACCACTCATACCCTGCCAGTGCCCCAGTTTTTCTCTGGGGGAAGCTATGCTCCCAGGAAACCCTAGGATTGAGTGTGGTGTTTGCTGCTTTACAAACTAAGATAATCAAATCAGCAAAGCAATTCATTCATTCGCTCATTCATTCATGTTTTCCTGCCAGGAATGGCTGATAAATAGTTGACTGTATGAACTCCTTGAGTAGCTGTTGTGCTAGGGCTGCTGAGGATTCAATGATGAGAAAACATGGCCCTGCCCTTAGTGAACGTCGGTCTATGACGTTCATTCATGGATTCATTCATCGTCAAGTCTTTAGGGTTGACTGAGTGCCCCATTTGTGCCAGGCACTATGAACAAGGAGCAGTTTCTGAACTCAGGCAGATCATTGTTTGAAAGAGGAGATGGTAAGAGAACAATTACAGTGCCAGGTGTATCTTTAGCTGAAAGATTGTGTCACCCACGAAAAATGAAGACGGGAAATAAAACCAAAGTTTCTAAAGCTCTTTTAGTGTTAGATATTGACTTTGGCAAGAGGATGGAGAGTGGGTGGTCCTACTTGGTTTATGAGGCCCTAAACCCTATGCAAGGGTTTTCCAAATCCAGCTCACTTCAAAGGTTTGAGTCTAATGGGGGAGAAATGCACTTAGACGCCGACTGTGAGCCAGAGCTGAGTTCTTATGTGAGCCCTACGCTCCATAAAGAGCATTGCTGAGACCCTCAGTGGTCCAGGAAGACAAGGCCTGGCCCAGGTTCACTACATCAGCCCTCCTCTGTCAAGATACGAAGCTTAGAACAAGAGAAGGTGTTCCCTCAACACAGCCATGGCCGGACAGATGGAAGTATGAAGTGTTCGAGCTCTGTAAGCAGTTAGAAGAGTCAAACCTCTGCGTTCCTTCTTCATTTAAAAAATACTTGCTGAGCACCTGTGAGTACCAGGTACTATTTTAGGAGCTTGATGCATGGTGGTGAGATGGAGTCCTTGCTGTCATGAACTTCACAGGCAGATGGGGCTTCCTGTGTATGCCAGGCAGGATTCTAAACAAGCCACTTACAGATGTGGAAACCAAGGCACACAAGTTAAAGAACTTGCTGCAAGATAACAGAAACTATATATTGGTCTCCATGCCCATTAACTGGCACAGAGACCCTTGTAATTTCCTAAGTGATAGAACACCAGGAGCATTTTTTTGTTCTATTGAGTTGACTCTGAGTGAGCTCCTGAAGGCCACTCATGGAGGCTGGTCACCAGAAAGGCCAAGTCATGATCACAAGCTTAGAGTTTTCAGCCCCATCCTCTAGAGAGGGGAGGAGGCTGGAAACAGTTAATAATTGATCACACCTACGTTTGGAAGACCCCCATTAGATTCCCAGATTCCCAAATTTAAGGTTCAGAGGGCTTTTGGATTGGTGAACACATCTACACCAGGAAGGTGATACACCCCAACTCCATGCGGACAGAAGTTCCTGTGCTCAGGACCCTCCCAGACCTCCTGTGTCTCTCTTCATCTGGCTGCTCACTTGTATCCTTTATCACATCCTTTAATAAACTGGAAAACATGAGCACTGACCTAGCTAGTTAACTGATCCCAAGGAGGGGGTCACGGGAACCTCGGATCCGCAGCCGGTAGGTCAGAAGCCCTGGTGACAAGCTGGCACCTGAAGTGGAGGGAAGGGGCAGTCTCGTGGGATGGAGCCCCTCACCCGTGGGATCTGACGCTGTCTGGGGTGGGGGGAGGAGTGTTAGAACTAGGTTGAATTGTAGGACACCCAGCTGGTGTCTGGAAGAATCACTGGTTGTGGGGAAACCGGCACACACTATGGTGGCCAGAGGTACAAGGCTCTGGTGAGAAGTAAAGGAGACACAGAGGGAAGACAGAGAAGGAGAAGTCTGGGTGCTTCCTTTCTCCACGCCCAGGGGAACCCGGCCAGGAAAGGAGGCGCTAGATTTGAGGGGCACGTCTGTGGGAGCCCATCCCCAGCAGACCGACAGCAAGGGGTCTGCACTGAGGCCAAGAGCCACCTCAGTGAAAACTGAGAGTGGGGTGATCATGGCAGGAGAGGAGAGCCGGGGCAAGGGAGCTCTGAGCATGGCTGGGGCAGGCCTCAGCGAGGGGACTGGGAAGCTGGACACGAGGGGGTGGAGGCCCCAGTGAGGGCAGAGGCCCCAAAGATGGAAAATGACGTTGGGGCCAAGAGAGAGGAGCCCAGAGAAGGACATGTGGCGGGTGGCGCATGGAGGCCGGGGGCAGGTCACATGGGGCCTGCAGGTGAAACCAGGAGCCTGCAGTCTGGACAGAGAGGAGTCACGGAAGCCTGACTCACCAGGGGCCGCGAGCCTGGGCCTGATTCGTGCCTGCGGGTCAGGCGGGGGACCCCCACCTGGAGAGGCGGAGAGGCACTTGTGTGAGGACTGAGCCTAGGTTCATGCCCTGGCGGCCTCATCCAGCAAAGGTTTTGCTTTCCTCCGTGCACAAGGAAGAGACAATAGTACCTCCCCTCTAAGCCTGCAGGGAGGATGTAAGAAGAAATGAAATGTGAAGTGCTTAAAACAGCGCCAGGCACACAGTCAGCAGTCTGCAAATGTTAGCTCTCCTACCCCGTCCCCACCTTCGCTTCCTGCTAAATACGGCTGATGGCCGCGGTCCGCAGGCCCTATAATTTAAAAGTAATGCACACTCGGGTGCAGGCAACTGGGAAAGCACAGAAGAGCACAAAGAAAAAAGAAGAACAATTATTCATGTTTACACCACCAAGAGAGAACCGTCACTAATATTTTGTGGTTTTGTCATTTCTCTTTGCCAATGCAGCCTCGTACCAAGTGCAGAGATTTTAACCATGTCTCTCTACGTTCCATAGGCTTCTTTTCAACGTGGCAGCATTGCAGCTTGGGTCCTGGCAAGTAAACTCTGAGACGGTCTGGGGGGACCCATGGGATGTTTATTAGGGGTCAACACCTGTGGTGGGGATGGGATTGGGCACAGCAGTTAAGCTTTACTGCAGGTGTGAAGTTTATATATATAAATACATGATAAACAATGATACACACATACATACATACGAGGGTACATGGTGGGGGAGGGATTCTGACAGGAAACATGAAATCTCTGGTTGAGAGAACAGACTGTTTTTCACTCACAAAACATATTAGCACCAGTTCCTGCTCTCCAATCTCTCCCCCCGCAGGACCATGTCACGAGAGCCAGTCATTACCCCATGCATTCATTAGAATGGCTACCATTGATTGCAGCTCCAAAATTATGACGTTCAGAGCTTATATGAAGGGACTGGCGCATCTGCCCATTCTCTCCTCTGGGAAAAGAAAGATCTTTCCTCTGGAATAGAACTATATGTTTCTGCAGAACGCAAGGCATCTCCAGGCTTTTTACCCAAGAATGTGAGCCCGTGGCTTTCGGAGCATAAGTCTCTAAATCACTTTGGAACAATACACTGTCTCTAAGTTCCAAGGCATGTGAGCAATTCTTGGTTAAAAGTCAGCTTTTAACCAAGTTCCCCAGTGCTCTTGGCTCAAAAATCCCAGACCATGCAGAAAATATGAAAACATTCATGGGGAACTGTCTCCCAGCAGCCTTGATACAACCTGGCAAACCTCCTGGGGAGTTCAGGAGCATAAATGGTGCACCAGAATGTTCTGCATTAGGTAAAAATGGCCAGGCTTTTATACCTCTCCTTCAAACAGTCCCTGAACATGGACCAGCCAAAAGGGATGTGCCATTGGCCAAGCCTGCTCTCTGCAGTGGACACAAATTCCGAAGGAGCAAATGGACCTGGTAGCAAGCCCTTCCTTGGACTTGGATCCGAGTGGCACATCTCCACATCTGCCTCTACAAAGCACTGTGAAGATTTCTCACATCAGTGACTCTTAATGGTCCCATGGCATTTCATTGCTTCAATTACCCTAGTTGATGAGACCCCCATTACTGAGCATTAGGTTGTTGGGAACCTGCTGCTATTCTAAATCCTGCTGCCATGAATACCTTTGTAGACGGCATCTTTGTATTCCTCCCTGAGTTTTTTCCTTGGGACGGATTCCTAAAGGTGGAATTCTAGACCAAGGTGTCTGGATATTTCTAAGGCTTTTAATACATACCACCAAACCGGCCTCCATTAAGGCTGTGCTGATTTATGCTCCCCTGCAGTGGCTGAGCCTTCGTGCTTCTCCTGAGTTCTGCTGACATTGATTGTCGTTATTCATTTATATGTCATTGTATGCCCACTTTTGTTTTATTTGCATTTTTTAAATATGGTGGGTAAACATTTCTTCCCATGCTGTTTGACAATTTTGACTTCTCGGTTTCTGAACTGCTTGTGTACATTCAGGCTTCATTTTTCTAATGGAGCATTTTTCTTTTCCGTATTGATTTGAAAGACCTCTTAAGCCCATCCACCCAGTCTCCTATCATCTATGCTGCCATTATTTTTCCCAGTTTACTGTTTGCCTTTTTATCTTGTTTATAGTATTTTGGGCATGCATCTGTTTTATAGTTCGTTAGAGCCAATTCTTCCATCATTGCCATCTTAGATTCTGTCCTTGTCATTATGTTTGCAAAACTTGATTCACTTTATAATCTAGATGCAGGACCTTGATTTTTCCCTATTGCATTTGACCCAGTTAATTTTGGTTCACCGTTGCAGCCTGCCAGGATCTTTTAAAGTCCTGATTATGTCACCCAGCATCTGAGTGCTCCCTCCGAGCTTTGAGTCCAATGCAAATTTGATCAGCGCTCTTTCTATGACTTCATCCAAGTCGCCCATCACCCCTTTTACATTTCTCTAATGATGTTCATTCAAATTGTCTGAAATGGAGCCAAATAGGAGCCTTCTCTATCACCAGTGCAGCAGCCAACTGGCACCAGGACACTGCTGTGGGGGAGGAGACTGTCTCTGCCAACTGGACGCATGGCCGGGTCCAAGATGCCTCTTTGGATCAGTGTTTTCACAGCACCTGTCACCCTTAGAACCATCACCTCATGGTCATAATTGTTTATTTAGATTTTCTCCTCCCTCTGGCATATCTGTCTTTTTCCTTTCTTAGCCAAGTGGAATGACAAGGGACATAAATATGTAGAAAATAATCATGTATTAGATGAAAATGATTTGGCATAGAATAGCAGTGCAAACTGTCCAGGATCATGTTAGAAACTCAATTCATTTCCTTGGAATAATGGACAAGACATTCAAGATTACCTGGTCGCCAGCTTCCCACTCTCACCCTAAGATCCTTTTTGCATCATGAAGGTTAATTATAACCAACATTTATAGAGACCATCTGAGAATCCGATAATTTTCTTACATATTCACTAATCCTTTCAAACACACACATTGCAAGACAAGTGTTATCTCCCTTCAAATACAAGGAAATAGAGGCTCAGAAAACTCAAGATATTAATCCAAAATCACACAATTTGAATGTGTTAGAGCCTGGATTTGAACTTGTATCTCATACCAAACTGTCTCTCTGGCTGATGCCAACAGTCCTACATTCTTTGAATGTCATCAGGAATGGGAACTCACTCCTGAAGATGATTCCAGGAGTGCCTAGGAGAATAATCCTGGATATTGACCTAAATTTCCCTCTCTATATCTTCTTCCCCTTGAAGACACACAAAACTGATCTTCTCACCCTTCTGACCCAACACAGGGCTTCTAACGATCATGTCCTCTCTGTCTCCTCTTCTCAGATCTGTCAACAGTTCCTCATGCGACAGAGTTGGGAGACCCTTCCTCTGATCTTCCTCCAATTTATCCCTGTCCCCCATGTTGTCCACAGCCGAATGCCGTGCTCCAAATGGGTTCTAATGACAACAGGTCTTTACCCCCAGTGACCCGCCCACCAGGTTCTCTCCTTCACTTCCAGGAAGCCATGGGAAAAGGAAGAGCCTCCTTTCCTCGCTGCCCCTCCCCTACTTTCTTTCACTCCATTCTCAGAGGAGGAGTTTTGGAGTAGATGTTTGCCTCTTATAATGACACGAGCCTGGCCTCTGAATCTCTTCTCCGCTGTATGACTTTTTCATACCTACTTTTAACCAAGCTCCTGTCCTTGCTTGACCAAACTTCTCTCACCTCCCAGCCACCCTGAAGTTCCTTCCTGCACTTTTTGAATGTTCAGCTATGGACATGCAGCCCCTGGGCTCTTGTTGCTCAGAAGATGAGATGAGGGAAGCTCAGAGTTCCTGAGCAGGGCTCCCAAGATGGGGACCTTCTAGCACAGAGCCAGTGAGGGTCCTCTCGAGAGTGGCTGGGCAAGGGCTGGCTTCTCTCCTCTCTCACTGCATCTTGAAAGGAGTCAGGAAGGGGAGGTGGAAAAGTGACTCCCAAAAGTAAGGATGTAGGAATAGGGCACAGTCCCTCCATGGTACTGTCTCACTTCCTAGTTATTGAACTATGTCTTTTCTTTGCAGCCTGAGCCCATATGCTCATTTCCCTCCTTCCTACCCTGAGGATAATATTACCTTTCTCATTGGCTTATTGTGAAAATTAAATGATATAATGACTAGAAAGCGCTCAGAACAATAAGTGCCCCGCAAATGGTGGTTATTATTACTTTCAGCCTAACACTAGATTTAATTATTTCAATTAACAAAGCACCAGGCAGTGTATGAGAATAACATTCTTCCTCCCCCCGCCCCCGCCCCTTGCTTTAGAGCTTTCTCATACATCACCTCATCTGAGGCTCATCACAACCTTAGAGGAGGGAGCACAGCAGGCCCTTATTGACCTTCACATAATGAGAAGGCAATGAAGACTTGAATGAATGAAAGAATAGTGCCAGGTTTTGTCTATGATGCTCTAACACCACTTTCTCTCCCATCATACTGTTTTGATTTTAATGAAGGTTGTTGACAACCACAAGGACTGACTGAGTCTTGACTTCTGTCCGACAGCCCCTAGTTTCTTCTCATTCTTTCTTTGCCTCCCAGATGAGGACTCAGTAATGGTCCCCAGTTTGAGGCTGAGGCTTCTCCCGGTGCCTGAGTGGGTCATGAAAACAGCAGGATGTTACTTAGCTCCGTATGTTGTTTCATAGTTTTGATTTCCAATAGCAACTCTGCATTCAGTCCAGTTCTCAGCTCTGGATTCCCACCTTGCAGTAAGAACTGTGAAGGATCTGGAATTTTACCCTACCTGAAATCTGACAGGTTAACCTACTACAATTCATGGATGCTGGCAGAAAATGAGAAATTCCTGGTCGGATACAAAAGACAGCTTGTAACTCACAGCAGTAGCCATAGACAGAGTATCATCCTCGGTGCTGATGCCCTGAACCCCACTTCCCGCAGGGCAATGCAATGAGGGCCAGGTAACTCCTGCACACCCAGGGGGTTGTGTTACATGACAGTAATCCCAAGTTTAAGAAACTCTAGTCTTTTAAAGAGCTATCAGCAAATCTGCCCAAATTTGCCCTGGAGAGAGACATTACTGGACAACAAACAGACCTGCCCTCTGCCTGAGAAGGAGACACTATCTCTACATTCCAAAGCTATTTGTTATACAAACATCCTTGGAAAGATAATTGGCAACAAAAGTCCTCAGTGCCTCTGCCCACAAGATGCGCAGAAACTTGAAAGACCCTTGGAAAACTGACCCCTATTACCTTGTCCCCCCACCTCTGTGGTCTGTCCAGTGATTCTAGTCATGAGTTCTGGGACACTCTCAATAGCCAGGTCCTTCCTGGGCTCATCAGGGTGACGTTATGAAGTCAAAAGCCGGGAGATTTTTGGAAGACGAATATGCCTTCTGCTGCATGCTGGCACCGTGGACACAGGCAACATGCCTGGCTGCTGGAGGAAAGATGAAGTGTGATCCAGGGATTTGAAACCAGTATGGATGGGAGTATGAAATCGGAGATGGATTGGAGGAGACACTGGCATCATGTGTGTAATGACGTCCTAACCCATTTCTCTAATGATGAAAGTTAATGAGTCCCTAATAATGAATGTTAATGAACCACAAGCCATGAGCAGTTAACCAATGTGGGTTTACATGATGTTTGGGTTTTTTGCTTGAAGTTTATGAATACTGGTGGGCAAGGACAGAGCTGGCTCCGATCCAGGAAAATTCATACCAGTTGAGCTGACCTCTTGCTTCCATGGCTCATTGAAACATCCCTCCATTCTTTCAACCATTAGATGAAGATGTATTGTAGTGTTTCCTATGTGCTGGGTTTTTAAACTGAAATACTGAACACCAAGATGCGGACATTTCAAACTGTTAGCCTTACTGCATCAAAATGACCCGGCATGAAGTTCCTACTGCTCTGCCAGAGCTTTGCAAACACATATACCCTGTTCTCTAGCAATTCCACATCTAGCGATATATCCTACGGAAAGAATCAGAGATTAACAAAATGGCTTTTCTGAGGATTAAATGAACTAATACAAAGTGCTAAGAACAGTATCTGGCTCAGTATATTTCATTTAAATGCTCAGTTCAGTTTCACTTACAAATGAAGTTTAGATAACCTAAATATCCAACAATAAAGGATTCTTTAAATTATAAAATGCACCTAAAATGAAGTATAATATGGATATTAAAACCATACTATACTGGGTTCTGCTTATGTTTAGGATGTAGAAGGTCACAAAAGACTATTGCACTGGCTATAACAATAAGCACTGATAAACTGAAAAAAAAATTACAAATATCTAGGAAAAAATTAACAGATGTGATGACCCTTACAAACTGAAAACTACAAAACATTGCTGAGGTTAATTAAAGACAAAAAAAGAGATAAAAAAGAATGATATATTGTATTAATGTACTAAAATATTTACTTTTGTTAAGATGTAAAAATTCTCCCCAAAGTGATCTATAGATTCAATGACCTTCCAACCAAAATCTCAAAAGGTAAACAATTAAGAAGCTTATTCTAAAATGTATTTGGAAAGGGAAAGAACCTAGAACAGCCAAGATAATCTTAAGAACAGAGTTGGAGGACTCCCATTAACATATTTCAAGCTATAGTATAAAGCTGCAGGAATTAAGACAATGGTTCATTATGAGTAGACAAATAAATCCATGGAAATTAATAGAGCCCAGAAATGGGTCAACATACATCTGATGACTGGTTCTTTGACAAAGGTACCAATACAAACCAAGAGGGAAAGGAAAGTCTTTTCAATAAATGGCACTGGAACAACTGAGTATATGTGTGCAATCAATGAGCCTTGATCTCTGTCTCATACCATAAACAAACATTAATTCAAGATGAATCATAGACTTATATGTGAAAACTAAACCTTGAAACTCCTTCATGAAACCATGAGAAAAATGTCTTCTTAAACTTGATGTAAACAAAGACATCTTCAGCAATAAAAGGAAATAACCATGAAAACTTGATAAGTAAGACTTTTATCAAAATTAAAACTGTTCATCTAAAGACATTGGTAAGAAAATAATAAGGCAAGATAAAGACCAGGAAAACATATTCATAATATATGTATCTTATGAAGAACTTATATCCAGAATATGTAAAGAATTGTTGTAAATTATGATAGTAAGAGACAGATGTCCCAGTTTTTAAATTGGGCAAAAGACTTGAACAGGCACTTCATGAAAGAAGACAGTTTAGTAGCCAGTAAGCATCTGAAAAGATACTTAATTTCATTGTTGCTAAAGAAATGGAAATTGAAAACCATAACCAAAGAATACCCACCAAACACCTGAAATTAAAAAGACTAACAAGACCATGTTGGCGAGCATGTGGGTAAAGGTGGAAGTCCTCATATTGGTGGGAGGGCGCCTGGGTGGCTCAGTCAGTTAAGCGACTGCCTTCGGCTCAGGTCATGATCCTGGGTCCCAGGATCGAGTCCCACATTGGGCTCCCTGCTCAGCGGGGAGTCTGCTTCTCCCTCTGACCTTCTTCCCTCTCATGCTCTCTCTCTACCATTCTCTCTCTCTCTCTCAATAAATAAATAAAATAAAAATCTTAAAAAAAAAAAGAAATCCTCATATTGGTGGGAGTATAAATTGAGAGACCACTTAGGAAAAGTGTTTGGCAGTTTGCAAAGAACTTAAACATACACCTACCCTGTGGCACAGCAACCCAAGAGTATGTATACACCAGTGCATTTGCCCACAAAAAGATTTGTACAGGACTGTTCATAGTCCATGTTATGGACTGAATGTTTGTGTTCCCCCAAAATTCATATGTTGAAACCCTACCCCTCCAGTGTGATGGAATTAGGAGATGGGGCCTTTGGGAGGTGATTAAAGTTAGAAGAGGTCATGACGGTGGGGGCCTCGTGATGGAATTAGTGCCTTTATAAGAGTTAAGAGAGAGCTTGCTTACTCTCTCTGTTCCCTACAATGTGAGGCTACAACAAGAAGTTGGCAGTCTGCAACAAGGGAGAGAGGCTCACAATGCATCAATTTATTTATTTATTTATTTTAAAGATGTATTTATTTATTTTTAGAGGGGGGGGGGGGGGGGGGGCAGAAGGAGAGAATCTCAAGCAGACTCCCTGCTGAGCGTGGAGCCTGACACGGGGCTCAATCTCACAACCCTGAGATCATGACCTGAGCCCAAATCAAGAGTCAGACACTCAACCGACTGAGCCACCCAGGTGCCCCGCATCAATTTTTTTAAAGGGCGCTGGATGCATGCAACAAGATTAATCTCAAAAACATTATGTTGAGCAAAAGACGGAAGACACTCAAGAGTATATATGATGTGTTTCCATTTAATGAAGTGGAAGAACAAGGAAGAATAGTGATAGAAACCAAAATATTAGTTAAGGTGGGGACCAGGGGGCAAGGAGTAGATTAACCAGAAAGCTGCATGAGGAAATTTTCTATGGTGATAGAAATGTTCTATATCTTGATATGACTTGTAGACACGTGAATATATATATATGTATTGTAAGTTGTAAGTCACTGAGCTATAAGCTAAAGGTTTGTGCATTTTACTGTACGTAAATCATATTTCAATAAAGTGCTGAAAAAGAACTTGTAGTTATGGCATGGGAACATGGGTGTGACGTATTTTTAAATAAAAAAGAAAGCACCTATAGAATAGTACACAATATGATTTCAATTTTGTAAAACACCCAAAGAAAACCTAACATGTCTATATGCGTATGTAGCAGGATGAAGTTGTCTTTTTCCCTCATTCAGATCTTTTCCTTCACTTCCTCATCACCTGAGCCTTCCTTTGGTAACTCAGTGAGGAGAAAGGGTATCTTATTAACATAAGAATATCTCAACGTGATGCTTTAAGAGGGGTTTTCGATGCCAAGGAGAAGGGTTGGCTCCTCTGGCAGATGTTCAACCTTAAAGATCTGAAAGATCAAAAAGCCCCCTCACACAAGGAGGAGAGGGAGAGGGAAGAGAAGGTGGAGAGAGAGAGAGAGCAGAGAACAATGGGGGACATTAGGGGGAGGGGGACCACAGCAAAAAGGGGGTTCCTGGCTTCTAGTCCCCTTCCAAGCCAGACTGCACAGATGACAAAAATGACATCTGGCAAAGAGTCACGAATGTCTCATCTTCTGGACTCCACATTTGTTTTTGATGGGTTACTGCTTAAACTATTTTTCTTGCTGGTAATGAGCTGTCCCTACAGGCATTTCCAGAAATTTTATGGATAACTAAAGAATAACAAAAGCTTGGGGAAATGTCTGGAAATTTAAGGACCAACCTACTGTTAAAAACAGGACAACAGGGGCACCTGGGTGGCTCAGTCAGTTCAGCATCTGACTCTTGATCTCATCTCAGGTCTTGATCTCAGGGTCATGAGTTCAAGCCCCACATAAAAAAAAAAAACAACACAGGACAACAGAACTTCCAGTTATAAAATAGATAAATCACAGGGATAAAAAGTACAGCATAGGGAATATAGCCAATAATATTGTAATAACTCTGGAAGGTGACAGATGGTGAGTACACTTATTGTAGTAAGCACTGCGTAGTGTATAGAATTGTCAAATCAATATGTTGTACACCTGAAACTAATACAACATTGTACGTCAACTGTATTTCAGTTAAAATTTGTATGGAATCAGAAAAGACCCCCGAATCGCCAAGGAAATGTTGAAAAACAAAGCTGGGGGTAAAAACGTTGCCCGATTTCAGGCTCTATTACAAAGCTGTGATCACCAAGACAGCATGGTACTGGCACAAAAACAGACATATAGACCAATGGAACAGAATAGAGAACCCAGATATGGACCCTCAACTCTATGGTCAAATAATCTTTGACAAAGCAGGAAAAAAACATGCAATGGAAAAAAGACAAGTCTCTTCAATAAATGGTGCTGGGAAAATTGGACAGCCACATGCAGAAGAATGAAATTCAACCATTCTCTAACACCATACACAAAAATAAACTCCAAATGGTTGAAAGACCTCAATGTGAGACAGGAGTCCATCAACATCCTAGAGGAGAACATAGGTAGTAACCTCTTTGACATCGGCCACAGCAACTTCTTTCAAGATACATCTCCAAAAGCTAGTGAAACAAAAGCAAAAATGAACTTTTGGGACTTCATCAAGATAAAAAGCTTCTGCACAGCAAAGGAAACAGTCAACAAAACAAAGAGGCAACCCACAGAATGGGAGAAGATATTTGCAAATGACACTACAGATAAAGGGCTGGTGTCCAAGATCTATAAAGAACTTCTCAAACTCAACACCCAAAAAACAAATAATCAAGTCAAAAAGTGGGCAGAAGACATGAAAAGACACTTCTCTGAAGAAGACATACAAATGGCTAACAGACACATGAAAAAATGTTCATCATCATTAGCCATCAGGGAAATTCAAATCAAAACCACATTGAGATACCACCTTACACCAGTCAGAATGGCAAAAATGGACAGGGCAAGAAACAACAAATGTTGGAGAGGCTGTGGAGAAAGGGGAACCCTCTTACACTGTTGGTGGGAATGCAAGTTGGTACAGCCACTTTAGAAAACAGTGTGGAGATTCCTCAAAAAGTTAAAAATAGAGCTACCCTATGACCCAGCAATTGCACTTCTGGGTATTTACCCCAAAGACACAGATGTAGTGAAAAGAAGGGCCATATGCACCCCAATGTTCATAGCAGCAATGTCCGCAATAGCCCAACTATGGAAAGAGCCGAGATGCCCTTCAGCAGATGAATGGATAAAGAAGATGTGGTCCATATGTACAATGGAATATTACTCAGCCATCAGAAAGGCTGAATACCCAACTTTTACAACCACATGGATGGGACTGGAGGCGATGATGCTAAGTGAAATAAGTCAAGCAGAGAAAGTCAATTATTATATGGTTTCACTTATTTGTGGAACATAAGGAATAGCAGGGAGGACATTAGGAGAAGGAAGGGAAAAATGAAGGAGGGGAATCAGAGGGAGAGACGAACCATGAGAGACGATGGACTCCGAGAAACAAACTGAGGGTTTTAGAGGGGAGGGGGTGGTGGGATGGGTTAGCCCGGTGATGGGTATCAAGGAGGCCACGTACTGCATGGAGCACTGGGTGTTACACATGGATCGTGGATCACCACATCAAAAACTGGTGATGTGTTGTATGGTGACTAACATAATAAAAATTTTAAAATAAATAAAGAAAAGAAAATAAACAAACAAATAATAAAACACAAGCCCAAAATGCAGTCGCTTAGGCTAAGCCTCACATCCCCAAACTGACACTTAATTACAGTTTCATCTCTCCCAGAAATGAAATCTGAAACCAGCACTATTAGGTGATCTGCATGATGAATCCCTGCTTTTCCCTAAATTTAGGAAAGTAACCTTGCAATGACCAACCCACTTTTTTGCCTAGTGTAACTTCCTCGTTCCCGCTCCCATCTGCCTGTAACAGTCTTTCATTGTGTACAGCTCCTCAGAGCTCCTGTGTGCTAGATTGGATGCTGCCCAATTCAGGAATCATTGAACAAAGCCAGTAAGATCTTTACAATTTACTCAGTTAAATTTTTTTTGACACTATCAGTAGTTGCCCCATATTCTGACGCGCACCATAAGAGCCTGCACCATGCGCACCTTCCAGGGAAGCTGGAGGAGCCCAGGGTCGACCTCGGTAACTCTGGCTTACTTCTCGCTCTTCCCCGACTGCCTTTTTTTTTTTTTTTTTTTGTTTTTTTTTATTTTTTTGACAGGGAGAGACAAAGCAAGGGAGGGAACACAAGGGGGGGGAGTGGGAGAGGGAGAAGCAGGCTCCCCGCCAAGCAGGGAGCCCGATGCGGGGCTCGATCCCAGGACCCTGGGATCATGACCTGAGCCAAAGGCAGGCGCTTAATGACTGAGCCACCCAGGCGCCGCCCCCCCACCCCGACTGCCTTTTTAACAGCCCAAGAAGATTATCATAAAGAGGGCTTCTCATACTGTAATATGAGTACAAATCACCTGAGGATCTTGTTAAAATGCAGATTCGGATGAAGCAGAGCTGGGATGAGGCCTAAAATTCTATTTCTAATAAGCTCCAAGGTGATAGCAATGCTGCTGGTCCCTTGACCATGCTTGGAGCAGTGAGGCTAGACCAGACCAGACCAGAGGGTCTCCACTCTGGCTTCATATTAGAATCATCTGGACACTTTTAAAAACTTGATGCCAGACTCCCTTAATTTGAGGATCTAATTAAAGAGTGTATATTTATATCTGACATCGGATTTGCATCCATAACATATAATGAACTCCTACAACTCCATAATTAGAAGACAAACACACTGATTTTTTATAAAGATTTTATTTATTTATTTGACAGAGAGATAGAGCCAGAGAGCATAGGCGGGGAGGGGGGTGGCAAAGGGAGGAGAAGCAGGCCCCCCACTGAGCAGGGAACCCAATGTGGGTCTCGATCCCAGGACCCCAGGATCGTGACCTGAGCAGAAGGCAGACGCTTAACTGACTGAGTCCCCCAGGCGCCCCATCACACCATTTTTTTAGTGGACAAAAGACTAGTTAGGAAAAGCGCACTTGCTGGTCCAGGTCTGAAGTGGCCATCTGTGATCTGAATCTGTAATCCAAGGGGCCCAGAAAGATCCAGCAGCGGGAAGACTGGGAAAAAGATACTCCCAGCAGAGGGAAGGAGCCGAAGAGGGGAATGAGCTTGGTGTGTTAGCAGAGAGGGAACAGATGGCACGAGACCAGTTAGGGGTTCGTAACCCAGACAGCAAGGGCTGTGAACACAATCTGATGTGTCTTTATACACCATCATTCTCTCTGCTGTGCAGAGAAGAGAAGGGGTAGGAGTGGAGAAAGGGGATGGTTTGAAAAGCTACAGCAAGAGAACACATGAGAGGGTCTGTAGCTTGGGTTCAGTGGAGGGGAGGGAGGAGGGATGTGCGGAGGCTGGTAGGATACCCCTGAGGAGGTGTCCAGTTACACAGGTCTGGGCTGGACGCAGAGTAAGCCATTGGACACAGTCTCATTCCCTCGCTCTTCCAACAGCTACTAAGTTCTTTCTCTGTTCCAGGCACAGAGATTGGCGGTTAACCAGGCCGTTGTGGTCCTTGTTCTGACTGAGTTTCCATCAGGAAGCAGATCACTAAGCAGAGTCTAGAGAGTTCAATGTTAAACAACTTCTTATACAAAAAATGATTGGATGCTTTGTGATAAATGTTAGCACATTCAGAAGTACACATCCTGAAGGCATGAATAAGGGATCTGATCTACTCTGGTATAGCAGGGAAGGCCTTCGTTGCCCAAAGTGTGGCTTTGAACTAAGCTGGGTAAAAATGAGTCTGGAGGGTGTTATGCTGAGTGAAATAAGTCAATCAGAGAAAGACAT
>NW_027397067.1:72032589-72070924 GCF_003265705.2 Callorhinus ursinus | reverse complement strand
AAACTAATGATGTAATATATGGTGATTAACATAACAATAAAAAAATTAAAAAAAAAAATGAATGTGAGGCCTAAGATGAGTCTATCATCCTCCAGAGAAAACCTGTTTGCTGTTTCCAGGAACTTTGAGACACTAGTCCTCCAGGATCACCTAAATCCAACCTGAGAAACTGAAACATTTCAAGGTTAAGTCCCAATCTCTGAGAGGGCCTAATTCTGACTCATCCATACTCCATTCAGTGTCCCACCCAAAGTTAAAGATATTCATTGGGATCCCCTCCTCATTTTCCTTGAGAGTCAGTGCTATAGCCCTAAAACTTTTTAACCTCTGTCTCCAAAACTGACACACTTCTCTAGAGGAAAAAGTAGCCCTAGATACTGAGATCATCTCCCTGGGCTGTTATCCTTTACTGGGTAGTGGCATGGTGACTTTTTTGCTATTTTGTCAGCAATCTGGTGCCTTTAAGAAGATTTTTAAGAATATTGTCAAGATTTTCTAGCTGTTTTAAGTGGAATCATTGATTATTGGTACTTAGTCTGTTATTAGGTCAAATTTATTCTTTCTAAAAAATTTATTTTCTGTCATTTAAAGGATTTCTGAATGGGTGGGCAAATAGATCCATTTGTCTCACTTACCTTCTTGATCTTTGTGATTTATGATTATCTCTGTATCAACACTTAGGACTATACCTAGCACACAATGGGTTCCAATGAATGTATGCTGCATGACTTACAAGCCTAAACAATGCCTGACACAAAAATGTTAAATCCTTTTCTCACTTTTTTAAAAGTCATTTTATATCCTAGTTGCTTGCTTATTCATCATAATCTCCTCAGCATTAAGCATGTCCTTGCCACATGAAAGATGGCATTGGCAAACTAGGGAATCTCCAAATGAATGTCCATGTGCCCTTCCAGTTCCCTAGATTGGTAAATTTATGAGGATGCGAGGTAGGTGTTCAATAATTAAATTAGAGAGTTTTGTTTTGTTTTGTTTTTGCCTCTTCTCTCCCTTTGGTGACAATGTCTCAAGAAGAAAGGCTAGGGATCACCTGCAGGCATTCCCAGATTTGAGTTTATGGAAGTTGTAATTATAGTTTTTAGAGGGGAAAATCTCTCACCAAAAACCCTGAACTGATTAAAGCAGCAACTAGAAAACATTCCTTAAGCAAGAAATTTCCTTTCCCAAGCTAGGGGGTTGATTAATGCCTCTAATGCTCAGTGGGTTTCTATGTCTTTGGTATGCAGAGCTGAAGAGTGAGGGGAAAGCCTCCAACCCAGCTCTGCTTGCTCTAGGTTCACTAAACGAAACAATACATAACTATTGCTTTTATGCCAGTTCTACTTATCTGAGCATTTAATCACCGAGCGCCTCTTGATTCTGGTGAACTATTTCCTATATGTGTGCTTATGTCCCCAACTAGATAGTAAGCTCCTAGGCAGAGGTGTCAAGACTTGCTTTGCTTTTGAACCACTTCCTAATAACTAGCACTACAGTGACATCTATCAATCAATATGTCCTTCCAACTAATGTCCATCTACCGATCCAGTAGCCATCTGTACATCAATGATTCCAATCTTCCACTCTTTTTTATTAATTATTTCAAAGACATACACTGTTTGTCAAACACTGGTGATAGAATGATGAATAATATTTGAGGAGCTCTTAGTTGAAGGGTAGCAAGTTCTAAATTTTCTTGTGTGTGCACTTCCATTAGGAAAAAGAATACATTCGAGCATGTATTCTTAATATGTGAGTTTTTATTTATATATTATATACAAGTATATAAGTTATAAATCAGTAAGGTTTAATTCTTATTAAAGATGCAAAGCCCTCAATCTGACCAAAATAAAATTATCAATAATAATAATAATATATTTCTAGTTAGAGTGATGTGATTGAATATGCTTTCTTATTTTTAAAATGCTGGTTTTATTTTGTATCAGGGATTTAAGGGCTGATTTTAAGTTCAATTTTAATACTTTGTTTTAATGATCCTCAGGAATAACCAAGATATCTCCTTAAGATTCATCCTTCCAATTAAAGGACTACAATGTTGGCTGTATTATGATACTCATTTTCAACTCTGCCTCCAATTTTGCAAGGAATTTTGATAAATTTGATTAGTAAATGTCCATCTTCCCTGATCTCAATCAGTGGTTCTTGCAAACTAACCAGAAGATGTTCTGTTTTTCTATTTGCTGGGGGTAGTGAGGTGGATTTAAAATCCACCGAACCTCTTTATTTTGAAGATTTTAAAACAGATTAAGAAATATTGGTTCCACACTTAAGCACACAGATAAGGAGTTTTTTAAAAAATAGGTGTCACACTTGATATCCCGTGACAAAAAATCTTGTATTGGTGGCAATATCTCTAAACACCCATTTTCAAAATGTGCCCCCCGACAAAAGCATGAGTTCTTTTGGAAAGGGGAGTTATTTTCTCAATTATTATTAAATTTCACCTTTGTAATCAAGGAATAGATTGAACATGTTTCATTTTGGTTTTTAGGAGTGTGTGAGTAGCATGCCACTGACAGGCACTTTATCACAGGAACATCAATCAATACAGCACACTTGGTTTCCATAAAGGAAAAATGCACAATTCTTCTTTACCTTTGTTTGTTCATGGTTTGTCACAAGATGACCAGTGAACCTCAGGGTCACCATCACATTATGAAATATTGGAAATATTCTCATTTTAATTTAATATATTCCATAAAGCCATTTACCTGGGCACATATTAATAGCAAAATGTCCCAGGATGCCAGAAGTTAACAAATGACCGCTCTATTTTTGCAACTCTCATTCTCTGGATGTGTAAATATAAATAGCAATTCTAATTTCTTCTTTGGTCCCTAGGGAATTATTCTGTACCCTGCCTGGGGCACATACTTGGGGAAACTTTAGTCTACTGGGTCGAAGCAATTTGTATTTGTATAACAATCTACAAAGCACTATGACATTTGATCCTCAGAATACGCCATGAAGAAAGTAGAAGTATTATCACTTTTATTTTATAGATGAGGACAACTCTGAAGCCTCATGAATAAACTGCCCATTGTTATTTGAAGTTGGAACTGAAGCCTGTGGATTTTGCCTCCAAATCCCATATTTTCCACTACAACATTTTGCTTCCAGTACATACTTCTTCAAATATATGCTGGAGTGGGTATAAGCCAGAGAGACAAGAAAGTCACAATATTCAACTTTGGAGTAGGAAGGGGGAAAAAATGCATTCAATAATCTTTCTTCAAAAACACGACTCAATCAAGCTCCTTGAAATGAAGATAATATATACCCAGTTGGTACTAACCTTCTATTTTGGAGAATTTTTAAAGTACTCAACAACATTATTATTTTCCTCCTAAGGAAATAATTTGGAAGAAAGAAAAAAGCTTTATAAAGTGTTCATTATGGTGCTATATATCGTTGGGAAAATAGTACACATTGAAACCTTTAACAGTAGGAAAATGATGAAGAAAATACATTTACTTGATTCAGCCATTACAATTATAAAAAATGACTATTACATAGGGACAGGAAAAGTATGCTTTCATATTTTTATTGATCCCAGTAGTTCTCAAATGTAAATGTATATCAGAATCACCTGTGAAATGTTTAAACATACTCTTTTCCAGGCCCCATCCTGTACCTACTGAATCTGAATCCCTATGGTTGGTCCTATGGTTGGAATCTATATTTCTAAAGCTGCATTGGTGTTTCTGCACAATCCAGATGGAGCATCACTGATCAATACTAGGATCGCACAATCTAAAAACTAACTGTGATGAAAGATAAGATTGAAAGAAGATACAAAAAAGTAAAACCAGTTCCATTCACTAGACTAACCAAAAAAATAATCATTTATTTTATTTTTACTTATCTAATATATATTGTATAATAATAAATGCAATTTATTAACATGAGCACATGGGATAAAAACTCTTTTCCTTATATGTATTGTAAAGAAATCTGTCTTCTCCCCTTAATTCTCAACTTTTATGTATTTGGCTTTCACCATAAATCTGAGAAAAATCAATAATCTATGGCCTCTGTTTAAAGAGTTTTGTTCAGACAAGATTTGGCCATTATGAATACTACATTTTTTTGCCCTATGTAGCAGCAAGAGAAGGGCCATGGGATGTTTGCTTTGCTAAGAGTCTTAGTATCAAGTCCTGTTGCTGGTATAAATAGGGAAGATGGGAGATGGCAACCACGTTATTATGAGTCTAACTGTATGCTGGAGATCATGGGGCACACCTCCTGCTGGCCTCAGAGGGTGGTGGCACAAATATTAATGAAGTAATGCTTTTTAATGGCTGGAAGAATCTTAGGATTGTCATAAAGAAAACAACCTGTAAACAACCAACCATATGGAAACCAATCATCCCAAACTCTTGCAATTGCTCATGAAAAACCAGTATTATGTACCAAAGACATACTGTAACATTTGCTTTTAGTTACAGTTTTGAATGACACAATCCAGCAATATTGCTCCTGATGGTAGAGCTAGTACCTTAGGCCACTTTTATATTAATGATAACATTCCCATTCACTGCCTTCTAGTATGCTACCTACATTGCAGATGCCCCCAAATACTTTACTTTCTGAATAATTATATCTTTATTTATGCATAATGTTGAATGTTTATTTTTTAATTCCAGTGTAATTAATGTACAGTGTTTGTTATATTAGTTTCAGGTATGCAATATAGTGATTCAACAATTCTATGCATTACTCAATGCCCATCACATTAAGTATACTCTTAATCTCCTTCACCTATTTCACCCATTCCCCCACCACAAAGTACCTCTTTATTTTGGTATGACTGGATGACCAATCTCTGGCTAAAAGTGGAAGGAACTGGTAGATTGAACCCCAACAAATCTCTCTCTCCATTAGTTCCCATTGCCAACTCCCCGGAACTTCCATAGTTCCTATCCTTTCCGAGACCTGTTTTCTCTGATCTTTTCGTTAATTTTGTAATCTACCCCATATTTTTGTGAGCTAAATGTTGCACTTAGTCTCCATCCACCCTCCTTCCAGTTGGGGAGATTGGAAAGCTGTAACTACATATGCTGGACTGCCTTGCAGCTAGAGTTCTGTATGCAACTTTGTTCCACTAATGTGATGGATGCACTCAGTGAGTTTCAGGAAGCAAATTGTCCTTCCCTCTCCGGGCTGTTTCTTCTGATCAGCAAGAGTGTGGAGATGTGAGTTTTCTCTGCAGCAGCACTCCATAACAATTCTCTAGCCCCTTTTGTATTCAGCAACAGTGCAGCAGTGGCTGGATTGGGGTGGCAGTGGGCTCTTGATCCTAGCTTAGCTTCCACAGTAACCTCAAAGGGAATAACTCCCCTTGGGTTGGTTTGTATTGTTCAGCAGTTATTCCTGGAATTTCAGCCAAGAATCTTCTCCCTCAGCCCTTCTGACAATTTTTTTGGCTCCTAATTCTCTACATTGTGTCCCTTTCTGATTAAAATATCTGTAGAAGGGTTTTTTCCTGTACCAAAATCTAGTTCATATACTTCCAACAAATACCATTTTTGCTTATATTTATTTGCCAAAGTCAGTTTCTCTTGCTTCCAGTTAAAGAACTTTCCTTACAGGTGTCTGGGGTGACATTGGCAGAAACTGAGCTGGTACAAAGAAAAGAATTCAATACTTGCTTAGGAGTCAAGAGGTCAAGGGGTGACCATTTAGTAGCATATGACCATAGACATACTACTCACATTTCTGAGCCTGTTTTTTCACCTATAAAGTTAGAATAATAACATTCACTTCATGGGATGATTGTAAGGACTAAATCTGGTAAAGTAAAAATGTGTTTCATATCAATAGGTATCCAACAATTGTTGCTTGTGTCTGCTTCGGCTTATTGAACATAATTAGCAATTATCTGGAAACTTTAAGTTTTTTTTTTAATAAAAAGATACTTTGTCATGAGGAAAAAACAGTGTTTTAAGTTCATCAATGGTCTGTCGGCCTATATATATTTTTAAATTGCCTGGCTATCCATTTTAATTTCCTAGCAGTGGCAAAATGGTGAGATAAAATCTCAAGTGGCTTCTCAAGCCACTGAATTAACTAACCCTAGAGCTCTGTTGTTTAACCTACATTTTATTTGGTTTCCCATTACTTGAAGCTGGATGCTAACAGGTAACTCTTAGGTTCGGCTTTCTGGGAAAGAGGCTCTAAGATGGGTGGTTGATTGGGAAGTACCCTAAGGATTAACACCTGTGAGAAGGTGGTGACAACAGGCAGAGCAGGAGAACGATGTTGAAGTGCAGTATCATTCCAAAAGTGTTCTCAACCAACCCCACAGGGAACTCTTGAACCAGGGTGTACCATTAGAACTACCCCAAGTGTAGGCAAGGGGGCTGAGCCTTTATATTCCCATTTTATGATTCGTGCCTTGACCAGTCATTGGGTGTGAGTTGCTCCCAGAAAAGGCTGCATGGCCTTGAGTCAGGCAGTTCTATTCAGCCAAGAGCAACTCTTGAGGAGGAACTCAGCTGTGTGCCCTGAGCAGACAACACTGGCAGCCGCTGGAGGAAGGAATGTATATTGGTCCTAAAGGGAGATGGGGCAGTACCCCAGAGCACCCACCATATACACTCAACTTCCAAATCCAGTTACTATGTAAACAGATGGACCCTCACAACAGTGATACATGATAGTTAGATCTGCTTATTATAACCCCAAGCCATAAATATGTTGAATCAGGAAATGGCATTGACAGTTTGGTTCTTAGACTCTTCAAGCTATAAGGCACCTGAGAGATTTTGGAGATCACCCTCCTCATTTTTACAAATGAGGGAACTGAGGCTCACAGTGCAATAAATTCATTTCCCAAAGTCACAGAGCCACTCTGTGGCTCTGGTAGTACCAGATTCAGAAGTGTACTCTTGACTCATTATTCATTGCATGACTTCAGCCTTGCATTTATTTGGCAGATATCTCTGGTTAGCAGGCTATTATGCAAAAGTTGTATAATCTATATGTATGATGCTTTAAATAATTCTGAAAAGTACCTTCCAGAGTCCCTTAGTTGTCAAGATTTTTGCATATACATTTTCCATTAGCATAATTGATTAAGCTATAAGTGTCTCTATAAAATTAAACACAGTCTTTTGTTATCCAAGTATATTTAAGCCCCTGACAACAGATAGATCAGAAATTTATGTAATCCAACATTTATTCAATTCCAAGGAAGATAACTAGTTCTAATAAAGGCTTCATCTGTGTAATCAGTTTGTGTTCCCTAGTACATTATAATTTCAGTTTTGTAGCTTCTGCACATGCATTATGTCATTTAATCTTCCTAGAAACTGTGACAGGAGCAGGGAGCAAATTATTAGCTCCAATTTAGAGATGAAACTACATATGAAGAGAAAAGAAATGACCCACTGGAAGACATGCATCCAGTAAATGGCAGAATCAGGGCAAATATGGGTCATCTGTGTCACAACCCGGGGTAGCAAACTCACCTTAAGGAACCCCCCAATGGATCATGCCCTTATACAATCCCCTCCCCCTCCAGTTCTGGTAGAAATTGTGATTCGCTTAGAATAGAGCAAAGGTAATGAGATGTCACCACCCTGATTATGGCAAAGATGACTGGATGTCATTCTTGTGCTGGTTATATTTTGTTATATAAGACTTTGTAACTGGAGAGAGGCATTCCTCCTGGTCTTGAAGAAACAAACTGCCATGTTGTAAACCACTAATCTGGAGATCCACATAGCAGGGAATTGCAGGAAGCCTCTGCGACCTGAAGGTGGCATCTGGCCAACAGCCATCAAAATGCTGGGGCCATCATCTGAATTCTGCCAACAACCTGAATGATCTTGGAAACAAATCCTTCCCTACCTAGGCCCCCAGATGAGAACACAGCCCATCTGCCAACCACGTTGCAGCCTTGTAAGGTCCTGAGCAGACTGTCTCTGGTTTCCCATTTATCTTTATTTTTTTTAAGATTTTATTTATTTTCTTGAGAGAGCAAGAGCACAAGCAGGGGGAGGAGCAGGCAGAGGGAGAAGTAGGCTCCCTAATGAGCAAGGACCCCAATGTGGGGCTCAATCCCAGGACCCTGGGATCATGACCTAAGCTGAAGGCAGACACTTAACCGACTGAGCCACCCAGGCACCCCCTGGGTTCCTATTTATACACAAAACATGCCCAGACTCCTGACCCACAGAAACTGTGAGATAATAAATGTGTCTTCTTTGAAGCTGCTAAGTTGGTGGTAATTTGTTATATAACACTAGAAAACTATCACAACAGTTTGGTATTGGCAGAAACATAGACACATAGATCAATAGAATAGAATAAAGAGCCTCGAAAAAAAAAAACTACACATATGTGGTCAATTAATTTATGACAAAGGAGCCAAGAATATACAATGGGGAAAGTCTCTTCAACAAGAGGTATTGAGAAAACTAGACAGCCACATGCAAAAGAATGAAACTGGATCATTGTCTTATGCCATAGGGAGACTTAACTCAAATTGATTATAGACTTGAACATAAGACCTGAAACCATAAAACTCCTAGAAGTAAACACAGGTAGTTAAGCTCTTTGATATTGGTCTTGGTGATGATTTTTTGACACCAAAAGCAAAAGCAACAAAAGCAAAAATAAACAAGCGGGACTACATCAAACTAATGTTTGATGTGTAGCAACCAATGTACAGCAAAGGAACTATTGAGATTTTTTATTGTTGAGCTTTTCACTTTTAGAGTTTGTGACACATAGGTCACTTGATTATGAGCTTCATTGCTCCCTACTCTGTGGATGTATAATCCACCCATGAATAAAGACTGTCGTGAATTCCATATTTGAATGAGCTCAGTGATCTTCCAGTTCACACCAGCAGTCCCAAGAAGTCACTGATCCTGGATCTGGAGACAGTTCTTCAAAGCTTGATTATGAAATTCACCATTAGCTGTAGACGTCACAGGATAACTCCCTTTTACTTTAGCTTAAAGCTGCCTAGTGTGGTGAAAACTTGCAGGTATCAAGTTTTAATATCAGGAATTTCTTGAGGAGGGAGGCTCACCTTCTTTTGGCAATGGTTTGGGTCAGTTGTGGCTTGTTGTCCTTTGGTCTCTGAGTTTGTAGCAGAGACCCAACTGGCAAGAGTGTTAAACAGAATTTCACAGGACACAATCTATCCGCTTGTGAGGGAGTTCTGGATCCAGAATTCCTTCATGTACACAGTCTCCCAGCTGGAGTGCCTGGGTTGGCATGGAGTCCAGTGTCCTGGCAGCTCACACTTAGGACAAGAAGGAATTGGAATAGAAAATGTGTCTTGGATGAAGACGGTGATATGTCCTCCAGGGGTTGGAGCCATCACAGACTGTCCCCTGATGGTTTCATCTGGTCTGTAGCCCCACAGTCCTTTGAACTGCGGCCCTCATATTTATCATGACAATTGGAAGGGCCTCGGGCCACTTGAGGCTTGCTTTTTTTGTTGCAGTTGGCTTCATCCACTAACAGAGATGTGGAATGGAGCAAGCTGCCTAGATTCTTTCTTTGCAGCCCTATTTATGAAGGTTGATATCACTTCTTCCATGACTTCAAGAGGAGAGCAATTGGTTAGCCCACATTCTTTGTGGGGGAGGTCATTACCAAATTCTTTTACTGACAAAAGTCTGAAGCTCTCATCCTAGTGGATAAGCTCGCCAACACATACATGTCTTTCTCCCTCTAGCCCTAGATTTTAGAAATCAGTGATTGCTTTGGTCTGAATGTGTGTGTGCCCCAAATTCCTATGTTGGAATCCTAACGCCCAATGTGATGGAATTAGAAGGTGGGGCATTTGGGAGGTGTTTAGGTCATGAGGGTGGACCCTGATGAGTGAGATTAATGCTTTTATTAAAGAGTCCAAGGGAGCTCCTTTCCCCCTTCCCACCCTATGAGGACACAATGAGAAGTCTGCGACCTGGAAGAGAGCCCTCATCCAACCATGCTGGTGCCCTGATCTCGGACTTCCAGCCTCCAGAACTGTGAGACATAAATTTCTGTTGTTTAAAAGCTACCCAGTCTGTGGTTCTTTGTTACAGCAGCCTAGACTGAGACAATGATAGTCTAGGAAATGTAATTTTAAAACTTGAAGATCTGGTAGTAATTTTCATTCTGCTATGTTCTTGGTACCATACAATTCCCAGAAGTGACTTGATATTGTATCCAATTGAGTTTTTAAATTTTATGTGACTTGGTCTAACTTGCAGTCACAATGCATAGAGTCCTTCTGCTATTCCCCTTATGTCAAAAAATGCTTTCAAACGCATGAGTTACATGCCCAGACACATCATAATCAAACCTCCAAAACAAAGAAAAGTCTTGAAAACAGAGAAAAATGACACATTGCTTACATGACTGTTTTTCTCCTCTTAAGTTCTTTAAAATATGTATGATAGCTAAAAGCAAAAATGATAGCATTATCTGATGGGATTTTCAGTATGTGTACATGGAACACATATGACAAGCACAACATAGAGGAGAGAAGGCTAGAGAGCCTACAAGATGGGTAGATGTCTATATTCCATTAGAAATGGTAGAATATAAAATTCTAAGTAGACCATGAAAAGTTAAGTATGATATTATAATCGTTTGAATAGCCACTGAGAAAAAACACGCAAGAGGTATTATTGTCTTCATCTGTTCAGGCTCCCATGACAAAATACCATAGACTGGGTGGCTTAAACAACGAGAATTTATTTCTCACAATTCTGGAGGCTGGAAGTTGGAGATGAGAGTGCTAGCAGGGTGGACGTCTGGCAAGAGCTCTCTCTGTGGGTTGTAGACAGTCACCTCCTTGCTAAGTCCTCAGGTGGCCTCTCCTCAGTGTGTGCAGGTTGGGGGGGGAGAGAGAGAGAGAGGAAGCCAGCTCTCTCACATCTCCCCTCTTAAGGGCATGAAACGCATCCTGGGGGCTCCACCCTCATGACCTCATCCAACCCTAATGAGCTCCCAAAGGCCCCACCTCCAGGCACCTCTCCACTGGGGCTTAGGGCTTCGACGTATGAATTTGGAGCAACATAATTCTGCCCGTTGCAGATAAAGTAAAAAACTCCATAGATAAATTGAAATGGAAGACTGAAAAACACACAAATAATTCAAAAGAAGGTAGGAAATAGAAAATAGAAGAACAAAAGCAAAAGGGGACAAATGATAATACAGTAGAACTAAAGCCAAACATCCAAAATTACATTCAGCGAAGTTATGACCCCATTTGGGTGATGAGGAAGCATTGGCTCAGAGAAGTGCCAGCAGTAACTTGACCAAGGGTGCATAGATACAAGAAGGTGCAGAGGCCAAGTTCCAGCTCAGCTCTGCCCAGGTCCCCAAACCCACCCTCTTCTCCCACTCTAAGCTTCAAAAATCTCAGCACACCCTCTGGGTAGCCATGAATCACAGGCCTGGGGCACATGGAAGATGCTGGTGCCCGCAGTCAGAAAACAAAAGTCAGAAGCCAAGTTGGCAACAGGCTTGCTGCTCCAAATAGCCAAATTCCCTGGGCTTATGCAACCCAGCTCACCTCCCGGTTCTTAACGGGGAAAAGGAACAGCAACACCCACATCCCCAAAGGCCAGGCTTTGGAAGGAGGGAGGCGCCAACCCAAGGAGCACACTGCAGATAAAGCAGCCCCCAGAAGCCTCAGGCCAGAGCTGAAATGCCATCAGACTAGCAGTCGAGCCTCCTGGCTATTCTAATGCTTGTTACCAAGGTGTGTCTACAAGGTCTCACACAGTTTCGCAAACGTGGTCTTTTCCAAGTACAAAGCTCTCTTTTCAACACCCTCGCCCCACCCCTGCAGTTCCAAATGCTGCCCTGGGCTGTCTTTTCATCCCTGCAGGCTTGCAGGAGAAAAGGTCCCAAGCTCCTGGACAAGGGCCTCTCCAAAGTGCTGCGCCGAGCTTTGCCCAAAGAAAAGAGTTGCCAGGAGAAGGTCCCGACCTTTGAAGGACTCCCTCTCGGCACTCTCCTTGACATAGTCCAGCCAAAACTGGTCATCACATATCTACCGCCGGAAAACCAGGGGAAGAAACTTCCCAGCAATGGCTTCTACTCCCCCTACCTCCCCAGAGAGCAGCTTCCTGCCAATCCATCTCAGAGCCACTATAAGAAAACCACAAGCATTCCTTTATTATGACAGCAATAATAATACAGCTTCCATCTGTCAAGCATCTAATGGCAAAGCAGGTAGCTTTTATTATCCTTACTGGACCACTAATAATGGCGAACACTTTGAACGTGCTTATTTTGTGCCAGGCCCTCTACCAAGTCCTTTTAATGCATGATTGCATTCTCTCCTCACATCAAACCTGTGAATGGGCATTATTATTCCCATTTCCCACTGAAGAATTGGAGGCTCAAAGAGGATCATCAGTCCAACCAAGAAGGGAAGCTGCCGGGACTGAAAACCAGTTCTGTCTCACTCCAAAGATCAGGCTTCTTCTCCCAGTGGCATCATTCTTAAAGTATAAAATTAAAAGAGCAATAGTATATTGTAATGTTTAATACCAGTAAATAACATTGTTATCAGGATCCTCCAATAAAGTCAGGTCATAAGGAGAATCAAACCGCTATGAAGAAATTCTACCTTCTAGTAACGCTGACATCCTAGTTGAATTACAGGACCCACTGTCTGTGCTGGCCACAACTTTCATTTATCCGTTCCAGTGGTAAGTGAGCCTCCATTGTATTGGGCGTTGGTAGATAGCACAACGAGTTAAGACAAGTACCCCACCTTTGCCGTAGTTTGCGATCTGCTGGGAGAAACAGACAAACGATGAATTAGAGTATAGGATGATAATTCATAAGATAAAGGAAGCACATGGAGATACACCTGACACAGCCCTGGAGGGCGTGGGAGGGAGAACTTCCCAGAATGAGCAACGCCTAAGTCAAGAGCTAAGTTTGGCTGAAAAAGGCAGACAAATGTCTGAGAAGGGTATTCTTAGCAAGGAAGAAAGCACATGGGAAGAAGGCCCAGAGGCAAGAGAGAATGTGGTACCTTCAAGAAACAGAAAGAAGTTCCTAGAGCACAGGGTTTGGCAAGTAGAGCAGTGAGAAATGAGAAGAAACAGGGCCAGATCAGGCAGGGTCTAAGGATCTGGGACTCTACCCCTGGAGCAAGGGGGAGCCATTGAAGGCACTTGGTCAGGAACATGGCATGATCAGATTTTCATTTTAGACAGACGTCTCTAAGGGCAGTATGGAGAAGCCCATAAGGGATCAGGACCGGGGCAGGCAGAGCCGCTGGGGGGCTCTTGCCATCATTCAGCCATGAGATTGTGTTGGCCTGATAAGAGCAACAGCACTGGGGACTGAGAGAATGAACGGAATTGGATCAAGAGATCTGAAGAAAAAAGGCTAGACAGACCCAGGGACCCAGAAAATGTGGGAAAGAGAAGGCAAGGATCAAAGCTAAAGACCAGGTTCCGGTCGGGAAGCACCGCCCACTCAGCACACGGAAACAGAGGAAGAGAGAGCTGGGCCAGGGAGCAGGTAGGTTGGCCCCACTCCTGCTGGATTAAGGCCTTGGAGGGCCACCTGGCTGCCTCAGTCAGTAGAGCATGCAACTCTCGATCGCAGGGTTGTGAGTTTGAGCCCCATGTCGGGTGTAAAGATGACTTAAAAATAAAATATAAAATCTTAAAAAAAAAAAAGATTATTCATTGGATATATGGTGACAAGAAGATCACTGAATACAGAACAGGATCCAGAAGAACAGTCTTCTCCCCCCATGTCAAGGAACCAAGAGTATAAGAAACAAAATTAATGACGGAGTATTTACTCACATGCCCCTAGCAAAGGCAGCCCAGGGCACTGAAAAGAGCAGGAACCTTGCTGCCTCGATGACTTGGGGTGACATTCCAGCTCTGCCACTACCCGGCTGTGTGGCTGTGGTCTCGTTACACCACCTCCCAGAGCCCAGAGCCACTGATCTCCATGTGTCAAGTGGGCTTAACAATAACTGACCTCAAAGGGTGACAAAAATTCTGAAAGATTATGCACATAAATTACCTAGCACATAGTAGGAGGTCAGTAAGTGGGGAACTATGATTGACAAGGAACTATTTCAGGGGTACCTGGGTGGTGCAGTTGGTTGAGCAGCCAACTCTTGATTTTGGATCAGGTCATGATCTCAGGGTCCTGGCACTGAGCCCCGTGTCAGGCTCCAAGCTCAGCGGGGAGTCTGCTTCAGGATTCTCTTTCTCCCTCTGCCTCTCACCACACTCATGTTTTCTATCTCTTTCTCTCAAATAAATAAATAAATCTTTAAAAAAAAAAAGAAAAGAAAAAATATTGTTTTCATCTCCCCGAGAGGAAACTTAATACTTTTAGCCATCATCCCCCAACCCCTACCTTCCCCAGACCTAGGCAACTATTAATCTATGTTTTGTCTCTATGGATGCTTTTCCCATTCTGGACATTTCCTATAAATGCAACCATACTACATGTGATCTTTTGTGACTGGCTTCTTTCAGCTAGTGTGTTTTCAATGTTCATCCATGTTTTAGCGTGCTCCCAGTGTCATTCCTTTCTTTGCTGAATGATACTCCCTTGTACAATTAGATACATGGCATTTTATCCATACACTAGATGGGCACCATCATCTCCTGCCTGAACTGCTGTCCTGCTTCCTGATTGGTCTCCCTGTATCCAGTCTGGCCTACCACACCTAACATGACTCCACCACTTAAAATCCACTAAGGACTCCCCATTGCCTCGGGTGTTCATCCAAATGCTCTGCATAGCAAGGGAAGCCCTTTGTGATCTAGACCCTGATCACCTCCTCAACTTCATATCCAGCTTGGTCCCCATCCTTCTGAACTTCTAGTGGTTCCTCAAAGGCCCCATGCTCTCACATCCCTCCAAAACTTTGCAGAAACTTTTCCCTCTGGACACTCATTGAGAAAAGGCACCTTTGTTTTTCTCATAAGCACATCGAAGCACCTAGAAGAGTGACTGGCATATAATAGTTGTTGAATAAATATGTGTGCCTGTAAATGTTTCCTCACAAGTGAGTAAGCAGCCTCTAAGAGGGCTTTCATTAAGAGCCACCTCCTGAAATTCAGGTCTTCCTGTACCCCTCCCCCTGAGTGTGATTTAGTGACTACTTGTAGTGACTCACTTCTAAGTAAATGAATATGACAGAAATGATGTGATGTCACTTCCAATATTAGACTATAAAACGACTGTGGCTTCCATTAGCAACCCTCTAACTCTCTTTCACTCTCTCTGATCACTTACGTTAGAATAAAGAGACCACCATGTTGTGAATACCCTGTGAAGAAGACCACATGACATGGTGACACATTGAGGCCTTCAGCCCAACAACCTGAGGGAAGGAAACTGGCCAACCACCTCATAAAGGAGCTTGTAAGCCAACCCCTCACCCTAGTTGTCTTAAACTGAGACCTCAGGCCTGGCTGACAGCTTGACTATAATTTCATGAAAGACTCTGAGCCAGAAACATCCAACTAAGCCACTGCTGGATTTCAGACACACAGAAACCGTGAGATAATGTTTGCTTTAAGTTATGCAAAAGTAGAGGATGGTTTGGAGGTTTCTCAGCCTCTATAGGTAGCAAACGACACTAAAATTTAGAAATGGCTGTTAAGCAAAGACCAAATCCAGGGCATTTCCATGAAAACATGGTCTAAAGAGAAGGCCAAGAATGTGAGTAATTCTTGAGATGACTACAGCCCCAACCTCATGAGACATCTTGATCCAGAGACACCCAGCATGCAGCTCCCAGATTCTTGCCCCATAGACACTGTGAGGTATGAAGTGTTATCTTAAGATACAAAGGGCTAAGTTTAGGGGCAATTTGTTACACAGCAATGGGTCACTAATACATTGAGCTTCTGGACAGGATGTCATTTGGAACAAATAAAGTTTCCTGACAAAGAAAGCTAAAAAGCATCTTTAGGAAAGTCTGAGGCAACACAAGTAAACCTTCTTCCCACCAGTGTGCTCAAATACACTGACTCTCTTTAGGTAGTGGTTCCAGAAGAGAGAGACAGTCAGTGAGATGGATTATTGTGGCAGCTGGACTCCTGTGGTCTTTCTTCCTGAGGGATTAAGTGGTGACTTTTCCTGGCCAGCTGGCCCCTTATTTCTAGCCCTTGCTCACCTTGTGCTCTCTTCCAGCTGAGGCGGGAAGGATTCTCAGTCCCTCTCATGCCCAGACAGTGGATTTGAAGTCATTCTCTTCCACCTTTCTTCTTTGACTCCCCATCGCATCCCCACCAAACCAACAATCATACCCAGTGGACCAGCTTGGGCAAAGTTCTTTAAATGGGAGTTTACCAGTTGCAAAGTCAAAGAAAATCTCCTCTGACCAGCCTTGTTTTCACACCACCCTGGAGATTTGATCATGGGCACTCTGATTATGTGCACCTTTAAAGAACCTCACTAAGATGGGTAGAGGGAACATCAGGGAACGATGGAGAGTATAAGGGTTCTTGCTTTAGAAAAGCTTTGATCTCACAGAACTTTTTCTACCACACCATCCTCAGTCCCCTTAACTGTCAAATGACTCCCTCCTTTTACCAACCTGGATCCAGTTTGACTTCTGTCACTCACACCCCAACAGCTCCAAGTGACACCTCACGCCTGTGCCCTCCCTCTGCCTTCCCCTGCAGCCCTGGTCAACCATGCCGGAAAGTAGCCCCCGCACTCATGGCTCTGAGAAGGAGGCAGCCTAAGCTGGCCAACGAGAGACAAAAGTAACTGAGATGCAACCAAATGTTCCCCAAAACCTGGACTGTCAGATGCAGCTGAGGACAATCAGGACGTGGCACTGAGTGACTGCAGATACACCAGCCTCCTTGGGGCTGAGACAGCCCAGCCCCAAACGTGCCTGGTCGTTCCTCCAGGAGGCTGCCTTGTCTTCTTCCTCCCTCAGCCTGGGCCCTCAGAGGTGACAGCATCCGTTCTGGAGCTTGGGGGAGCATCACATGAGCCCACTGTCCCCAAAATGATAGCAGCTGGACCGTCTCCAGGCCTGGGAGAAATCAAATTCCCTCATCCTGACCTCAAGGCCATTCTGTGTTCGTGCTGGCAACGGAGGGGCCGTGCAGGGGCTGGGTGGGTAGAACAGATAGGTGTAGGCAGAGAAAGGCAGGTAATTAAGAGGTGAGGTTCTTGGGGGCAGGGTGCATAACGTGGAAGGATTTTTTTCCCATTCCTCACCTACCCCAGATTTCTGGAGAGTAGATTTTAAAGTCATGTTGGATTCAGATCTTGGTTGCGTGACTTCCCCTTTCCGAGTGTCGTTTCCTTACAAGTAAAATGAAGAGGAGGTTCCTCCCTTGCTGGGTTGTTACTGGACTAAATTTGACATTGTATATAAAGGGCTTGACATGGCAGCAGGTGCAAAGTAACCTCGCACACAAAATGGCTCTCCCTGGCCATTGCTGTCTGCTCTTTGTGAACGGACGTTGGCAGAGATAATTACAATAATCATCCATATCGGGGAGTATTTTATCATTTCCAACCTATGTCACATCAATTTTCTCCCTTAACTCTCCATCAGCCCCTGGAAGGAGATTTCATTGCTAGTACCGTCCCCACTATATGAAGGAGGAAACTGAGAAGAGAGAGAAGTGAAGACAGGAAGGAACAAGGAAGCAAATCTCTGGTTGGTTCCGAAACACCCAGAAGCAGGTCCGGGAGAGCAAACCGCACCCTCAAAGAACTCAGGCTGCGTGTGCCAACATCCTGTTTCCGATCCTAGGAGAAATAAGCAAAAAAACACACGCAGAGAGAGGGAGAACAGACACTGGAGTCAAAGTTCTGGACTCACACACTCACAGGACACTCATGCCCCTGACACACAGGATTTTCTCTGAGAATCAAATGAGACATAGAGGTGAAAAAGCATTCTAACCATAGCATGGTACCTATTTTTATTATTATTGAAAAGGGCATCTCAAAAGCTTTCCTTCTTGCAAACTCTCCAACCACAGATTTCTTTATTCTTAAGCTTTCCATAGTATTCTATACCCCTGCCAAGGCGCTGAACACTGCTTTGTTATTACCTATTTATAGGTTAGCTTTATTACCTTTTGCCATCTGAGCTCTCCACAGGAGCCCATGTGCACCAGGAGGCCAGGTCTGTGCCTCTTCACCATAATGTCCAGGCTAGCCCAGGGAGTGGCATACAGTAGGCATTCGATATGTGCTCACTGTATAAGGAAATGAATGTGCCTCTGTAGAGAGCAAGACGGAGTCGCTCGTGTCAAGTAGTGATGTAAGCAGCCAAGGGTGGTGGGCTGAAAACAGGTCATCACCAAAGCCAGCACAGACCCAGACTGGCAGCCCTAAGGACTGTTAATCGGGAAGGCCCTGCAAACCTGGAAGAACCAGGAGCTAATAATCACTAGAACTAGAAGTCTGGAAGGACTAAAGACAGATTAAACTCCCTTTAGAAGGGAGGACTTTTGCAGCATACTGTCAGACTCTCCAGATGCTGACTCCCCCACGTCTTACTGCATAAGAAAGGGAACTGTGGTGGAAGGTTCTGCCCAACAGATCTCTGAGCATAAAAGAGGCCCTCCAGTACTCGATCTTAACATGCAGTGAGCCCTGAGGACTGACCCACACTGGGCCAAGTCCACATACCAACGGCCTGGGCCAAGTCCACATACCAACGGCAAGTTCACGGACTGACTCTGTGTTTGGTTGGTTCACTTCCTGACCTTGTTGCTTAACATCTGATGTGTGACTTTCTTTGTTTTGTGTGATGTGCATGAAGCCAAGTTAAACGCGTGGTGAAATGTTATTGAGTTTGGAATCCCAAGCCTGTTATAATTGTGTGAACCTTGCTTTGTGAGTGAATAAAGCTGACACTGTGGAAAGACACAACTCATGTGCACACCTTCAGAGTGTGCTCCCGACAGCTTCTGATTTTTCTAATCTAACATCAGTCCAGAGAAGGGAGAGGCACTCCAAGAGAAATCCAAAAAGAAATACTCTCTCTCTTGGTCCCTTCATCTCTTCTCCACTTCACTGGGTCATGAAAGTTGAGAACAAGAATAATGCAGAACAAACTTTGAAACTAGTGTTTAAAAGGATGCCCTGAACTTTTAGAGACCAAAAAGAAAATACGCCCCAGCGGTCTAAGGCTAGGAGAAGCGAGTGAACTTTCAATTCGTGGAAACAACCAGAAGCAAGGGATTGGAAAGCTACCATGGGATCCAATCCACAAGGCCAGAGGGCAGAGTTCTGGTGCTGAAATTGGCCACGGGGCCCTGCTATACACTTGTCATCACAAAGCCAGCTTAGCATGACCGCCAGGTGCTTAGCTAGCCAGCCAGCGGTCAGAGTAAATTCAACCAGGATGAAAATAAATCTGGAGGGTAGATTCTAGCCAGAAACTCTGGCCAAGTATTTTATCTAGCCAAAGTGACTATCCTACAGTGTGCTTTAAAAACACACTCAAAGGCAACACTGACTTTTTAATAAATGGTGCTGGAACAAATGGGTGGGCAGCCATTTTGGAAAAAAATAAAATTAGATCCATACCTCACACCATACACAAAAATAAATTCCAAAGAGATCAGAGATCTAAATGAAAGAAAGGAGGAAAAAAAGAAAGAAACCACACAAGAACTAGAAAAAAAGATGGGTGAGTTCCATTATAACCGGGGAGTAGAAATATGTTTTCTAATCATGACTCAAAATCTAGCTCCAAAAAAAGAAAAGGTTGATCAATTGGACCACAGAAAATTTTTTTTAACTTTTGCATGACAGAAACACCATAAACAAAGTCAAAAATGCAACCGACAAAGTGGGAGAAAATATTTGCGAACTTTATCACAGATAAAGAATTAATTTCCTTAATACACATTCTTGCAAATGGGGAGAGGGAGAGACCAAAAGCGCAACAGAAAAATGGGCAAACCTGAATAGGTAATTCACAAAGAAATGCAGAAATGGCCGGTAAACATTTGAAAAGACATGCAACCTCGCTCATGATTAAGAAAATGCAAATTAAAACCGTAATGAGATAATGCTGTCGCTCCCGTTGGAATGGCAAAATTTAAAAGATTAATGACACATATTTTTGATGAGGCTTGTGGGGAAGTCATCCAGAAGGCGTGACCACCAGCTGACCCATGAGCTGGACCTGGGTGATCGGGCGGGGGGTTGAGGGCTCCTCACCCCTTCCCCTGTCCTTGGGATGTGGGTTCCGCTTGCCTTTCTCTTGCCCAGAGGCTCCAAGGACACAGCCTTGAGATGATGATGTGATGTTGAAAACACCTGCATGGTGTATGTATGACTGAGCACAGTGAGGGCCTCTTTATAAACTTTTAAGGTTTGGAAGGCACATGCAGGGATCCACTCATCTTGTCACCACCCAACACAAGTCCGCGAAGTTCCCTTTGCTTATTAAAGCCGCCACCCACCACCCGGAGGGGTCTGCCTCTTTGTTCCATCTTCTCCCTGCCCTGGTGTTGGAGGTTACAAACGAACAAGGCTGCAGGGAAACAGCTCACACACACCACCGGTGAGCAGGCAAACCCTCACAGCCCCGTGGAGGGCATCTGGGCAACATCTGACAAAAATACACATGTAACTGACAAATTGTTGAACACTACATCTGAGACTAATGATGTACTATATGTTGGCTGAAAGAATTTAAATTTTTTTAAAAAATACATATGCATTAACCTTTTGACCCAGTATCTCAGGCCCAGGTGTGGGCCCTGAAGATACACCTCCAACACCCCAGAAATCCACACTCACAAGTTGCTCTTTGCAGCCACACCCAAAACAGCTGACTGTTGGAAACAAGGTAACACACACCCTGGAAGCCTGATTGAAACCACAGTACCTTTACACCCTAGAGTGTTCTGCGGCTGTAACAGCACAGTCAAATAAGAACAGAGTGATTTCCAGAAAATACAGTGAAGTGAAAGAAGGAAAATGTAAGAGATGGCCGGCAGCCTTTCATGTAAGAAAGAAGGGGAGATTTAAAAAGAAACACACATATCTGCTAACCTGAGCACAAAGGATTACTGGAAGGATAAATCAGCAACTGCAGACATTAGTTACATGCAAGGGTGGGTGGGGATGGGCCAGCAAGGATGAGAAAAGTTGGAGAGAAGAGATGGTACTGAGCCTTCTCAGGATTTCCCCTTTTGTGTTTTGTTTTGTTTTTTTAATTATTTATTCATTTCGAAAGAGAGAAAGCACAAGCATTGTGGGAAGAGGGCAGGGGAAGAGAATCTCAAGTAGACACTCCACTGAGCTTGGAGCTCAACGCAGGGCTCCATCTCACGACCCTGAGATCATGACTTGAGTTGAAATCAAGAGTCAGATGCTTAACCATCTGAGCCACCCAGGCGCCCCTCTTTTGTGTAGCTTCGACTCTTAAAACTGGATTATGTTTCACATAATCAAGGAAAAATTTCAACAAAGTCGGGGGATAATAAGTAAAATGGGATACAAACAGAAATAAATGAACCTAACTATATTTCAGATGAATCACATAATTGAATTTAAGAAAGGCAAAAACAAAACAAAAACAAAACAAAAAACCTGGGGTAATCCCTGGACACAGTAGTTTGACTAAATGTCCTCAGGCTAAACACAAAAAGAACTGTCAAAAAATACTGAACTTCAGGGCGCCTGGGTGGCTCAGTTGGTTAGGCGACTGCCTTTGGCTCAGGTCATGATCCTGGAGTCCCGGGATCGAGTCCCGCATCGGGCTCCCTGCTCAGCAGGGAGTCTGCTTCTCCCTCTGACCCTCTTCCCTCTTGTGCTCTCTATCTCTCATTCTCTCTCTCTGTCAAATAAATAAATAAAATCTTTAAAAAAAAAAAATACTGAACTTCAGGTGGTGGGTTTAGTTTTTTGGTTTCGTTTTGTTTTGTTTTTTTAAAACATTTTTTAATTTAAATTCAATTACTTAACATATAATGTATTACTGGTTTCAGAGGTACAGGCCTGGGATTCATCAGTCTTATGTAATACCCAGTGCTCATTGCATCACATGCCCTCCTTAATGTCCATCCCCCAGTTACCCCATCCCTCAACGGTGGTAGAGGCTGGCCATTCTCCAGTGATATAGTGTGTATCGTAGGATTAAATAAGTGAGACGGGCAGAAAAAGAGTTTCAAATATGGGATGGGAAGACTAGAATGGACCCACTGGGGCTGAAACGGAATTGGAGGCAAAAGTGTGAACTTGTAGTTTTATTTATTTTTTTTTTTGAACTTGTAGTTTTAATAAAGAGGAAGAGAGAGATCTATGCATATATGTGTATTTATATATACATATATACATACATACAGTGATATATATATATATCGCAAATGCTTATTTTTAAATATATTGTATATATTATATATAAAAAAGCAAGAGACTGTATAGTCTGGGAATTGCTAGTTTGGCCCTGACAAATAAGTTTCTTTACTGCAGTTTCTACGAGGTCTTTCATTCCCTGATGGGAACCCTGGATGGCCAGCAGGACAAAATAATATGCCCCGGGTTCCAAAACTATCCGACCACGGAAACTCTCGTGGGGTTGCACGCAGGACTAGCGTTCATTCTAGAGGCTGGAATCGGGGATCTGCCCAAAGCGGGGGAAGGAGATAAATTCTCTGAGGTGTGGCGGACATTAAATGAGATCACTTTCAGGCAACTTACTAGTTTTTCACTTTTCTCTTTCTCTTCCGTCCCCGATCCCCTTCTCTTTCCCTCCTTCCTTTCCTCCGGCTCCTCCATCTTGTCGCCTCAGGGAGCCCGTTCCTGCTGCAGACAGTTTCCCAGCAAGAGTCCCTGTTAGCGCCGCGCAGAGAGTACAAATGAGCAGGCCTGCCCGCCCAAAAGCAATTAGCTTTGTGGAACTGTGGCCTTTTCTTTCCTCCTTTTGAAACCAGCTCTGCCTGAGCTCAGCACCTGGGTGACAAGTTGGATTTGATTTAAGAAGCCAAAGAAAAGAAGAAAAAAAGAAATGGAAGGCAATTAGCATGGCTTGCAGAAAATTGTAAGCTCCTCATTCTGATCTTCAGGAGGCCAGAATCCTGGCAAGGGGAGGGCAGAAGGGCCCCCCTTGTCCTTCGCCCCTACACAGAGGCTGTTTTCCTAAAGGAGGCAAAGAGCTTCTTTCTCTTGGTTTAGCTTTGTCTTGGCTGGCAAGATCTGGATCATGGATTGCAGACTGAGCAAGCAGCTCCAATTGCTTGGGAAACCCCCAGCCAATTTTAAGTGAATTTAAAGTGAGCCAAACCCAGAGGAGCCTGTGTGTTCTGACAGTTGGGGGCATGGTTAGAGAAGGGAGGGTGGACAGGAGTCCACTGTGATTTCTTATCATTTTATATCCTCCAGTGGATAATTACTCGGCCTTGCCTGCTGGTTTACCTCAAAGCTCAGTAATTCCCTATGTGGGGATGAGAAATGACTGGCTGGTCCACCCAGCAGCAGGACAAACAGAGAGGAGCCAGGCAGAGTGGTTTAAGTGACCAAGGCCAAGCCCATCGACTCCATCCCTGGGAATCACAGCCTAGTTCCACAGCCTTCCCTCCTGCTATTGCTCACAATGGTAATAAGAGTGGCCGTCTGTTGGGCCATGTGTCAGACACCATGTTAAGCATATAGTGTATATGTTTATTATATTATCCCATTTAATCCTCATAAGGACCTTTGCAAAAGAGACATTCATTTAACTAACATTAGGTATTTACCTATTGAACACATTCTATATGCCAGAAGTTGTGCTATACACCCTGGCAATATCATGATGAATTTATACGTAGTGGAGGACTTAATATTCTATTCTACAGATAAGGAGACTGAAGCTCAGAGAGCTTAAGTAAGTTTTTTTTTAATCAACTTAATTAACATATAATGTATTATTAGTTTCAGGGGTAGAATTTAATGATCCATCAGTTGCCTGTAACACCCAGTGCTCATTCCATCCAGTGCCCTCCTTAATGCCCATCACCCAGTTACCCCATCCCACCACCCACCTCCCTTCCGCAGTTAAGAGTTTGTTTCCTACAGTTAAGAGTATCTTGTGGTTTGTCTCCCTCTCTGATTTTGTCTTATTTTATTTTGCCTTCCCTCCCCCATGTTCATCTGTTTTGTTTCCTAAATTCCACATATGAGTGAAATCATCTGATATTTGTCTTTCTCTGGCTGACATATTTCACTTGGCATAATACCCTCTAGTTCCATCCACGTTGTTGCAAATGCAAGATTTCATTCTTTTTGATGGCTGAGTAATATTCCATGTGGAATATTATATATACCGTACATTTACCACATCATCTTTATCCATTCATCTGTTGATAGACATCTGGCTCTTTCCATAGTTTGGCATATTGTGGACATTGTTGCTATAAACATTGGGGTGCAGGTGCCCCTTTAAATCACTATGTTTGTATCCTTTGGGTAAATACCTAGTAGTGCAGTTCCTGGGTCATAGGGTAGCTCTATTTTTGACGTTTTCAGAAACCTCCGTACTGTTTTCCACAGTGACTGCACCAGCTTGCATTCCCACCAACAGTGTAGGAGGGTTCCCCTTTCTCTGCATCCCCGCCAACATCTGTTGAGCTTAAGGAAGTTTTGATCAACTTACTTCCATATACTACAGCCAGTTAACAAAGGCACCACCGGGGCACCTGGGTATCTCAGTCGGATAAGCGTCTGCCTTTGGCTCAGGTCATGATCCCGGGGTCCTGGGATCGAGCCCCGCATCAGGCTCCCTGCTCCGCGGGAAGCCTGCTTCTCCCTCTCCCCCTCCCCCTGCTTGTGTTCCCTCTCTCGCTGTGTCTCTCTCTGTCAAATAAATAAATAAAATATTAAAAAAAAAAAGACACCACCACAAACCCCCCACCTGAGGCTGTATATTGAAAACTGGAAATGTTCTATAGGAAGTGGACAACACCCTAAATATAAGCCTTTACAGCAAGTTCTTTTCCTTCAACAAGAAATTGAACTTTCCTATCATGAGGGCAAATTGTCTTGTTAAACAAGAATGATTTGTCCATTATTTATTAATAAATGCAATAGTCAGCCAGAGTTTACCGAACAAATATAACCGGTCCAGCTCAGCAACTAGGGCAAGTCCAGTGGACACAAGAACAGAGAGGCCGAAGCACAAAAGCATTTAGGAAATTTTCTCCTTTGATCAGAATCACATCAGAACCCCATCCATTCAGAGTCACGAAGTGAAGTGTTAGCCCCAGAAAGGGAACTCATCTGCTCCTCAAGGGTGCCCTGTGGATGCCTCCCCAGAACCCACCCACTTCTCTTGGTTAAGAAAACAGATTTTCACAAGGTTAGTCACACCTCTGTCTCTTAGCCCATTTACTTTGGAGAAGCTGGTACCACTCCAGTTCCAATCGGGCAGCCCATTCCCTGGCCTCAGTCACGATTCAGAGGTGGGTGTAGTGTCCATCGACCAGTGTTACCCACTGAGGTGCAGGCAGAGGTTTGCTGAGTTTCTGGAAAAGAAGCATCCTCACTTTTCTGAGGAAGGGTCTCAAAGCTGAGCTCTGTAGAAGGCAAAGCAGAGAGCCTGAAAACAAACAAACAAACAAACAAACAAACCCTGAGTCTCAAGCACATCACTGAACCACTGAGTCAAACCAACCTGGAAGGCAACGCTTACTTTGGATTTTCCACTAAGTCCCCTTTATGATTTAAGCCTATTTTATTGGATGACATGCCCAAAAGAACTGTCGCCAATAGGAGGCCAAACCTGTCCTCCTGTAGGTAAGGGAAACTGAGGCCCAGAGAGGCTCAATGGCAGGTTCAAGGTCACACATCCAGGGGTGTGTGAGGGGTCAAACTCTTTCTGGAAGTCTCCAAAAGGAAAAGTAGGATTCTAGTTTGGAATTTCCCTGAAAATGGGCTTCTGATACTGATTTCCCATGGGGAAGAATATTCCCAAGTTAGAACTATCCTGTAAAAAAGCGGGAGGGTAGGGGATAGAAGTGTTCAAGCAGAAAGACACAAACACTTGAGGACAGAGTTGCAGAGGGAATTGCAGAGCGTCCTGGAGATTGTTGAGCTAAGGCTCCCTGACTGCATGGGCTGGAACAGATTTGAGAACCACCATGCCAGGACCTAAGAGTCCTTTCAATGTGGAGACTGTTTGCAGAACTAAGATAAGTACGCCGGGTCTGACTCCGGGTCCAGGGCTCTGCCTAACCACCCCACTTCTCCTAAAGAGGCCTGGTGCAGCCGTGGCTAGTGGCGTGGCTGAGAACTGGCTTGGGGAAATAGGATGACCCTTAAATACATGGGAAGATGCCCAATCTCATGCATCGTAAGAGAGATGCACACACACACGAGAAAAACCCCACAAGTCAACAAACTGTTCCATCGACGGGGCAGAGTAGAGAGAAACACTCTCCACCCTGCTGGTGACATGTATATCAGTATGTGCCTTGTGGAAGATGGTTTGACAGTATCAATCAGAATTGCAAATGCACTAGGCTGTAATCAGCAATCCCACTGCTGGGAATGTATCTTACAGCTACACTTGCATTGTGCAAAATAACATGTTACAATATAACCAGTGCAAGCAATGCCTGGACTCACAAAAGATAGAAAGGTTCTAAACGTCCACCAATAGTGGACAAGGTAAATACCATGGTTCCTTCACACAATGGCTAAGGTGCAGCCACAAGGCGGGGAGGTGGGAGATGAGGATACTGTGGATTGTTCTGGAAAGTATTGATGTTGTTAAGGTAAAAATTCCTGGAGAGAGGAAAATAAGACCATGTAAAATATAGTAGCTTTTAGTAAAAAGGAAGAAAATAGTATATATTCACCTGTCTTACATTTGCATAAACCCTAGAAAGAAACTGATAAATGTGACGGTAACTGCTTAGAAGTGGGGGAACTAGGGGGCTGAAAGATGAGGTGGGAGTGAAACTTTTCACTATTTTTTTCTTTTATATTGTTTGAAAAATATATACAAAAAGGAAAGTGAGTTTGTCATCTCATAGACCTGGGTTGAAATTCTAACTGCATAGTCTGTTATACGTAAGTAATGTTTATTCCTTATTGTTTCTCTTAATAATAAATAATAGTGTTCATTTTAAAAGGTCACATATTGGGGCGCCTGGGTGGTTCAGTTGGTTAAGCGACTGCCTTCGGCTCAGGTCATGATCCGGGAGTCCCGGGATCGAGCCCCGCATCAGGCTTCCTGCTCAGCAGGGAGTCTGCTTCTCCCTCTGACCCTCCTCCCTCTCATGCTCTCTGTCTCTCATTCTTTCTCTCTCAAATAAATAAATGAAATCTTAAAAAAATAAAAAATAAAATTCTTAAAAAATAAATAAATAAAAGGTCACATATTGGGGCGCTGGGATGCTTAGTCTGTTAAGCGTCTGAGTTTGGCTCAGGTCATGATCTCATGGTTGTGGATCAAGCCCTGCATCAGGCTCTGCGCTCAGTGAGAGTCGGCTTCTCCCTCTGCCCCTCCCTGCACTCTTTAAGATAAATAAATAAAATCTTTTAAAAAAATAAATGAAAATAAAAAAAATAAAAGGTCACATATAGGCCATAAGGGGGTTATCGAGGTTCTTGGGTTTTTTTAATGGGATGGAGAAAACACAGGTGAACATTGGGTAGACTTAATTCCTCCAAATGCCAGTTTCCTCAAAGGAGCATGATGGTATCTATGGGGGAGGGGGGGTGCGTTTTAAATGAGATAATGCTGAAAGCATTTAGCACATGGTCTGGTGCACAACAGTGCGCCACACAGAGCTGCACATTTCTTTCTTCTTCTGAGAACTTTTCGAGATCTACTCTAAAGTAGACATCTTCTAAACCAACAAAACCATAGAGCAAAGGCATTTTCAAACTCAGTAATTGTAACCACCTCCATCTGACAGGTATACCGGATGGCACAAGCTTCTACACAGGAAGAAGAAATGGAGTCAAGGTGAGAAATGCCAGAACGCTGACGAGATTCTCCTCCTGCACACCTGGCTCACAGAGGCTGGATTACATGACGAGTGGTAGATTAGAAAATCTGGCTTTGAGGAAATGTTCAAAATATTGCCAAAGAGCAAAGGGCTAGGAATCAAAATACTCCCAGCAAACCCACAGGAGTACGCCGTGTCTGCCATTTATTTGACCATAGGTCAACTCGGGTTATATACTCAAGGAATGATTATATAAGACAAATTAAAAGGAAATCTTTTTTTTCATTTAACGGTTATTGTAGTTTTGTTATTTCCTACAGATTCATTTTTAAAAAATGGATAGAGTAACAGACATGGTTTCTCCCTCCTCGTCAGCTCCTTGGGGAACCAGTCTTCACCAAACTGCAGGCCTTGGGGTTTGGGGGGACATCGAATGGAAGGAAGCCCGTCCAATCAGACAATTTCAGTTCCCTGGCCAAAGGGATCTTTCAGAGCTGGCGTTGGACCTAAAGGTGGATAATTAGTGACAATCCTGGGACTCTGGCCAAAACTATCATAAAACGAACCATCATCTCTTTCCAATGAGTTGACCTCGGTGGTAGGCTGGGAGTTTGGGCTGGCTGGTGGCCACCTCTGCCACCTCGTGGGGAGAGCCGAGGTGGATGGTCCCGGAGGCATCTTCAGCCAAGGTTTCTTTGATGCCAGCAGACACGGGAGGCTGCCTATCCAACCCCCATGACGGCTCAGAAATGCCAGCGAGTTAACACCTCCAGGTATCACCTCAACCAAGGGGAGAAGAAGCCAAAGGTAAATGTCAGTAGTTCTGGGCGAAATTCTTGGGCAGACAACTCTGAGATGCTTTCTTAATGCTCCTTGGAAAGTCTGGGTCAGAATCAAGCCTCCATTGCCCATAGCAGCGATTTTGATAACATGCCTATGTTAGGGTTCTCCGGAGAACCCTATCTATAGTGAGAGAGATTTATTTGAAGGAATTGGCTCATGTAATTGTGAAAGCTGACAAGGCCAGAATCTGTAGAGAAGGCCAGAAGGCTGGAGATGCAAGTAAGAGATGATGCTGCAGTCTTGAGTCTGAAATCCACAAGCTGGAAACTCAGCTGGGTTTTCTGTGTTGCAACCTGGAGGTAGGGTTTCCTTTACTTTGGGAAACCTCAGATTTCGCCCTTAAGTCCTTCAACTGATTGGATGAGGCCCACCCACATTATGGAGGTGAATATGCATTTTTCAAAGTCTACGGATTTGAACATCAATCACGTGTAAAGAATACCTTTAGGGGTGCCTGGGTGGCTCAGTCATTAAGTGTCTGGGATCGAGCCCCACATCGGGCTCCCTGCTCCGCGGGAAGCCTGCTTCTCCCTCTCCCACTCCCCCGGCTCGTGTTCCCTCTCCCGCTGTGTCTCTCTCTGTCAAATAAATAAATAAAATCTTTTAAAAAATAATAATAATACCTTTAACGCCACACCGAGACTACTGTTTGACCAAACAACTGGGCACCATAGGCCAGCCAAGTTGACACATAAAGTTGACCAGCACAATCCTCTTTAGACTGGCTTTTCCTCCTTCACTCTTCTCCCCACTCCCTCACTCCTGGTCCCTGAAATTACTTCCCAGAGAAACAGCCTGCCCTCAAGTTCTTGTCTCAGGTTGTGCTTTAAGGGGAGCCCAGCACACATCACGTAGAAGACGACTGGTCATCTTCCCTGGCTCCAACTCTTGATAAATTTGGCTATTTAACCATTTCACACTTCTTTCCAATGGCTTTCAAAAGCACTTTGATAACATACATGTAGCATAACTATATAAAAGTGGCATTATATATACGTGAGGCCTACCGTGGCTGGGAAAGAGGGTGAATCCTACAAGCTGTCATGGTCAGAAAAGCTTTTAAGGAGGAAAATAATTTTTTGAAGACTTATTTCTTTATTTGAGAGAGAGAGAGAGAGCACGCGTGCATGAGCAGGGGGTGCGGGGTGGAAGAGACAGGGGAGGGAGAGAGAGAATCTCAGCAGACTCCCCACTGAGCACAGAGCCCAACATGGGTGCGATCCCCGGGCCCTGAAATCATAACCTGAGCTGAAACCATGAGTCGGAGGCTCAACTGACTGAGCCACCCAGGCGCCCAAGGAGGAAAAATTTGTATCTGGCACTTGCAAGATATGGACAACCCAGACACGTGGAGAAGGGAGGGGAGGTGCTTCCGGAAGATAAGGGGCCACATAACAATAGCTAGCATTTAGTGAGCCATAATACATGCAAACCATTCCTATGAGCCCTGTTCATGGGTTACTTCATCTAATCCTCATAATAACCTTGTGAAATATGCATATTATTTACACCTGAGACAGACAGAAGTTTAAGGACCTTGCCCAACGTCCCACGAAGCTGGGATTCAGACTCAGCCTCCAACTCCAGGTCCCACACTGGAAACCACTATCCTCCACCCTCCTCACTAGGCTACAATGTGTTTCTTCTGAGCTGAGATGAGGAGCTAGGTTTTTAGTTTTGTTTTAGTTGTGGTAAAATACGCATAACATAAAATTTACCAACTTCACCATTGTTTTTTTTTACAAAGATTTTTTTATTTATTCACTGAGAGAGAGAGAGAATGGTAGAGAGAGCACATGAGAGGGGGGAGGGCCAGAGGGAGAAGCAGACTCCCTGCTGAGCAGGGAGTCCGATGTGGGACTCGATCCCGGGACTCCAGGATCATGACCTGAGCCCAAGGCAGTTGCCCAACCCACTGAGCCACCCAGGTTAAGTATATTGGCGTCATCCTACCTCCAGAATCTCCAGAAATTTTGCATCTTGCAAAACCGAAACTCCATACCCCTTAAACAACAACCCCTCATTTCCTCCCCCGCCAAGAAGTCCCTGGCCACCCCCTTCTACTTTCTGTTTCTGTTAGTTTGATTACTCTGGACATCTCAGAAAAGTGACATCATACAGTATTTATCCTTTTGTGTCTGCTTTTTTTCACGTAGCATGATGTCTTGAAGTTTCATCCACATTGGAGCATGAGTCAGAATTTCCCTCCTTTTTAAGGCTAAATAATATTCTGTTGTATGTATCTACCACATTTTGTTTATCCATTCATTAGCTGATGAACATATGGGTTGCTTCCACCTTTTGGGTATTGTGAATAATACTGCTATGAATCTAGATATGCAAATATCTGTGAAAGACCCTCTTACAGTTCTTTTGGATATATGCCCAGAAGTGGAATTGCTAAACTGTATGACAAAATTCTATTTTTAATTTTTTGAGGCAGCACCACACTGTTTTCCATAGCAGCTATGCCATTTTACATTCCGACCTGCAGTGCCCAACGGTTTCCATTTCTCCACATCCTCAGAGGAGCTAGGTTTGGCCCCTTCTGAATTTGATATGAAGGCAGGGAATCTGCATGGAACTGTCCAAGAGACAGCCAGAGATACTGACCATCACTCAGGTGATAGGACAGTATAGCTGACACATTTGGGATTTATCCAACAAAAAGGGAGAGACACCATGAAAGATAAATGAGTTCACTGAGAGAGTGGAGGGAGGAGAGCAGGAGGTGAGGACACCTTGGGGAATGGCTCAGTTAGGTGGCACGTTAATGCACAAATAGCAGCTGCTAATTGTTTTCAAAAGTTCATTCTCTAAATTAAACATTCCCCTGCAATTCCCGGATTTGTTCAGCAAACGCTTTTGCATAAAATAAATGCTATCTTATCTCTGATGGAGTTAGCCAAAATCAAAATTAGAGACTTCAGTGATAGTTAACTACTGTCGAGCTTTTCATTTTTCATATATGTAATCCTTATAACCACCCCGTGAGGTAGACGTTAGTATTTGTACTAGAGTCCTTGAGGCAGGAGGCAAAGCATTGAGTGTCTCCGGTGGAGGGACCAGCTCTCCTGGTCTTATTGCAAACTCCCACCCAGGTGGGGGAATTAGAAGGGACTGATCAGATGTAGGGCACTGAGAATGATTCGTTTGCTAGTTGGCAGGGACACTGTGCATTTAAAGTATGTGCAAAAAGATTAGTGGTTGGGGACACCTGGGTGGCTCAGTCTGTTAAGCATCTGACGCTGGATCTCACCTCAGGTCTTGATTGCAGGGTCATGAGGTCAAGCCCTGTGTTGGGTTCCATGCTAGGCATAGAGCCTGCTTGAAAAAAAAAAAAAAATCAGTGGTTGTCAGGGATTTGCAGAGGAGGGATGAGTAGGTAGACAATAGGAAATTTTTAGGGCAGAGAAACTGTTCTGTATGATACTGTGATGATAGATACAAGTCATTGCACATTTGCCAGAACCTTTAGAATGAACAACATAAAGAGTGAGCCCTAACGTAAGCTACGCACTTTAGTTAGTAATTAGTAACAACTAGCTTAGTCTTGTAACTGGTGTAACAACTAGCTTAGTCTTGTAACTGGTGGAGCCGGGACCCAAACTGAGATCTCCTGATACTAGAGCCTATATTCTTTCTCTGGTTTCACCCCACTTCACTAAAGAAATAAGGTCTTCTTTGATATTTAATTTTTTTCTAACTTCTGAAATTTCTAGTTCTCTAACCATTAAATAGAAGTCGATTTACAGTGCCCATGTGTGGGCACGTGCATATATGATAACATTTGAGTCTCCTTCAGCTAGATCGTAGGGCCTTCCAGCATCTCAAGTGACACGTTTACTGTGGGGCAGGGCTAGCCCTACACAGGATCACACCAAGAAACACACCAGGAAAACCAAAGCTAGTGTGAGAACGAGGACATTGAATCGCAGAGGGATACCCAGGGCTTTATGTCCTTAAAAAGAATGATCTTTTTGTTTGTGGAGGAAGAATATAATGGATTCTGTCATAGAATAAACATTTCCAGGGACCTTGGGACATGGATGAGTAAGGCATAGTTCTTGCCCTCCAACAGATCACTGTCTCAAGGGTGGGGTGGGTAAGGTGAGTTAACATAATTGTGCGCAGGGGCAATAATCAAAATATCTTCCAATTGGAAGAGCACGGAAGCCAGCCAATGTGAATGGATGCTCAACCATCCAGAACGCACTGTAGCCACAAATAAGCCACCTGGACATACCCATGCGTATGAGTCAGCTCAGGCTGTCCTCACAAAATACCATAAGCCGGATGGCTTAAACAACAGAAATTTATTTTCTCACAGTTCTGGAGGCTGGAAAGTCCAAGATTAAGATTTGGTTCTGGTGAGAGTATTATTCCTGGCTTGTAGATGGATGCCTTCGCACTATGTCCTCACGTGGTGGGAAGAGAGAGACTCTGGGGTCTCTTCCTCTTCTTCTAAGGGCACCAGCCCTATCATATTAGGGCCCCACCCTTATAACCTCATTTCACCTTAATTACCTCCTAAAGACCCTATCTCCAAAGTCATTAAGGGCCAGGGCTTTAACATCTGAGTTTGGCAGGGGGGCACAATTCAGTCTGTGGCTCCATGTAATACAGAAAATATTTTTTTATTGTTAAAAGATTATTTATTTATTTTAGAGAGAGAGAGAGAGAGAGAGCGTGTGTGAGCAGGAGGAATGGGCAGAGGGAGAGAGAATCTCAAGCTGACTCTGTGCTGAGCGCAGAGCCTGACACAGGGCTCGATCTCATGACCCCTGAGATCACGACCTGAGCCAAAACCAAGAGTTAGATGCTTAACTGACTGAGCCACCCAGGTCCCCTGGTGATGACATCTTATAAGAGGGGATATTGAAGCTGGGTTTTGAAGGGTGAGTAGAAGTGGGCTAAGAGGAAAAAAGCAGAGGAAGGGCTTTCCAAAACATTGGACAAGCATATGCAAAGACAAGTTGCTGTGTGACAGGACGGCGTACATTTGGAAAATGACAAAACTATGACAAGGCTGGAGTGAGAAGTAAGTACGAGGGAGCCAATGAGATGCCAGCTTGAAGGCCCTGTGTGCCATGCTAGGGAGTGTGAGTATTATCTGAAGGCATTCGGAAGACCACAGAGGATGATTAGGTGTGATTTCTTATGGAATTCAATAATGTCAACACAGACAATGATTTCCTATTTACATATCCTGGAATAAAGAATACAATTTTATCTCATTTTTTCCTCTTTTTTTTCTCCTTAATAATATTCTCGGGGGGGCACTTGGGTGACTCAGTCAGTTAAGCATACAACTCTTGGTTTCAGCTCAGGTTGTGATCTCAGGGTTGTGAGATCAAGCCCCAAGTTGGGCTCTGCGCTCAGTGCAGAGTCTGCTTAAGATTCTCTCTCCCTCTCCCTCTGCCCATCCCTCCCACTCACGCACGCACTCTCTCCCTCCCTCTAAAATAAATAAATCTTTAACCAAAAAAAAAATTTTCTGTATTACAAAAGTAATACAAGTTTACTCGTTCCCTTTTAAAATATAAGACATGATGCATAAATAGTACTATGTTTGGGAGGTTTTTTAGTTTTTTTAATAAACAAATCTCTGCTCAGAAAGAATCCAGAGCTAAATCCCTCTACATAGCAAAGAGCAAAAGGCCAAGCTGGCTGGTTAAACGGGATCGAGGGGACAAGTGTCCCACACTGTCAGCTTCCCTCCCCCTCACATGCTGAGACTTCTGCAAGGAACTCAAGGGCTCCACACTACATCATTTGAAAAAGTCACTACCCAAAATGGATTTGCTCTTCTATAGAAAGAAGCTGATTTCTTCAAATAATAACAATCCTTCTTAATGACCAAGACATGGCTCCTGGAGCATAAACCAAAGCACTCTAGAGGAAATGACTTCTGTTAGCATCAAAATGACTCTAGAAAGTTCAGTGACATTGTTATCTCCATTCACAGATGAGGAGACTGAGGCCTGATGACATAATTTGCCAGAGGTCACACAGCTAGCAGGTGGAGAAGTCAGGAGGTGAAGCCAGGCAGGCTGCCTCCAGAGCGGGTGTTCTGGGCTGCTATGCTCTGCCACCTGGCTCATTAGGTACTGACTTCATACCAGACATGGTGCTAGGCTCTCTGGTAGGATTTGTCTAGGAAATAGTTTGGGTACGAAAAAAATAAGATCGGAAAGTTAAATATACTCTTCCCTAGCACAGCCTCTGGAACAGAGCAGACTTTCAAGGAACTTTGCTGAAAGAATGAATAAATGAGCTTATTCTCTAGTGCATGAAATACATTTTCCCAAATTGGTGCCCCACTACCTTCCCTTTGGATAAAAAAGCCTTTCGCCCTCACTGGACTCGCCCTCACTGGACTCCAAGTGAATCTGTACTATCCACTGTATGCAGTATATGAATCTCCCAGGGCTGCCATAACAAAGCACCATCAACTGGGTGGCTCACAACAATAGAAATGTATTCCCTCACACTTCTGGAGGCCAGAGACAAGAGACCTAGGACCATCTTTTGTTCTGATATTTAGTCTCTGACCCTGCTTCCTGACACAGAGCTCCTAAATGCCTTAGAATTTCCTAGGTGAGAGGAATGTCTTCTGTTTAATGAGGTGACTGTTGGGGCGCTCCTGGATAGCTTCAGGAACAGGGCTGGTCACCAAAAGACCAAGCTACACAGAGATGCTCAGAAGGGGAGAGAGGCTGGAGACTGAGTTAATGATCAATCACGCCAATGGAATGAAACCTCCATAAAAATCCCCAAAGTGTGGGACTCAGAGAGCTTGCATGTTGGTGAACAAATCCATGTGCTGGGAGGGTAACGCATATCACCATGCACTTGCAAGTGTCGTCTGAGGTGAGGGGGGAGGGCAGTCTTGTGGGACTGAACCCTTAACCTGTGGGGTCTGCACTAACTTCAGTTAGTGTCAGGACTGAACTGAATGCTAAGACACCCAACTGGTGTCTAAGAATTTCTCGGTGTGGAAAACCCACACGTCAGGTGTCAGAAGTGTTGAGAGTAAAGGAGAAATTGAGGAGTGTTGTTTCCAACCCAGCACCTGGGAGATGGAGTTAAAAACAAGAAATGAAAAAAACAAACAAACAAACAAAACAAAAAACAAGAAATGGGCCCAAAATGGAGTAGCTTATGCTTGGCCCACATCACCAAACCAAGACTTAATTATAGTTTCAGCTGTCCCAGAAATGGAATCCTAAACCTGTTACTCAGGAATCACCTGATCAGTACTATTAGGTGATCTGCCTGATAGATCCCTGTCCTTCCCTAAAGGAAAGTAACCTTGCAGTAACCAGCCGCTCTTTTGCCTAGTATAACTTCCTCGTTCCCACTCCCTTCCGCCTATAAAAGTCTTTCATTTTATACAGCTACTCGGAGCTCCTTTCTGTCTGCTAGATTGGATGCTGCCTGATTCAAATTGAGTTATTTTGCTCACATAAACTTAAAAATTTTAATATGCCTCAGTTTCTCTTTTAACAATGGGAATAATAATCATTGCTACCTCATTTCTTGTCATGAAGAATAAATGAGTACCTACACAAAAAGTACTTAGAGCAGTACTTAGCACAGAGGAAACACTTTATAAAGGTTAGCTACACACTGCAGGACAAGCTCCCAACCATCATGCTATTAGGCCACAGTTTTAATTTCCCATCCTGAAAATGAAAAAGAACAAAAATTTCTTCCTTTGTTCTGCTAAATTGAGAATGCATTGTTCAGGTTTCACCAAAGCCAACTGACTCTATAGATACAAGAAGTTGGAATCAATAATGATATTAATAAATACTCATTAATAATCTAGTAATTAGGAAAATTGCCATATATATGTCAAGGCATCTATGTGTATTGAAATAAAATGAAAAATATAGACCCAAATATGGTAACCTAGCATGGAGGAACCATGACAAAATTAAGAATAATAGTTGATTTTATTTCATATTCTTTTGCTTCTTTTTTTTTTTTTTTAGTTCTCCCTAATGAGACTGTATTCATTTCCAAATCATAGAAGTAGCCATAAAAGTTGCTATTTTTAAAAGTAAGATCTGGGCAAAGGATCTGTAAGCCAAAGGAAACAGAAATGCACCCACGTCCTTTCCACTCTTCTTTAATCTCAGGACGCGCCCTGAGAAATGAGAAGCCACCCAGTCTTCACCATTGTCCCAACGCAAGATCACAGAGCAGTGACTCAGAAGCAGCTTCTGACACCAGCCAGCGCCTGAGTCAGGCAAGAACAGGAAGGCTGAGAGCCTCAGCAGCCAGCCAGCTCTACAGAGAATCGTCATTTTCCAAACGTGTGCGGGGCACATCAGGAGAGCTGACCTTGAACCCTGCAAGGCCAGACTCACCTAATTAATGATATTAATGGCAAGGAGGGAGCTAAACCAACAGGCAGGCAGAACACATTATAGAACTGAAGAATTTCCAAGCTCAGAGACCCCCCCAGTCCAGCTTCCTCATTAGGCTGCTCCACCTGCAGGGGAAATCGAAAGCTCTCCTTTTGCTTCGGCTCCCCCACGGAGCCTTGCATAGAGCCAGAGACACAGGAAATGCTCTGCTTGGATTATTTTAATCAATATCTCTTGTTTTCCTTCCTCAGCATCTATTGTTCCTTTTCCTGGTAAAAATCCCCCAGTTTGGGTGGCAATCCTTATATCAGACAAATTAGATTTTAAAACAAAGACTGTAATAAGAGATGAAGAAGGACACTATATCCTACTTAAAGGGTCTATCCAACAAGAAGATCTAACAATTGTAAATATCTATGCCCCTAACGTGGGAGCAGCCAATTATATAAGGCAATTAATAACAAAAGCAAAGAAACACATTGACAACAATACAATAATAGTGGGGGACTTTAACACCCCCCTGACTGAAATGGACAGATCATCTAAGCAAAAGATCAACAAGGAAATAAAGACTTTAAATGAAACACTGGACCAAATGGACTTTACAGACATATACAGAACATTCCATCCCAAAGCAACAGAATACACATTCTTCTCTAGTGCCCATGGAACATTCTCCAGAATTGATCACATCCTAGGTCACAAATCAGGTCTCAACCGGTACCAAAAGACTGGGATCATTCCCTGCATATTTTCAGACCACAATGCTTTGAAACTAGAACTCAATCACAAGAGGAAAGTCGGAAAGAACTCCAATACATGGAGGCTAAAGAGCATCCTACTAAAGAATGAATGGGTCAACCAGGAAGTTAAAAAAGAATTAAAAAAATTCATGGAAACCAATGAAAATGAAAACACAACTGTTCAAAAATCTTTGGGATACAGCAAAGGCAGTCCTGAGAGGAAAGTATATAGCAATACAAGCCTTTCTCAAGAAACAAGAAAGGTCTCAAATACACAACCTAACCCTACACCTAAAGGAGCTGGAGGAAGAACAGCAAATAAAGCCTAAACCCAGCAGGAGAAGAGAAATAATAAAGATCAGAGCAGAAATCAATGAACTAGAAACCAAAAGAACAGTAGAACAGATCAACGAAACTAGGAGCTGGTTCTTTGAAAGAATTAACAAGATTGATAAAC
>NW_027397067.1:71902882-72027589 GCF_003265705.2 Callorhinus ursinus | reverse complement strand
AGAGAGAGAGAGCACAAGCAGGGGAAGCAGCAGAGGGAGAGGGAGAAGCAGACTCCCTGCTGAGCAGGGAGCCCCATGTGGGGCTCTATCCCAAGACCCTACTATCATGACCTAAGCTGAAGGCAAATGCTTAACTGACTGAGCCACGCAGGTGCCCCAAAACTAACTAGGTCTTTAGCCTCAGGGACCAGGCTCTGCAGGCTGAAGGGGACCTGTCGCATCCCATCCCCACCCCACCCCCATCAGTCCTTTGAATTTTTCTCTACTTGCAAGTTGTGCGTAGATATTTAAAATATAAAAAAAGATGGGGTGCCTGGGTGGCTCAGTTGGTTAAGCATCTGCTCAGGACATGACCTCAGGGTCCTGGGATTGAGCCCCACATTGGGTTCCCTGCTCAGCAGGGAGCCTGTTTCTCCCTCTCCCTCGGGCTCCCTCTCTCTCCCTCTCTGTCTCTCATGAATAAATAAATAAAAATAAATTATAAAAAGAGAGTGACAGAGAGAGAGAGAGAGATTGAAGGAGGTAAACCATAGGAGACTCTTAATGATAGAGAACAAACTGAGGCCTGATGGAGGGAGGCAGCTGGGGGATGGGTATATGGGGGATGGGCATTAAGGAGGGCACTTGTTGGGATGAGCCCTGGGTGTTGTACGTAAGTGATGAACCACTAAATCCTGAAACCAATACTGCACTCTGCGTTAACTAACTAGAATTTAAATACAAATCTGAAACAAAAAATAAAAAATAAAATATTCCTCAGGGGCAGAAAGAATCTTTCTCCTGCTTCTTCTTTTCCAGGCCAGGCCTCCAGCAGGAATCAAAGTGCCCTCGGGCCCCATGCAAGTTCTCCATGCGAGAACCTCTTGCAAAAAGTGAAGCAAATGGGCAAATAGAAAAACCTCAGGCCTCAACGATGTTCATGCCACGAATATCATTCTAGGTGCCGGGGACACAGTGCTGAACCAGGCAGACAAAAGCTTATGTTCTAGCGAAAAATATATCCTACAGATGAGCAAGTAAATTCAGACTACAATACCAGGCAGCGATAAATGCTCTGAAGATAAAGATGCAGAGCTGGTGAGGGGACTTTTTACCAGAGAAGACGCAGGGGGAGCACCTTTCGGCAGATGGGAATGAGTGCGAGGGCACACCAGACCCGTATCTGGGGAAGACCGTGCCAGCTGAGCAAGCAAGAAGGCACGAAGCGAGCTCCTGGGTGTGCACAGGGGACACCGCGGAGGCCGGTGCTGCGCTAAGCCTGGGGGCCGGGCATGGCAGGCAGAGTGTCGGGGTCTCAGTAAAGATTTTGAATTTGGTCCCGAGTGCGACGAGAAGCTATAGGAGGGATGTGTGGGGGTAAGAGCACCATGTGACTTCTCTTTCAAAAAATCATTCCAGCTGGTGGAAACGACCCAAGTGCCCATTCAGTGCAGGAATGGAGAAACAAAATATGGCAGGCAAATCCACGCAATGGAACATTGTCCAGCCCTACACAGGAACAAAGCACTGATACATGCCAGACTCAAACACACACACACCCTGTGCGTGATTCCAGTTATATAAAAGATCCAGAATAGGCAAATGGATAGAAACAGAAAGCAGATTATCAGTTGCCAAGGTCTGTGGGGGGAGGGGAAGGGAAATGACCACTTAATGGGGATGCAGTGTTCTGCAACTAGACAGTGATGGTGGCCCCACAACATTGTGAATGTACTACAGGCCACTGAATTACACACTTTAAAATTATTAAAAGGGTGAGTTTCATGTTCTCCGTATTTTGTCACAATTTTTTAAAAAGATTTTATTTATTTATTTTAGGGAGAGAGAGCACAAGTGCGAGTATGGGGGGCGAGGGGGGAGGGGCAGAGAGGGTGGGAGAGGGACTAGCAGACTCCTAGCTGAGCACAGAGCCCCACACAGGGCCTGATCCCACGACCCCGAGGTCACAACCCTAGCGGAAACCAAGAGTCAGCTGCCCAACCGACTGAGCCACGCAGGCACCCTATTTTATCGTAATTCTAAAATAAAAAATAAAAAAGGTCATTCTGGTTTCCATGTGCAGAGAAGGGATGGGAGACAGAGATAGTAGGAAAGTTCACCCCAGCTCTGCTTTGGGCTTTGGCACATTCCTTCCCTTCTCCAAGTCTCAAATCCTTCATCCGTGAAAATGGAGTTCTCGTAGGCTTCACCTCCTGGGCTCGTTGAGAGGCTTGGGATATTTTGACATGACCCAATGGCTCACCCCATGGACCTTTCCTCTTTCTGACTCAGACTCAGCGCCCTGGGGATCTTATCCTGGCTCGTGGCTTTAAACTCCATCTGCCAACTTACCTCCAGCCAGATACCTCTCTCCCCTGAATTCCAGCTGGCCTACTCAGCATCTGCCCTTGGGTTTCTAACCTCCACCTTCACATATCCAAAACAAACTGCCCTTCCCCTGATGTTAAGCCTTGCTTCTCATCTCTGTAAATGAAAACTGCATCCTTCCAGGCAGAGGCCAAACATCTAAGAGTACTTGACTTACCTCTGTCTCGCCCCAGCCCGGTCAATAAATGCAGCCAAGTCTGCCTTCAGAATATATCCAGAACCCAACCCCTGCAGGTCCGAGCCACCAACACGGCTAGCCAGGATTATTGCAATAGATTTCTGGTCTCCCATCTTCTGCCACTGGCCCTTTAATGGGCTAAACAGGGCAGCTCAAGAGATCCTGTTCAAATGTAAGGGATATCATGTCAACCTCTGCTCAACACTTCAACCACTTCACATTTCACTCAGAACAAAAGCTGAATTCCTCACCCTGGCCGACAAAGCTTTACAAGATGAGCGCCTCTTAGCTCTCTGGCTTCACCACCAGCCACTCTCCCTGACCTGCCTCTGCTTCAGCGGCCCCCTTGCTGTTCCCACTCAGGACGCTTGCCCTTGTTCCTTCCACCTGGCTCTTCTCCCAGATACCCCAGTATGCAAGCCCTCACCTCCCCGTGTCTGCACTCAGAGGAGAAGACCTTCTCAGTGAGGTCTCTGCCGGCCATCTATTTAGGGTTTCCAGATAAAGTACAGGACTCCCAATTAAATGTGTGTTTCAGATAAACAAGCAGTAATTTTTTAGTATAATACATAGCTAGAAATATTCTGTCTGATACAGTAGCCACGGGCCACATGTGGCTATTGAGCATTTGAAATGAGGACAGTACTACTGATGAATTGGATATCTGATTTCATTTCAATTAATTTCAATTTTAAAATGGATACCCAACTTAGTTACTGGACTTAGTTATTTAAGTATGTTTAGAAAATTTTGCATAAGGGAATATACTTTTTCAGCTGTAGATTTTGATACCAAAATACAGATCATATATTTCCAAGGAAATTGTAGCACTCAAATTGAAATGTGCCATAAGCATAAATCACACATCAAATTTTGAGGACCTAGAGAAAAAAGAAAGCAAAATATCTCATTAATAAATTTTTACATCTGATGACATGTTGAAATTATTGATAATATTCAGTGTATATTGGACTAAATATAATACTCTATTGGAATTCATTTCCCCTGTTTCTCTTTACTTTTAATTTGTGGCCACTAGAAATTTTTGAAATGTCTCTGTGGCTCACATTGTGTTTCAGACAGCACTGCTCCTTCATGACTTGGTTCCCCTGGAAGCAGAGGGGAGACCAGACTTTGGAGCCTAGAGTTTATTCTAGAATGTGATACCAGGGAACAGAAGTGAGGAACTGGGGATAGTGATAAAGAAGAAAAAGTCAATATAAGCATGCATTATCAAGATCGCTGTGGGTAACCGGGATTCACTTCATGGAGAGTTCCTGAAAAGTTACAGAATGCCTCCTAGAATTATGTCTTGGGAGACAGGAAGCTGAAGCCTTTATCCCCCAGCTCCCAACCCCACAGTAGAGGGCTGTTCCCCGGGGGTGTTAACTCTTCCACACTTCTGGGCTGCACTTGTTCATGGAACAAAGGAATTCCCACTGCACTGGGGGAAAAAACAAAACCAGAAACCCCACAGTCTGAGCAATTTGAGGAAACTCCAAGCTTACAAGAGCCCATCCCCCATATCTACAGCTAAAATCGGAGGTTGACCAAGGGGTCATGGCGGGCACACCAAGGGCAACAGTCTGATCCAGCTTTTAATCCCCAACATCTAGAGCAGTTCCTGGAACATAGTAGATGTTCAATAAATAGTTTGGGGCGGAAATGAATGAACATATCTGAATAGCTGCTATGTACCCAGTGTATAAATGTTCAATAAATAATAGTTCTTTTTCAGGGCACCTGGGTGGCTCAGTCGTTAAGAGTCTGCCTTCGGCTCAGGTCATGATCCCAGGGTCCTGGGATCGAGCCCCGCATCGGGCTCCCTGCTCCGCGGGGAGCCTGCTTCTCCCTCTCCCACTCCCCTTGCTTGTGTTCCCTCTCTCGCTGTGTCTCTCTCTGTCGAATAAATAAATAAAATCTTTAAATAATAATAATAATAGTTCTTTTTCACTATTTCCTATCTGAGTATCATCTTAAAATTCCCGGCCTCAAATTTCACTAGTTTTTCCAACCAAGACTTATTCTTCCTGATTCTTTATTTTATTTTTAAGTAATCTCTACACCCAACACGGGGCTCGAGCTCACGACCCCAAGATCAGGAGTTGCACACTTTACCGACTGAGCCAGTCAGGTGCCCCCTGTGCTTTATTTTATTTTCTTTTAAGATTTTATTTCTTCCTGATTCTTAATAAACCATTATATCAAACACTTTAACCTTCTGGATGTCACCGCAACAAATCTTTTCTGCACCTCCCTCCACAAGACCTAAGGTGGCAGACAGGGTTGAGAACTTGGAAGATGAGTCACCTCAGCAAGACCCTCCATCTGCAACTTCAGTTGTGGGTCCTCAATGGAAGCAAGACAGCGTGGGGTGTTTATCCACAGCCCCATAAAAGGTACTCAGGGAAGATAGTTTTCCCTCTTCTCCAGCACCTCGTGTTACTGTGCTTTGCTTTACCGCACTTGGCAGATACTGCCTTTTGTACAGATTGAAAGTTTGTGACAACCCTACAGCGAGCAAGTCTATTGGCACCATTTTCCCAACAGTATGTGCTCGCTTTATGCTGTGTCACGCTTTGGTAATTCTCGCAATATTTCAAACTCTTTTTTTTTTAAGATTATTTGTTTATTGGGGCGCCTGAGTGGCTCAGTCGGTTAAGCGGCTGCCTTAGGCTCAGGACGTGACCCCGGGGTCCTGGGATCGAGTCCCACATCGGGCTCCCTGCTCAGCGGGGACTCTGCTTCTCCCTCTCGCTCTGCTGCTCCCCCTGCTTCTACTGTCTGTCAAATAAATAAATAAAATCTTAAAAAAAAAAAAAGATTATTTGAGAGAGAGAGAGCACGCGTACGCTTGCATGCATGGGGAGGGGGGAGAAGAGCAGAGGGAGAAGCAGACTCTCTGCCCAGCAGGGAGCTCCAAGCAGGGCTCAATCCCAGGACCCCAACCAAGATCACAACCTAAGCTGAAGGCAGACACTCAACCCACTGAGCCACCCAGGTGACCCTCAAACTTTTTCATTATTATTATACTTGTTATGGTGATCTGTGATCAGTGATTATGTCTGCCTGAAAACTCATGGTGGTTAGCAATTTTTTAACCATAAAGTATTTTTTAATTAAGGTACGTACCTTGTTTTTTTAGACACAATGCCACTGCATACCCAATAGGCTACAGTATGGTATAAACAACTTTTACATGCACTGAGAAACAAAATGTATTTGGGTCACTTTTTTGCAATATTTACTTTATCGTGGTAGTCTGGAATTAAACCCACAACATCTCCAAAGCGTGCCTGTATATTTCTCTGTGCACATGGCAAGTGCTCATAAATGCTTAACTAACACCATCCAGCTCCTGGGAAAAGGATCCAGGACTGCTGAAAATCGCTGCCTACCACCACCCAGCACCCACCAAGCACCAGCCCCTGGGGAAAATCCCTGCACTGCCAAGTTCCCTGAAATCCCAATAGTACTGTACTTGCTTATAGGCATAAAAAGGGTGATTTGCTGTTTGTATCGACAAGCCTTCCTTAGATGTTAATTTATCTCTTTAACTGAGGCAATGCAGTTTCTGCCTCTAATTGAGACCCTTAATTATCCACACCTCCTACTACTGTTTACTTCATCGATCTCCTGCGAGACTGACCTTCTAGCTGTAATTACAGAAAAGCTATTCCTTCAGCTTTATAGTGAGGCAGTACCTTTCATTCCTGCAGTGTCCTTACATTCTCCCATCAGGTAAAACAGAAGGGTAGGTGATTCTGACTCTCCTAACTTGAGGGATAAAGGGAGAGGGAAAGAGGAGACTCAACCAAAGAAAAAAAAGGGGGGGGGGAAAAAAAAAAAAAAAAAAGCAAATCCACGGTGGAGACCTGTCAGGCAAAATTACCTCAGAAAATATGGCTTTAATATCTGGAGGCTGTGGCCAAGCTAAAGCCAAATGTTCACAGAATCCTGTATCACTTCCCTCTTCCCCAGGCACATGGAAAGACTACAATTCCCAGCAAGCTCTGAAGATAAGCTGATGCCCACGTGACCAGTTCAGGCCAATGGGCCAAGAGCAAAAATTGTTATCTATGCATCATACTCTTATTTCCCCATATTGGAAACCATGGGCTAAGATGGTGGCACCACAAAATGGGGCAGCCTAGATCAGGGAATCACCCCAGAGAAGACACCTGCCCTGGAGTGTCAGAGACTAGGGTCCTGGGTTGGTTGGCTTCTGCAGCCTAAGCCTGGCTTATCCAGAACAAAACAGAGATTTTTCTATTACTTCCCAGTTCAGATTTAAAGGGTGTCATAAAGCGGCACCAGGGTGGCTCAGTAAGTTAAGCGTCCAACTCTTGGTTTTGGCTGAGGGCATGATCTCAGGGTCAAGAGTTCAAGCCCTGTGTCAAGCTCCGCACTCAGCATGGAGATTCTCTACCTCTGCCTCTCGCACGAACACACTCTAACTCTCTAACATAAATAAATAAACAAATATAATCTTTAAAAAAAATTTTTTAAAGGGTGTCATAAAACATTAAAGAAGCCTTAGTTGAATGGGACATTTTAAAATGATATAGCCCAAATACATGGGAAGGGGAGTTACAGAACAGGGAAGTTACCTCTTTCCTTTATGTGCTTGACCCAAGCTTCAGTGTCCTCCTCTATAAGATAGGCATAAAAATAACACCTGCCTCAGGGAGTCGCCAGGAGGTACTTAAAAAATAATTTGTTTAACAGACGTATGGTACTTACCATGGCCAGGCACTGTTCTAACTTCTTACCAATGTTAACATATTCAATCTTTGTAGTAGTTTCTTAGGGATCTGTAACAAATTACCACCAAACTGGGTGTATTATGACAATTAGAAATTTATTCTCTCAGTTCTGGAGCCTCGAAGTCTGTAATCAAGGTCTCACCGGGGCCATGCTTCCTCCAAAGGCTCTAGGAAAGAATGTAGGGCTTAAGAAATGGGATCTGGGGTAGGAGCGAGACTTATTTTGCCTTGAATGCTTCTTGTGCTGTTTGAATTTCATTGACAAGGTACACCCATTACTTTTTTCCTTTTTAACACCGATGACAACATTCGTTTAAAAAATTACGTCTCACAGTGAAAACAGAGACTACAACCCAGGGGAAGTGAATTTCAGGAATCAGTGAGTAACTGGGAGGGTGTATGTGTTTATTTTGCTTTTGTTTAATTGTGGGGAGAAGACACTAGCGGCTCCTCAGCCCTGAGCTACTTCGACCTCCTCAGATGGCCATCCCTGGAAAGCTTAACTAGATGGACATCAGTCCCCACATGTTATTTCTCTTCTTTGCTGTTTTTTTTTTTGTTGTTATTGTGTTTTTACGGATTTGGGAAATGATATGTGATTCGAGGTGGCTGATTATGAGGTGGCTGTTTCCTAATTTTTCCCTCCCCTTCCTGTCCCAGCATACCCTGGCCATAGAAGACCTATATGCTGTCACCTTTTACCCAAGGATGACCAAGTGTTGTCTGCATAAAGTGTTTTTGGTAGATTCTAAACAGGAGCAAGAGTCCCACAAATTATCACTCTCCTTCGTCCCTTTCGAGAAGCAGGGCCCATCACCAAGGCAAAAACTGGGCCGTAGTTCTACTTTCAACATGGCACCCCTTATCTCACGCCAGTGGCAAAACTCTGACACTTTGGCTCTGTCCAGTTGATGGCAAATTTCAGCAGGGCAGGAATCCGTGCAGAAGGGAGACTGTACAAAGGGTGAAGAACACGGGCTGCAGGGACAGAGAAGATGGACTTGGGTTTCCACCGACTGCAGACATGTTACTCCAGCTCAGTTACCCCTTCTCTGGTCATGAAGACTGAGCGTGCTCATGCTCACAGAGCACTTAGCACAGCGCTTCTCCCACCCCAGGCCATCAGCGTGAGAGATGATGTTGCTGCTGCTGCTGCGGATGGAGTTGACCTGGATGCTGCTGGGCTGGTTCCTCCCTTTTCACTCCTCCCACAGCCCTGCATCTGTTCCCATCATGCTTCCCCAGCATTGGCATCAGCCATGGGGAAAGGAGGGCTTTGGTGGTCGTGATGGTGGCTCTTGTTAATGTTGATGTTGTTTTAAGCTCCAAACTATATAGCTTTCCTGATTAGGGAGAAGATCTCTTAGACAGTGTCGGGTGATGAACTAAGCACCATCTGCGTACAGAGAGACCTGGGGCCCTAATTCCAGGTCAGCTACCTGCTAGTGGGGCAGCCTTGGGCACATTGTTTAATAATTCTGATCCTCAGTCCCCTTATCTGTAAAACAGGCATAATAATCACCAGTTCATTCAACCAGTTTTTATTAAGTTTTCTTAGGTGCTAGATGCTGTGCTCGGTGCTGAGGACGCAAGAACAGAGAAAATGCATCCCTAACTTAAAGAGATCACCCTCTGGAGTTCTCTGCTCCAGAGAACAGTAATTAAGTGCATGGGCTTTGGAATGAGACAGACCAGGTTCAAATGTATATTCTGAATTCACTAGCTGTGTGATCCTGGGCAAGTTAATCACCTTTGCTGATCCTTTAGTTTCCCCATCTTAAAATGGAGATGGGAATAGCAACACCTACCTTATGGATGGTTTTGAGACTTCAAGCATATCATGATGTAAAGCCCCTAGTTCAGTGCTGACCCCTAGGAGGCCCCCAGCAAGGGTTAGCCTCCATGGCAAAGTGTGGCCGGTGCCTTGAGAGGAATTTGTACTGCTTCCAATGGGTAATTATACAGGGAGCCAGGGATGTGGGAGTCAGGAAAGGCTTCATGGAGACTGTGATGTCTGTACAGAATCTTGAAAAATAAGCAGATGTCTGGAAGGGTGTAGACCTGGGGCCCAGGGAGATGTCGCCACAGCCCCGGGAGAGGTGAGGGAGAGATGCGGAGGGCTGCATGGGGGCAGCACGGTGAGAGTGGAGAGGAGCCATCCGGTGCATCCCCCCAGGTGAGCTGCGTTTATTGTCACCCTTTCCACATTCCTGTGCCTTTCCGGTGTCTCCTTTTCCTTCCCTCCAAGGCCCCTCACCCTTTCTCCCACCTGTCTCTCTCTGTCTCTGTCTCTCTCGGAGCTTTGCTTGGAGCAGGGAACTAGAAAACCCAGCTCTGATTTGATCCCAACATGCAACATCTCAGGGAGGGGCTGGAGCAGGAGAGGAAATAAAAGGACACAGAGATTCACTCCCGTTCCAATTTTTCTAAAAAGCAGTTCCTGTTTGGCACCAGGACAAACCCCATGGGAAAAGTTAGTAATCCTGGTCTTCTGAAGATGGTTCCTCCACCCGCTGCCTTTGGACCTCAGTTTGCTGGCCATCTCTGTAGCCAAATCGCTGGTGGTTGCTGGGATGGTAAGCTTACTGCAAGTCAGGCCCTGGACAGGCACCGGGCATGCAGGGCCAAAGAAGACAGCGTGCCTACACGGGGGTGCTCACAGCCTGTGTGGGAGAACACATGTGCACAAGAATTTCAGTACCGTGCAAAAAGTCTTACAGCAGAGGTCTGCACAAAATCCTACACAACAACGATCATGATGACTGATTTATTGAGCTCATACTAAGTTCCAGGAATGGCGCTAAGCCCTTTTCATAAATCACCGCATCAAAGCCTCCGAAAACACTGTCTTGTTTGCCACCGTGTCCTCATGGCTTAGCACGATGACAGGGGACACCAAGAAGTAATCCACTGAGGGGGCGCCTGCGTGGCTCAATCGGTGGAGTGTCTGACTCTTGATTGGCTCAGGTCTTGATCTCCCAGTTGTGAGTTCGAGCCCCTCGTTGGGCTTCACACTGGGCATGGAGCCTACTTTAAAAAAAAAAAAAAAAGTATTCCATGGAGAAAAACGGCCATGTGAGATCTCAGAATTACCTCCAGCTCACAGAGAAGGAGACTGAGGCTCAGAGAAGTGAGGTCCCAGGCCCAAGGTCACAGAGAAAGTAGCAGAGTTGGGAGCTGCTACAAGTCACACTCAGCTCAGGATCTTAACCGCTGCGCCCTCAGGCTGGTCATAGAAAAGGAGGCAACAAATGGTCTCGGGGAAGGATGTGGTTGAGGAAGGCTTTCCAAGGGAGGTGATTCCCGAGCAGACCCTTGAAGACCAAGCTTGCCAGGTGGACAGGCAGAGGAAGAGCTTCTGGGAGGGTGCGGATGGGACAGAGGTGGGGATGAGGGGCCCCGTGGCTGAACATCTGCTGCATCTGCAGATAAGGCTGCGAACGGAGGGGAAGCCAGAGGACCCCTGGAGAGGCTCAGACGCTCACTTCCCCCACTCCACTTCCCTTCTGTGGCTCTGATCTGGAAGTTTCCTCTGAACGGTGCAGGCGGTTCTTAGGCCTGCGTTTGATTTATTTTATTGCTGGAGTTCCGGAGCTTTTGTGTTGGCTGCAACATATAATATGGAATTTCCCTCCCGAGCAATTCTTCATCTTTGGCAGTCCACTGGAGCGTGATTTTGGCACAATCGTGTGACGTGGCGGGGGCTCAGCTGGTGCAAGCCCAGGACGCCCCGTGGCAGCCGCGGCAGCTGCTCAGCCAAGGTGCCAGGGCGCCTGCCAGAGGGGCCCAACCTGCCACCCTCCCTGGTTTTCCCCACGTCGCCTTTGCCCCTTCCATGGAGAGGAGGGGGAGAGCTGGGACACGGCTTTTCTGTTTGTGTCTGTGTTTCCATCACGAATGGTGTGACTTCATCCCTCCTGCAACACGGATATATCACTTTCCACCTGGAGGTCGTGAAAAGGTCACAGGCTTCTGAATCAAAACTTGGTTAGGTTCGTCTCAGACCCCACAGATTGGCTTACTCTAGGACCTTAAGGAGGGGAGCCTCTTCACCTTTCCTAAATACCCGTTCCCTCATCTGCAAAATGGAAGTGATAGTAATATGTAGCTCAGAGGGACATTAGAAGCTTTAGCAATTACCTGTGTAAAGCACCAAGGGTAGCGCATAGTAGGTGCCATGGACTGAATGTTCGTGTCTCCTCCAAATTGATATACTGATGCCCTAACCCCCAGTGTGATGGTGTTTGGAGGTGGGGCCCCTGCGAGGTGATTAGGATTAGATGGGGTCATGAGGGTGGGGCCTTGGTCTAATGGGATTAGTGTCCTTTTAAAAACAGACACCAGACAGCTTGCCCGCGCTCTCTCCGCAAGGACACAGCCAACCAGCAGCTCTCTGCAAGCCAGGAAGAGAGTCTTCAGTAGGAACCAAATCTGCCGGCACCTTGATCTTGGACTTCCCTGCCTGCAGAACTGTGAGAAGTAAATCTCTGTTGTTTAACTCCCCAGTCTGTGGTATTTTGTTGTGGCGGCCCGGGCTGATGAAGACAGCAGGTGCTCAATATATACCAAGCCTTCTTCCACATGTCTTAATTCTCTCCTCCTCGAGGGCAGGATCCACCAAACATCTTTGCTTGCAGAGCACCTTCTGCATACCAGATGCCCCATATGTATTAGTGGAAGAATTAGTGAGTGAGAGAACATGCAAATGAGTGAGTGAGTGAGTGGCAGAAGATCAGCCCATGGAATCCACGGATTGAAGCAGCGGATTCTCTTTTACCCACATCTTCTCAGGGTACAAATATAGATCCACCTAGCAGGCTGACCCCCACAAGCCCCTCTGGCTCTTCAGAAGCCTTGCAGGGTGGCCTGGCCTGGGCAGTACCATGGCTCCTTGCCCCAGAGTCAACCACAAGGCCCTGAAACTCCCTCTCTGCAGAGAAGGGCCGCACCCCAGATGTGAACAGAGAAGGACCCTCACCCCAGGTGTGACCAGAGAGCCCCTCCCCAGGTATGAACAGAGAAGGACCCTTACCCAGGTGTGAACAGAAGGGTGCCTAACCCAGGTATGAACAGAAGGGCACCACCCCAGATGTGAACGGAGAAGGATGCTCACCCCAGCTATGACCAGAGGGCTCCACCCCGGGTGTGAACAGAAAGGCCTCACCCCAGGTGTAAATAGAAGAGTGCCCACCCCAGGCCCACAGGGATGGGCTCTCACTAGAAGACAAGACTTGCTCAAAGTGAGAATTGCTTAAAGAAAGCCCAGAGCTCACTGTTTTCACCGATGTGAGCTCGGAAAAGGCCCTTGGGTTCCCAAGCCCACCCCACACTCTACACGCCAACAGTTAGAACGTTGGCATCACGTCATTGGCATGATGCCTTAATTTATAAATGCCTCTATTTCCCTGTCCTCAGATATCACCTCCTTAGCCTCCTCTCCTTCACCTCCCCCTCCCCAAGTTGCCACAAAAACACCATTCGTGGGAGCTAGATTCCCAACCTTGGCACAGAGCCACAGAGTGAAGTAATTGCGCAATTAGAACTTAATTGCTGGATTTAATTTCGTGTTGGTTTTTTTTTTTTTTCTTTTCGTCTCAATTGTTGAAAATGTGCAGTTCCCGCCTTCGAATGTCTGATGAGTTCCTTCTGTCTGCCCCAGGAAGGGATGGGGTTGAGGGAGGGAGAGGCCAAGACAGCCGGCTGGGCTGGATTTTGCATCTCAAAGAGAATTTACAAAGTTAACCTTCCCAGGGGCTGGAGGCCAAGAAGGAGGGAGAGCCATAACTCCAAGATTTGGTGGCAAAGGATTTGTCCCTTAAGGCCAGATTTTCAGTGACCTTCCACAACAGCTGCGCGGCCTGTGCCGCTTTAGCCAGCATTCCTGGAGGACCTACTGTGTGCGAGGTGTTTTGCACGATCCCGTCGACATCCTCCCAACAACCTTCCCACCAGAGGGTTGCGGTCCATCTTGTTATACAGGAGGAAACTGAGACTCAGAGAGGTTCCGTAACTTGCCCAAGGTCACACAGCTAGTTAATGCTAGCGCTGGAGGTCAAGGCAGCAGCTAGTTTTTTCCACCCTCCTCTCAGCAAAGGGCCTAGCAAGTGCTCCAGGACCCCGCAGCCACTCCAGAAAAGATGGCGATCTGCATGGATCTGGAAAATGAAAGGATGGGATCACTCTCCCTTCTCTGCTGCTTAAGGGCAGGGAGGCTCTACGATCCACACCCTGCACACACACCCACTGGACAATGCCACACCCCAGGCCTCTTTAACCCACCCAGATGGCACCGTTCCCCCAGCTGCTGTCACCAGCAACACCTTCCCTCTAGTCCCCAGGAACACGAGATTGGGCTCCATGACCTGCGCCTCCACCAACTGCCCAGGCATCGTCTGAAAACTAATGGTGTGAAGAGGGTACTGGGGCTTGGCTTAAGGACCAGCCCCATCCTGCCTCCACCATGCATGGCTGCTGGATGCCTCAGGAGGTGCCCGGAACGCGGGTGTTCCTCTAGGAACGGGCACTTACCTGCCCACCTGGCTCGGGGTTCCTAAGGCAGAACCTCTGCGTCCCTTACTCTTTAGGGTGCCATCATGAACACCAGAACTTTCAGGAGTTTGCTACATGAAATGCAGTTCTCAGAAATCACGCCACTCACTTGGCCCCTTTTGCTCTTGTCACGGTTCGAACGACAAGTTTCGTGCCCTGACCATATTCTCTGATACCCTCCAATGCGGCAAAGTCCTCACGTGTTCAGCAGACAAGCACCAGGTTGAGTCTGTTCCAGGGGCCTGCAAACCACAGCCCACAGGCCAAATCCAGCCTGCTGCCTGGTTTTGAACAGCCTCGGGCTAAGGATGGTTTTTGCATTTTTCAGTGATTGGGAGAGGAGGGGGAGGGATAAATAAATAAAAACAGTATTCATGACATATGAAAATCATATGAAATTCAAATTTCAGTGTCAATAAAGTTTTATTGGAACACAGCCACACTCATTCATTTGCAGATTTTACGTGAGGGAGTTGTGACAGAGACTATGTGGCCTGCAAAGCCTGAAATATTTCCTATCTGGCCCTTAACAGGAAAAGTTTGTTAACCCCTGGTCTAGACCCTTATCGCACTCCATACCCCATTCTTCTTCTTCTTCTCAACCCGTGTGACAAATACCTCCACAACAATCGGCTCCTCTCCCCAAGGCGTGGGACTCTGAGCTTCGGCCCACCCACACTACTGCCCCGCCCCAGGGCATAGCGGGTCGAACAGGACCCTGACTGGCCCACACCTGTGCCCCCAGCCCTGCCAACAGTGAGAATGGCCCAGCGACAGAGCCTTGTGAGCTCTGGCTTTTGACTGTCTGGGTACAACTCCCAGCTTCTCCATTTACCACCATGGCCATGCCTCACTCAGGTCCCTCCCTGTGAACAGCGAGTAGTAGTAATGCCCACAGCACCAGGCAGATATACGGATTCAATCTAGGGATTTGGTTGCAGGGCTTAGCACAGTGCCCGCCACACGGTAAATGTTCAGTAAATGCTAAGTTGTAGCTGATGTGGTACAGAGACAAGGATGTGATCCCAGAACCTTTCTCAGGGGCATTCCTCAGAGGGGCTGGCCTGCCTCACGTCTCCAGTTCTATTACCCACTTTACCTCCCGTCCTACCTCCCGCCACCTCAATATTAACAACAGCTTTATACGTGCCCCTCGCTTCCCCCTAAAGTGTTTTACAACTCAATTTTCCTGGCTGTCAAATGGGCATAAGGCTTCCTCCCAAACTACCTGACAGAGCTGCTGAGCAAATGAAACAGGGAGAGGGTGTAAGCCGGGGAGCAGCAGGTGGAGGGAAAGGCAGACTCCCCACTGAGCAGGTGCAGGACCCAGAGGTCATGACCTGAGCAGAAGGCAGACGCTTAGCCAACTGAGCCACGCAGGTGTCCTGTTACTTGTGACTCTTACTATCTTGGAAGCGAAGGAGACTTGAGTTGTGAGTTGAATTGTGTGCCCACCAAAATATATAATCAAGACCTAACCCGCCGTACCTGTGAACGTGACCTTATTTGGAAATGGGATCTTTGTGGATGTCTCCAAGTTTAAGATGAGGTCATACTACGTTAGGGTGCCTCCTCATGCCGTGACTGGTGTCCGCATAAGAGGAGGGAAAGGGGGGCACAGACACAGAGAGAAGAATGCCATAGGACAAGGGAGGCAAAGACAGGAGGATGCCAAGCCACAGAACCACCGGGACGGCCAGCAACCATCAAAAGCTAGATCCTTCCCTAGAGCCTTCAGAGGGAGCACAGCCCTGCTGACTGATGCCTGGGTATGCGACTTCCAGCCCCCAGAACGGTGAGACAGTAAATTTCTGTTGTCTTAGGTCTCCAAGTGTGTGGTTGTTACAGGGGCCCGATGGGGTCCAAGGGAACTCTTACCAGTAAAGCTACCCTCCCCCAGCCCCAGAGCAGCCGGGGTAGAACACGTGCGGTTTACTCTGACAAGGCCGCCTCCTCGCTGGGTTCCCCCATCACACCAGCCCCCAGATCGTACTCGGCCAGCAGCATCGCCAGGTCAAGCCCTCCTGCCGGGCCGCCATGAGCATGAGGCAGGTGCGCCGCACTGGGAGCTCAGCTTGGTGGGTGCCCGGTGGCAAGGGGGGGCCAACGTCGGCGGGGGGCCGACGTCGGCAGGCACCATGCTGGGGGCTTGAGCTCAAGCAAGGCATTCCCTGTGGCTGGCTTTTGCTTAGTTGCAAAGCAGAGAAAAGGAAGAGAACCTGTTTCAATTAGGACTGAGATTCTGCATGACACTTAGAGCTCATCAAGCCCTAATGAAAATGAAAAATGACCTCTGATGTCCCCAGAGCCAGAGTTCATCTGTTATTAATGAAACCCACCCCAAAACAGACCTCAGAGGAATGAGATTCAGACAGATTTTTCTTTTTTTTTAAACAGTAGAAGAAAGTATCCGCCCACTATCTCTGGGCTCTTATCAGCAGATTCCATCCCTTTCCCGAGAAGGTCTCTCCCCAGGCCCAGATTTAACCCAGTTCAAACGCTGCCGCCTCCTCCACAAAGCTTTCCAGGATGCACTCCAACCAGGGCTGGCTTCCTGGACCTGTGATCTATGCAGTCACATGGGCCCCTGGGCTCAGAAGGACCCACATTTGAGTGAATGCTCTGCTGTCTGTGATCTATGCAGTCACATGGGTCCCTGGGCTCAGAAGGACCCACATTTGAGTGAATGCTCTGCTGTCACTGGCTTGAAATTCTCGATCATTTTTGGACAAGCAACCTCAGATTTTCATTTTGCACTGGGCCCCACAAACTACGTAACTTCTCCTAACTCCAGCCTTCTCCAGCCGACCAGTCAGGGCAACCTCTCCTCCCTCTGGACCTCAAAATACACTACCTACCTATAAATCTCGCCAGGATTCACCCCTGGAGTATTTATCAAGCAGTGGATGGGGACACTGTTCTAGGCTGTGTGGCTCAGCAGCAAAGAGGACAGTTGAGTCCCTGCTGTTACGGACCTGACACTCCAGTATGAGGGAGATAAATTAAACATAATAAGGGCAGATTCAAAATCCCCTGACTTTCTCAAAGTGAGCTTCAATTTCTACTTGTATGTCTATTTCCATACACCTGTCACCCCTCACTACTAGTATTTCAATGGCTCCTACAATAAAGACCAGAATCCTTACGTCGGCCTGTGGGGCCTGACACCCCCACCTCCCCACCCCCAACACCCCAGCCCCATCTTGTTCTGTCCTCACTGGGTCTCCCCAGACTCACACTCTGTGTTAGTCTGTGAGGGCTGCCCCAGACTGGGCGGCTGACACAACTGACATTGACTTTCTCACAGCTCTGGAGGCTGGAAGGCCAAGGTCAAGGTGCTGGCAGGGCTGGTTTCTCCTGAGGCTCCTCTCTTGGGCTTGCAGATGGGCCTTTTCAACCTGTATCTTCACGTGGTCTTGGCTCTGTGCACACGCATCCCTGGTGTCTCTTCCTCTTCTCATAAGGACCCCAGTCATATTGGATTAGGACCCCACACTTGTGACTCATTTCACCATAACTACCTCCTTAAAGGCCCCATCTCCAAATGCCATCATTTTGGGGGTTATGGTGTCAACACACCAATTGGGGGGTGAGGATACCATTCAGCTCCTAATACACTCTCTGTGTCACAGGTACAGGCAGTTTGCTCTGCTCCAAATGTTCTTCATTTCATAAACTCCTGTGCATCTCTCAGGTCTCAGGGCCAACATCACTGCCTCCCAGAAGCCTTCCCAGATTGCCCTGGATCCTCCAACATCTCACCCCACTCTAGCATCCTAACCACCACTCCACCTGGCTGCGTGATTCATGGATCTGCGTGCACCTCCTCCGGCCGACTGCGGGCCCCACTGCGGCTCGGGCTTGTGCTTCCTGTCACATCTCCAGCTCCCAGCCCTGTGCCGGGAACATCAAAGGTGCTTGATTGATAGGTATTGGACTTACCCTGCCAAGAGGAAACCTGAGTTCCTGATGAGAACAAGCCCCACCTGCAGCCACCCACGACACTTACCGATTACCGAATACATGATCAAGTAAAGGATCCGCCATAAAGACTGCACCAACTCTGCTCGTCTCTCCCAGCTTCCTCCCCAGTGGTTTTTCCTCTCCCGCACCCCCTCTGCACAGTCCCACTCGGCTGCTCTTCCCCACTCCATGTGGTACTTGGGGAAGGCAAAGCCCACCCCGACTGTACAAGAGCCTCAATAAAAAGATATGTGGAAGCCATAAGCCTCTGACATGGATCCGAGGACATAGCCGGGAATTCTAGGACTCCAGGACCCAGCGTGGATACGCACGCACACAGACATGCGTGCACACGCAAACCGCTGCTCTTCACCCCACGCTTCATCTGCAGCCTGCCATATTCTGAGTGGAATTAGCCGTCAGAGGTCTGCTCAGGGAGGTTGGGCCCTGGGGATCTCATTCAAAGCTGACAAAATAGTGAGAAAAGCAGCTCCGGATACAATTCCAATGCCTGGAAATTATTGGACATCTGACACGTGCATGGTATGTGTGAAAGCAAGCCAACCATCCCTGGAAGGGAACGCAGGCAGGGCGGACCTGAACCCCTAAGGTGATGGCGCCCAAGCCATAGATGTTTGCCTGCGTGCCTCCCACACTGCCCATGGCGCCTACCAAAGCCAGGTGGTCCTCAGGCCTTGAGGAGACAAGGCAGTATCACAGTAGAGACTGTGAAAACACACAAGATTTCCAAAGATGAAGCTACTGGAGAGTCAAGAATAGTGTACAACAGACCAGTAGACTCGTTCTGCCTACCCCCTCCAAGCACACCCCCCGCCCCAAAACAAGCAGAGCCAGGGGCAGTGGGTGGAACTGTAGAGACAGGTTTCGGCTCAGTCCGAGAGCAGAATGGAAGGGGTAAGCTTTTCGGTAGTGAGCTTGACTCCAGGAGGTAGTCACGCCCAGGCCAGGCCTACACTCGAAGGCATTCTTAGAGTGGAGCTTCAGGATTGAGTACAGGTATTAGATTCTAGTAAGGTTTAGAGTTGAAATAACTATAACCCAAACATACCAGCTTGATATAAGTTCCACTCGTTCTTATCTATGATGATTAAATTGTTAAATATTAACAGTCGTCATTCAAAAGGAGAATTTCTATGTACCAGGAACCAAAATATGTTATATATGTCATTTCATTTAAGTTTTACCATAATTCTATAGAATATTTGGCTTTCCTTTTTTAAGGTAAGAAATCAAGGTTTAAAGAAATATCAGTGGGAACTCCTTTTGATGTGAGTGACAGAACATCTAGTTCAAACTGGCTTTAAAAAAAAGGAAATTATTGGCTCTCATAACTGAAAAGACCAGAGTTAGGTGAGAGGGGTTTCAGGCTATGTGTGCTCCAGGAGCTCATAATATGTCATGAGAACCCTGGCTCCATTTCTCTCTGCTTCTCCAAGCCCTTCCTTCCTCTGCATTGGCTTTAATCTTCAGTTGGCTCCCTCTTGCAGGAGCCCAAAATGGCTAAACTAGTTCTTTTTTTTTAAAGATTCTATTTATTTATATTTATATATATTTATTTATATATATTATATATATTATTTATATTATTTATTTATTTGTCAGAGAGAGAGTGCACACAATCAGGGGGAATGGCAGGCAGAGGGAGAAGCAGACCCTGCTTGAGCAAGGAGCCCAATGCGGGGTCCTCCATCCCAGGACGCTGGGATCATGACCTGAGCTGAAGGCAGACCCTTAACTGACTGAGCCACCTAGGCATCCCAGCTAAAGTAGTTCTTGATTATGAATCTTCACTCCCTACTGTTTTCCAGGGAAAAACACACAGTCTTTGCCAGAAGGCCCAACAGTGGTCTTTTTGCATCTCATTGGACCACACTGTGATTAAGTTAAGGAGCTTGAGATGAGAAGATTTTCCTGGATTATCTGGGTGAGCCTTGAATGCCATGACAAGCATCCTCACAAGAGAGAGGCAAGGGGAGATTTAACACACCCAGAACAGGAGGCAATATGACCATGGAGGCAAAGAATAGAATTATGTAGCCATGAGCCAAAGAATGCCGGCAGCCACCAGAAGCTGGAAGAGGCAAAGAAGGGTTCCTCCCCTAGAGCTTTGGATTTGGGCCCAGCGATATTGATTTCGAACTTCTGACCTCCAGAACTGTGAGAGAGTACATTTCTGTTTTGAGCCACGATACTGGGATCATTGGATACAACAACAATAGGAAATTAATACACCATCCAACACCCACACACTTCTGGGCAGGGCACATAGAACATGCTCATGTCACCCTACAACCTCAGTTTGGGCACATGGGTGGCAGGAGACTTCTTGAAAACCGTTCCGACCCTGGAGAAGCCAGCAATACATTTATTACATACAACAGTTACTATGAATCACATAAATACACTCCATCAATTAAAAATGCATGCCCAACTCATGAATGCCTGAGTCTATCAGATTCCCCCAAATCTCTCAGAACTCCACTGCTATCCATCAGAAGGGAGATGCAAGGAGAGAAACCAAGTGGAGAGGGACTGCTGTCTCTCTTGGATTTTACAGAGTTGTGTGAGTCTATGAAGATGCTTCTAGGGCCCCTCCCAGAACTTTGCAAGTGGCTCTGCAAGTGAGGGGTCCTGAGGCTTAGGCTTCCATAGCTCCACGGGTGGGCTCACCCCCACCTGCTGTACCTTTAACGGGGTCACTCTGGCCGTGCACTGAGACCAGAGTGTAGAGGGACACTGTTAGGAGAGGGCACCTGGAAGGAGATCCTTTCGCTGACCCAGGTGAGAGGTGATGCGGCGGGAGTGGGGCGAGGTGGTCTCGCCAGGTTCTGGATATATTTGGAAGGTCTAACCAATGGGCTTTCCTGACGGAATGAATGTGGGATGTGAGAGAAGGAAAGACGTCAAGGATGAGGAGCGCCTGGGTGGCTCAGTCAGTTAGGCGTCTGCCTTCTGCTCCGGTCATGATCCCGGAGTCCCAGGATCAAGTCCAGGACCAGGGTCTCTGTTCAGCGGGGAGTCTGCTTCTCCCTCTGACCCTCCCCCTCCTCATGCTTTCTCACTCTCTCTCAAATAAATAAATCAATAAATAAATAAAATCTTAAAAAAAAAAAAGTCAAGGATGACAGCCCGGTTGTAGTTGGAGCCGCTGAGAGGATGATATTGCTATGAACTGCGATAAAGCAGGCTAAAAACCAGTTGTGTGCAGTGTCTCCACAGCCCCATGACGCAAGAAAGTCATCTAGATTCTGAGCCCGGAAGAGAGTCCATGATTTAAAAAGAGGTGGAATCATCTCTGTAGTTCTCCTTTTTTTTTTTTGCCTTTGCCTTTGCCTTTGCTTTTCCCGTAGGCCTTTCTCTTCCCTGCTGCTTCTGTTTCCCCCAGGAAATAGTTTCTCCCCACTCCACAGGTGATGCTCTCCCCTCACACGATGCCTTCCCTGCACCCGGCTTGGTTTCCGTGTGGCCTTTAAGTACCCAGCCCCGGCTGCAAACAGTTCTGTGGTCTCCCTGCAGAATGATGCAAAGGAGCTTTGGAGGAGACTACCCTGCGCCTGTATGCTGATTAGGTGGCTTGGTCCCCACTCCCAGCCTCCCGCCCCCCCGCTTCTGTGCCACTGACAGCCGGCTCCTCCCACAGACTTGGGACTGAAGGAGGGGGGAATGAGCTGGAACCTTGAAGCCTGAAATGACAAAATCTGCACTCTCTCTAAGGTGGAGTCCGGGAGCTGGAAGCCTACAGCCACAGCCACCACCCTTGTGGGTGTTGTGTATGTGTGAACCCGTGTATGGATGTGTGTGTGTATGTAAGGGTCTAGTGTCATGACCAGTTCTAGGGCCTAAACCATATTTTCCAGGGGAAGTCACAACATATAATGAATGAATCTGTTGCCTGGACGGGTGAAATCATCTGCTCTGTTAAGGCTACTCCTGAACTAAATGATGATCATATCTTGACAATGATAACTACAGCCTCTGCAGTTGGCAGGTGCCCTTGTCCCCCTTTTACAGGGGGCAAAACTGAGGCCAAGGGCCTCTTCCCCGGGTCACCTGCTGGCTCCTTTCCAGCTCTGTTCCTCTGTTCCTCTGTGCTTGGCTATTTCCTCTGCCTGCATTCTCCTCCCCAGACTCATCCTTCTCATCTTTCATGGCTCTGCTCAAATGTCACCTCCTCCAGGAAGCCTTCCCTGACATTTCTTTACAGTAGATCCCCCTAGTTTCTATCAAATCACTCCATTTTCTTCTTAAAACTCAATAAGCTCTATGTTGTTGCTTATTTATGGACCTAATTAGGGTAAGTCTTTCCCCACCAGAAAAGAAACTCCTGGAGGATAGGAATCTATCTTTTTCACTCCCACACCCCAGAAACTAGAGCAGGACTCCATCAACCAAACCCTGTGGTTTCCTCAATTTTACTCCACTGGTCTCAGCACTTTGTGCCTTCCTCTGCACCATTGTTTACTGCATTGGTGTGATTCTTGTCCACACTGGCAACATTGCACCCTCCTTCATTGGGGGGGGGGGGCCATGTGCCGTGGAGCACCAGGTGTCTGAGGAGCTACAAATGAGTAAAATGGCCTCTGTGGGATGGGAATAACCAGATCCCCCAGGTAACAAATTAGACACAGACACAGTTTGTCTGCAAAGATTTTACATTAATTTGTAAATTAATGATGCCAAGTGATACAAAACGAAAAAAGAAAATCCCCAGCAGAGCAAACAACATCCAATATTAAAAGTTCAATCTATTCATTCAATTCTCATTTTACTCCTTCAACAAAAATGATGGTGCACACCTACTATGTACTGCCACGAGGTGGGAATAGAATGTTGAGCAAAGCCAAAAACACGTGTAAAATCAGAAACGAAGCAAGGAGGAAACACATTTTCTTTGGAGGGTGAAAGAAGAAACTCATAGCCCAGGAGGGGGTCAGGAAGGCCCTCCCTGAGGAGGCGAACTTTCAATGGGAAACTGAAGGGTGACTAGGAGTTGCGGAAAAGAATATCCTTGGACTGGAGGGAGCTTAGAAAGTTCCAGCAACTAGATGAAAACCAGTGTGGCAGAATAAGGGGTGGGGGTATGCAGGCAAAAATTCACCAAGTACACTGTTTAAGCTGAGCCAGTCATTAAAATCCTGAAGTACTTTTGTACCATTTGATAAATGTAGCCACTGCCTCAGCCCCGTGAGTACTCCCCCAGTGACCTGCTTCCTCCTCCTCCACCAGAGCCCCAGGGCCTCCCCAGGATCCAGCAGCGAAAGTGTTAACCTTGCCTAACCTAACCAGGTTCCAGGGTTTAATCTGTGGAGGTTATTAGTAAGCAGGAAGGGTGCAGAGAGGACACCCTGCAGGGCCCAGGGCTTGGTGGGCCACATGGGGAGGCTGGTCCCGATCCAGAAGCATGGGAATGTTGCCATGCTTTGAGCAGAGCGCTGGGTTCAGGCCAATGTGACGGTGGAAGATCCAGCAGCAGCCATTTGTTTCTCACAGATGAAGGTGACTGGGAGCAGGGTGTTAGCTCCAAACACGGAGACAAGGGGCCTGATTTCAGAGGTGGTTAGGGGATAAAACCAGTAAGACAAACCAGAAGGAGAAGAAAGTCTCAAGGAGGAGTCTGAGATGCCGGATTTATAGAACTGGAGAGATGGAGAGAGGAAACAGCAGAGGAGCCGACGGTGGGATCACTTGAAGACACATTTTTTTCTCCTGATGAACGAACAGTACTAGCATCAGAGGCTGCTAAGACCATAAGAGAGACAACCAGCTACTACGAGCCTCTTCCGGGCATTCATAACAGCACCTCTGAAACGGTCTTCCAAAAAATATTAAATTTAAGTCTGGTTAAGCTTCTCAACCATTAAATGTCCAGTAGAAGTTTTTGCCATTACGGACATGTTGTCTAATCTGAGCTGTGTGATACAGCAGCAGAGCCTCATGTGGCTAGTGAACAGCTAAAATTTTATTTAATCTGTTTTTTGCTAGTGGCTACTATACTGGACAATGCCGCTCTAGGTGAAAACTACCAATTTACAGGAAATTTGGACGGAATAAAATGTACCATGAGCACGCAACCAGTCAAGTCCAGACAGGAGAAATTCTGCAGGACCCAGATGAAAACTGGTTTTTCTACACATACATTGCAAGGGTTAAAAAAGAGAAAAGCAGAGGGGAAATCTATACAGTAAAGGATACTCAAATGACATATTAACCAATCACAGTGTGTGGGTCTTGCCTAGATCAGACTCAAACAGAAAAATTATAAATAAAAACATATTTACTGGGACACCTGGGGGGCTCAGTCGGTTGGGGGTCTGCCTTTGGCTCAGGTCATGATCTCGGGGTCCTGGGATCAAGCCCCACGTCGGGCTCCCTGCTCAGCGGGGAGCCTGCTTCTCCCTCTCCCTCTCCCTCTCCCTCTGCCCCTCTGCCTGTTTGTGCGCTCTCTCTCTCTCTCTCTCAAATAAATAAATGAAATCTTTTAAAAAAGTAAATAAATTAAAACACATTTACCAAATAATTAAAATTTTGAACACTGCCTGTATAATTGAAGATATTAAGGAAATCATGTTTTAATGTGATAATGGCCTCGTGGTTATGTTTATTATATTTAAGAGATACATACTAAAATACCGTATTTACGGATCATGTAATATGATGCCCGGCATTTGCTTTAAGATAAGGGAGGGGAAATGGATGGCAGTGGGAATAAGACCGGATTAGCCTGAGTTCATGCTGGCTTCAGGAGACCATTCTGTCTTCTTTTGCATATGTTAGAACTTCCCCCATCATTGTAACATTAAAAAAAAATTAAGCAAAATTAACCTGCTCCCAAATAAAAGATATTTTAGGCATAATGTTGCCAGGCCACGTGTGTCCCCTAGGGATACGCTATCATAATATCCCTTGTCCCAACGGACAGCAAGAGGACAGCATTTGAGTGACACTTCCTCTCCCCAGGTGGCCAACTTCTTTCCAGTCTTGTAAAAGCAAAATAAAACTTAAAGGAAGACGCCCTTTTATTTTAACCTGCTAAATCAGTCTCCAAAGGAGAATCATTACTCCCTCTCTTCAAAATGATTGTCTTTTTCCTCAGGATTATTTCTAACTCAGTCAAAAAAAATCTTGACCTGCAGCTTCACCTCCTCCCTACTCTGCCCCCCCCAGCCCCACCCCCCAGCTCTGGACTCCCAGGGGTTGAACCAGTTTGACCTTCGACCTTTGACCTTCACAGGCAGTACTGCCCTCTCTCTTGCCTCTTGCATGTGTGGTCTGTGTGTCTGGAACACCCTGTCCCATGATCAGGCCAAGAAGAAGAGCAGGTGCAAAGGCAGGGAGAGGGTCCCACACAGAACACGAACTTGGGTTTAAGCAAATTTAGTGAACAGAGTTGTAAAACTGAGCTTCCATCCCATGCGACATAAGGATGGACATCCTTCACAGGCTGCTGCCCTGTCTGTGCGTGATTTCTGGGCCATACGTCTGCAAGCGTGCATTAGGAGACTAACGCCCTCACAGAAGCCAAATAACAGTGGCTTAAACAAGACAAGAACTGATTTCTCCCTTGGCAGGAGGTTTTCAGGGAAGGTGGGTTTCTCCGCTCCAGGATTTGGCCCGGGAGATCAACCAACCAAGTTTGATGCACAGTTTGATAAAGGCTTCTCTGAAGTCCTGCATCAAGGAGACATACCTGCTTAGGGACCATCGGTTTGGGCTCGCTGCTGGATCATAGTCTTTAGCACGCTGCATTCACATTCTGGCCACCCCCTGGGGGCGTGCTGTGCTTTGCACATAATCAAGACTCAAATAAATATTAGCTGCATTGATCTAAATATGTGTGCCTGCAAATATATGTGTGTATGTGTGTGTATACGTGTTTATGCAGAGATCCCTGCCAAAACAGCATATGGGCAACTGTATTCTACATAAGAATGTAAAACAAGGGAAGAGCCCGCTGAAAACTGCTCTATTGTTCAAGTAATTCTTCCTCCAGGGAACCTCGGAAAATAAGCTGTCCCCCGCTGAAGAGGACGTTTTCAGAGCTTCCGTTTGCAGTCATCCTGGAAAAACGCCACACACGCTCCCCGTTCTCTCAACCTTCTGACCACCCTTCTCAGATCTTTGTGAACCTTCTTCAGCTGCCTGTTTCTCAGATGGCGATGCCCCGGGAACGCCAGCCCTAACCTCTTGCCACCCCGCCGCAGGCTCTCTCACCATCTTGACGCTCACCTCTCCCCAGTAGATACCAGGAACCCAGATCATCCCCCCGGAGCTCCTGTCCTGAACATGCAACTGCCCACAGGTACCTCCAGGAGCGGGAGGCCTCGCCACAGCATGGTTCTCGCCTTGGGGAGACCGGCTTCCCCTTAACGCCTGGCCCCTCATGGTCCCGCCACGACCTCTGATTTCTGGATTCCCCGGTACCTGCAAAACAGCTCAAGCTCCGCTACTTCCGGGGGTCCTCTTGGCTTGTTTCCTTGGCACCAGAAGGGCTTCTCTGCTCTGTTCCCCAACCCCACTCAAGTAGGTGGAGGGGCTGGAGCAGCCGTCCCAGAGGGGAAGAAGATTCGCGGCTCATCACCTCGCAACCCCTCCTGGCCCTGTGAGTACCTCCGCATCGACCTGGGGACCCCATGCCCCCCCACTCCACGTGGTGAGGTAGAAAGCGCTCAGGCACCTGCAGCCTGCCTCACAATGATGGCGTTCACTGAGCCACCCACCAGACGCGGGACGGTGGGCAAGTGACTTCACCTCTCTGTACCTCGGTTTCCCTGTCTGTAAAGTGGGGATGATAACAGTAACTGTTCTATGGGATTGTAGTGAGGATTGAATGAGTCAGTATTTGTAAAGCATTGAGAACCATGCCTGGCACATAGCAAACCCTTCCATTGTGTTTATTAAGTAAGTAAACAACAGAAAAGCAGCAAAGAGGAATCTATTGAATGAACAAAGGAATGAATCGAAGCGGAGGAATGAACCCGACCGACGAGGGTTCTCATCACAGCGCTGCTATGTATGTGCTGTGGGACCTAAACCCTCCGTACTCCAGGCGTGACCTGTGGTCCAGGAACTTCCCTGTGAGCAGAATCTCAGGCCACAGTCCAGACCTACTAATCGCAACGTGCATTCCAGCACGATTCCCATGTGATTCACAGGCACGTTGTAGGTGGAGAGAGCATCCCTGACGCCTGACACGGCTCCTCACCGTTCCCTTCACTGTATCCCGATTTCCAGCCTGGTACTTGGAATATCGAAGAGGCCAGGGCCTAGGGATTCAAATAGACCATGATTATATTACAGATAAAGGAACAGAGCCCAGAGATGCCAAGCAACTTACCCACCACCACACAGATAGTGTAACTTGAGCCCAACTCTGCTCTCGGGCTTTCTCTCTTTTCTTTACAATGTTTTAAATACATTTAAAAAAGTAATGTATGTCCATGGTTTTAAGAAATTAAATACTCCAAAAGTAGGTATAGTAAATTCAAATTCTTGCTCCGCCCCCGCCCCCTGAGTCTCTGTCCCCCAGTTTGGAAGTGCCAGCTATAGAGGATGCCATGTAGTCTATTTGGGAGTTTGTTCCATGTCATTATAGAGCTGTCCCATTGCTTTGAAAGGCTGCAGAGTGGGACACCTGGGTGGCTCAGTCAGTGAAGCGTCTGCCTTCGGCTCAGGTCATGATCCCGGGGTCCTGGGGTCAAGCCCCACATCGAGCTCCCTGCTCAGCGGAGAGTCTGCTTCTCCCTCTGCCTACGGCTCCCCCTGCTTGTGCGCTCTCTCTCTCTCTCTCTTTCTGACAAATAAATAAATAAATAAAATCTTTAAAAAAAAATGGCTGCAGAGTCTTTCACTGTAAGAGTGCGGGGTACTCATTGTGGTTTTGATTTGTATTTCCCTGATGCCAACTGATGAGTCACTAAACTTTACCTCTGAAACTAATAATATACTATATGTTAATTAATTGAATTTAAATAAAATTAAAAAATAAAAACAAAATTTTATTTTTTTAAAGATTTTTAATTTATTTATTGGACAGAGAGAGAGACAGAGAGAGAGAAAGAGAGAGAGAGGGAACACAAGCAGGCGGAGTGGGAGAGGGAGAAGCCGGCTTCCCGCTGAGCAGGAAGCCTGACGAGGGCCTCGATCCCAGGACCCTGGGATCATGACCTGATCCAAAGGCAGACGCTTAACGACTAGCCACCCAGGCGCCCCTAAAAAAATAATTAAAAAAAAAAGAGTGCGTGGGACTTCATTTAACTTGTCCTCTGTTGATATGTTTGTAAATTATTTCCAATCTTTTACTAGGCATAATATCCTTATGCCTACGCCCCTGAGCAAAGGCGTGAATGTATATGTAGAATAAATTCTGAGAAGTGGTATCACTAGGTCAGGGGTTAGTACATCTTTTGTTTTTTGAAAGACCTCACTGAATGGTTCCACAGCAGTGATGGAGCGTGCTGGTTGTCCATCCTTAGCAACAGATGAACAGACGTCTTCATTTTCACCAGTGTAACAGGTGAATACGATCTCTCGCAGAGTTGTAATTTGCACTGCTTTTTTGTTCAGTGAGAGTGAGCACCCTTCATATATTTAAAGGTCGCCGTTACTCATGCTTCTCTGAATTCAGAACTCCCTGTGCGTGCCCTTCTCTTTTCCTTTGGGATGCTAGTCTTCTCCCGTATTCATCTGGAGGAGTTTACATAGGTATTGAGGAAATTAGCTCTTGGTCCGCGTCTCACATGTGGGAAGCACTTTTTACCCCAGCCACGTCTGTTGCTTATCTTTCATCTTTATAATAATTTTTGCAAGGCAAGAAATTTTTAATTTTATATCATGTGTATCCATCTTTTTTTCTTATATGGAGTCTGGATTTTTGTGTCATGTTTAAAAAGACAAAGTCCTTCCCCGTTTGGATATTATTTAAGTAAAATCTCCCATGGCTTCTTTTAATACTTTTATGGTGGGCTTTCTTTAAATGCAGATCTTGGCTCCATCTGGAATTTATTTTGGTAGAAGGATCTAAGAGGAGAGCTAAACTTTGTTTTAGATAGCTACCATTTGTCTAAACATAACACCACTTATTAAATAATCTCCTTTTCTACCAGTGATTTGAAATGTCCTCTTAATCACAAACTAAATTTCTATGTATATTTGGGTATATTTCCAGTTGTTTCACCCTGTTTCATTGGTCTATCTACTCACACACCATTACCAAACTGCTTAGTTTATTTTAGCTTTATAATATAGTTAATATCTTTCAGACCTAGACCACCTTTTATTTTTCAGAATTTGACTATTCTTGTCTGTTTCTTTTCCCATAGAATTTCAGCATGTTTAATTCCAGAAAAATCCCTATTTTTTAATTGAAATTATGTTACATTTAGATATTAATTTAGAGACAGTTGGCATATGGGTCTTCCTCTCTTATGATTATATCTTTTCATTTATTCACCTGTTTGTGTGTATGCCTTAGTAACGTCTTTAAATTTTACTAATATACACTGTACACATAACTTGGTAAGTATGATGCATGGGATCTGTTTGTTGCTATTATAAATGGACTTTGTTCTTTCATTATATTTTTTTGCTTATTACATTGAAAGGTACTTTGTTACCCAAACACCTAACTGCATTCTATTGTTGGCCATGTTTTCTTTTTTATTTACTCTTTATTTTTGAGAGAGAGAGAGAGAGAGAGAGAGAGAGCGAGCGAGCATGAGTGGGGGGTTGGGGCAGAGGGAGAGGGAGAGAGAAGCTCAGACAGACTCTGCACTGAGTACAGAGCCTGACACGGGACTCGATCTCACGACCCTGAGATCATGACCTGAGCCAAAGTCAAGAATCAGATGCTTAACCAACTGAGCCACCCAGGCGCCCCCGTTGGCAATGTTTTCTAATTGAATAACCTGGATGTTGTGAGTATAAGTTCATATCTATAAATATACCTCATTATTGTTTACTTCTTTTTTCTAACCGCATCAGCTGTGCCTTGTGACCATTGTCTAGTAGTGATAAACATCACGGCATGTCACGTTCCTAAGTTTAAAGGAGACTGCTTTCTGGGCTTCACGGTTAAGCACACGTGTGTGGGGGTGGGGAGGTGTGTGTTTCCCCAGTCCCCCACATTGCCCTGTGTGTGCCTCATTGTTTCCACTGCCGCCATGGGGAGAAGGGTGGCTCCTAGAAAACAGAGGGAGAGAAGAACTGACCCAGAAAATGAGGCAGGCGGGTGGGGTCTGTGGCTCCAGCCTGGGTACCCTCAGAGATGCCTCCGCCTCTCTCCTCATCCCCTGGGCTCTGACGCACCCCGCCTCCTGATGGTGGCTCCCCTGTCCCCCAGGATCTTGTCCTCATCTCAGAGTTCACCGAAACTAAGATTCTAGTCCCAGCCCTGCCCCTGTCCTCCTGAGCCTCACATTTCTCATCTGCAAAGTCAGCTAATACTCACCTGTTCTTCCTACCTCCTCAGCTGGGAGGTAAACAGCAACGCCTCCAGGACGAATTTCAGCAGCTGTTGGTCCTCCAGCCACACAAACTGTACTTGCAATGATGACTTCAGCTCTCCAGCCAATGGAATCTGAATGGGGTCATGTGCCTGGAGAGAGATGCTGTCAGGGGTTACCCAACACGCGCAGAGGATGGGGATGAACCTCCCTGGTTCAGCAGTCCTGGCTCTCAGCCCCCAAAGGGGAGCCCTGCTCTTCCCAGGAAAGGAAAATAAATGGTATTGGCATTCTGACTGGCGTGCTGGGGCTTTTGAGGGCAGAACTGCTTTTTTTCCAGGGCAAGCTGGTCGAGAAGAGCTGTGTGCAAACACTCCTGCGGTCATGGCCAAGGCCTGTCTGTGCGTCCAGCCAGCTGGACAGCTCCAGCACCGAGAGACGGTTTCTGCAGGGCAAAGGACCAGCCCCTGAAAATCTAGGCAGCCTCTTCCAACCTCCAAAAACATGTTTCAAAATGTAATAACAAACAATAAATGGGGAGATGGGGAAAAAGATGTCTACCACAATTATGAATGTAAAGGACGCTGTCCTTGAGCCGCCGATAATGCAGTCATTAAGGTCATCAATGGAGGAATGGACAAGGACATGAACAATTTCCAGGAGAAACAGCTGAGAAACATACGAGTTTATTTTTTCTGCTTTCTTTTTATTTATTCATAGTTTCTCGGTGTTCTGCAAAGAACAGTGATATTATTTTGGCAATCAGAAAAGATTTATTTTATTAATCTAGACAGCTTTTTCAAGAAAGGCCTAAAGCTTCTTCCTTGCTGTCAGTTCAACAAGACAGCACCCGATGCACACGTAAGCATCAGAAGCCGACAGATACTTGGCACGTAGGTCAGGAGCCGCCCCGGGCTCGGACGGGAGGGCTGTGAGCGGGGGCACCAGAGGGAATAGCAGATCCAGAAATGTGAAGGAAAAGAATGGAGGTTGGGCCTGGGGTCTACTGTCTGATGTCCTAGGTTTCGGTACCAGCTTGGCTACTTAGCAGCTATGTGACCTTGAACAAGGCTCATTCTGGAGCAAGAAGGAGCAACATCAGATGGGATTTGGGTTCTAGTCTACAGAGCTTACTGTGTGGCCACATCACTCCTAGGTCCCAGATGGTCTCTGAAACCTCTTCCAACCCAGACCTTCTGAATCTTGTTCTTAGACCGTCCCTGTTGACCTGCCTGAGGCTCAACAAAGTCACAGCTCATTCTCCTAGTGACCACCCTCACCCAGGGGGCATCCCAGTAACATGGCACACCTTGTGGAGATGCTGTAGCTCAGAGCCGAGACTCTGAGGGTAGGAGGCTCTCTGCCATGGGGCAGCCCTCCCCTCCCCAAGGAAGGGACTTCTTGTTTGGACCTCCAGGGAGCTAGGTCTCCATGGAGACAAGGGACAAAGCAAGAGCTTATTGAAAAGTCTTCCTGCAGGAAAAGGCTCCTCCCCTCCCCAAGGAACCCACACTCCAGTGACGCAGTTTCCTAGATCCACAGAAACCAAAGGGATTTCCCATCCCAGAGGACTCCGGGCCATTCTGGGGAAAGGAAATGGGGCCAGGCAACCCTTCTGATGCCCCATGGAGTCAGTCCAACCCCAGTGTCACCCTGCTACACCCAGGCAGCTTTCGTCTGGTCGGCTGCAGATCCCTCCTCTCCTGCAGGTACCTGCTTGTTCTTTCGATACAGGAGGAATTTTCCATAATCTCTGCTGTGGGAGCCAAGCCCTCAAGCCCCAGAGGACAAAACCTCACAAAGAAGGCCTGGAATGGATCGTCTCTTCTCTTGGTGCAGCTCAGACTCGTGCCACACACCCACCCGGACCAGGCGGAACTCAAGCCTGTGATAGTGTCTCCAACACACAGGCCAGTGCCCGTGTTAGGCCGGTCCCCAAGTCGGCCATGTCGTCCTGTTGGATGCTCTTCTTGCTCCTCCTTTCTGCCCTGCTGGGCCCTCCCTTAGTGCCTAGCCCCCTCACGTGCCCGGGGCACCTGTGTTACCGTGGGGACAGCGTGGGTATTAGAATCTTTGGTACAAACACCAGATCTGTCACTGACTATCTGGGGGATGTTAGGCAAGTCATGTAATCATCTGAGTTTCCATTTACTCATCTGTAAAGTGGGAACAATGAAACCTACACCATGGAGTTTCATGTATCCAATCAATGCCTCCTGAGCACTTCCTCAAGTGCCAAGCACTATTTCAGATGCTGGAGGTAAAAAAATGTTGCTGGAGCAAAATTGTCTTGAATTTGTGAGACCTAATAGAGGTGACCCCTGAAAAGTACCTTAAACATCCCGGTACTAGAATGCTAGAATAGCTTGTGTCACACCAACACTCCTTCAGAGAACAGCTATGAAATGTGGATAAAAATACCAAAACAGAATTGTTTGAGAGCATAATACAACAGCTCTCCAATGAACATATGTAACAGAACATGTAAAGTCAGGTTCCTGCGCTTCATCGCCAGAGATTCAGACTCAGTAGGTCAGGTTCAGGTTCATGAATTTGCTTTTCTAACAAGTTCACAGATGATGCCAATGTTCTCTCAAGACCACTCTGAATTATACTGGCAGAAGAGAAGCACCAAGGCACCCAGGATTTGAGAGGTCACCATGCTGGAGAGAAGGAAATAGCCCGTGGTAAGCCTGATATTCTGTACTGCTTTCCCCCTGGAGGCAGCTGCCCATTTTTCAGCCCTGGGGAGCTGAAATGCAGATGATGAGAGTTTCCACCAGTGTCGTGGCACTTAGGAAACAAAAGCATGGGAACTCAGGACTACCACAGTAGTCAGGGTTTGAGGAGCCAACATCCAGGGTCCAATGTCTTTCCCTGAAGACATTTTCCAGTTGCAATTCCCTCCTACCCAAGCCACCTGCCACGTGCCGCCCGTCTGGTTCTCTGAGCTCTGAGGGTCCACTCACTTGGGGTTCACGTTCACACATGCACAACTCTGAGGTGCAGGGGATTTAGTGCCTCATGAGATGAAATGTTGGCCACACTAAGACAGAAGCCCCTGGAGAAATTGTGCCCCTGGGAAGGGTGGTGAGGTGCAGCCTACATGGTTTGTCGAGGGCACGGTCCTGTGAATTGAGCAAACGCTTTCATCTACTGGTGGCTAGGGCAGAATTGCCTTTTCTGTGTTCTTTCCATGATGCTAGCAGATTTCTGGTGTGCCTCATGAAAAAGTGAGATTTCTGGGCTGCCTGGGTGGCTCAGTCGGTTAAGCCCTTGGCTCGGATCATGATCTCAGGGTCCTGGGATTGAGCCCCACATCCAGCTCCGTGCTCAGCAAGGGAGTCTGCTTGGGATTCTCTCTCCCCCTCTCCTTCTGCCCCTCCCCCACTCATGTTTTCTCTCTCTCTCTCTAAAATAAATAAAATCTTAAAAAAATAGCAAACATTTAGTTAGTGCTTACTCTGTTCTAATTAATGTTCCTAGTGCTTTGCACATATTAACCCATGGAGTCCTCATAATAATCCTATGAGGCCGGCAACAGTATTGCCCCCGTTTCTTGGATGGGGAAACTGAGGTACACGGAGCTTTTTTTAAGAACTTGCCCAAGGGGTCACAGCCAGCAAGCAAGCAATCTGGGCGCTCTTGCTGCAGAGTCTGCTTTCCTGAGCATGTACAGAGCCTCTCGGAGCCTGGCTCTCACTTCCTTATATATCACAGTTCAGGAAGAGTTTACACATCTGTCTTATTACCTGAACCTAAAGAACAATCCTGCAACACACAGGTGAGGAACATAATGCTCTCTCATTTTACAAGTGGGAAAATTGAGGCCCAGGGACTCTGAGGAAACTTCCCCAAAGCCCAAAAACTAGCAAGCAGCAGAATCGGTACCAGAATTTAAAACTTACATTAATAATAAAGGAACTTTATTACCGTGAGTCAGGCACTGTGCTGAAAGCTTCACATGCATCATCCATTTTAACCCTAATAGCCATCCCATAAGGTAACTATTAGCTCCCCTCTTTTAGATAGGCCAAAACCAAAATGCAGAGGGATGTCGCAAGGTCACAACTAAAAAAAGCAGAACTGGTGCCTGCGTGGCTCAGTTGGTTAAGCGACTGCCTTCGGCTCAGGTCATGATCCTGGAGTCCTGGGATCGAGTCCCGCATCGGGCTCCCTGCTCGGCGGGGAGTCTGCTTCTCCCTCTGACCCTCTTCCCTCTCGTGCTCTCTATCTCTCATTCTCTCTCTCTCTCAAATAAATAAATAAATAAAATCTTTTAAAAAAAAAGCAGAACTGATCTTTTTGGTAACAGCTTTATTGAGATATAACTCAAACGCCATATAATTCATCTATGTAAATGTATAATTCAATGGTTTTTATTTTTTTAAGATTTTATTTATTTATTTGACATAGAGACAGGGAGAGAGGGAACAGAAGCAGGGGGAGGGTGAGAGGGAGAAGCAGGCTTCCTGCTGAGCAGGGAGCCCGATGCGGGGCCAGAACCCAGGACCCCGGGATCATGACCTGAGCCGAAGGCAGACGCTTAACAACCAGGCACCCCAATGTAATGGTTTCTAAATATACTCACAGTTATGCAACCATCACCACAATTAATTTTGGAATATTTTCATCACCAGAGCTGGGTTTGCACTCAGATCTATCTAACTCCAAAGCTATGCCCTTAATCACCACATGTAATTGGCACCCAAATCCCAGGTCCAAGCTTTATCCATGATACAGCTTGATACAGAGGGTAAACAACCACTCCAAAGCCTGAGATCCTGCCACATCACTTTGGATGCAGAAATCCCTGAGGATGGTATGGAGGGATCGCCCAAGCCCCCAAGAGCTGAAATGAAACCAAAGCCAGTCCTTCACTCGTGTTTGTAAGTCTGATGCTTAACCCCGCACTCTTCACAGAAAGGAGCTCCATCCAGCCTGATTGAGCTGAAGCTGGAAGTAGAGAGAAGCGGGTCACAAGAATGAGGGGCTAGGCATGGTACAAGTTGATGAAGTGTTCGTTGTTGGTAGGAGATGTGGAGGGTTAAGCGTCTGCCTTCACCTCAGGTCATGATCCCAGGGTCCTGGGATCAAGCCCTGCATAGGGCTCCCTGCTCAGCAGGAAGCTTGCTTCTCCCTCTCCCACTCCCCCTGCTTGTGCTCTCTAATAAATAAATAAATCTTTATAAAGTAAAAAAAAAAAAAAAAACCATTCTTAAAAAAGAGGAGATGTGGAGAGGGAATAAAATACTGAATCTTGTGCATTCATTTATTCATTTAGTCAATATGCACTTACTGAGCACCTACTATGTACTAAGTACTGGATTAGGCATTGGGGTGGCAGAGATACTTGCCTTCCAGTTGTTCACAGTCAGAGGGAAGGACAGAGAACAATTTATTATAAGGTATTTAACTATTCATTCCATAAACAAATACTGAACACTTATGATGTGTCAGACATTGTCTGTCTTAGATGCTATGGATCTAGCACTGACCAGGCCTGGCACTGTTGCCAACTATCCCCCAGTACCATTCTCCCCTCCTTCCAAAGTAAGACTACATTTCCCAGCCTCCTGGCAGCAAGGTGTGGCCATGTGACCGAGCTCTGGCAATAGAAAGCAGAATGGCCAATGGTACAGGAAGTGATGTGTGCCGCCTCCATGTTAGGACTTTACAGGGAGGGTCATGGACCTTCTTCGTCCATCTCTTCCTCCATTCCACTGCTGAGTGTAATCATGGCCGCAAGCCCAGATGGATCATGTGGACGAGCAGTACCCTGGGGTTGACGGAGCCATGAGAGAGATGGAGCCTACATCCCTGCACCACATCAGCCTTGAACAGCTGGCACCAGAGAGGAGCACATCTCTTGTTTAAGCCATTAATATTTTGGTTTCTGCTACAGAAGCCAACCTGACATTCTATCACAGAGAAAACACAGCCTCAGCTCCACGAGGCAGGGTGTGGAAAGGAAGAATAAAGAGCCTCTGTCTCAAAAGAGTGGAGGAAAACAACATGATTAGCAGCAGAGAATCAGGATCCCCTCACTTCCCAACAAGGAAACTGACAGAGCTTCAAAGCAAGAAGGAGGATGTGTTCATCCTGAATTTGCCATGCATGTATTCTTGACTCTTCCCAGGACTGGTGGGAGTATTTAGGGCCCCTAGAACATTTATCACAGATTTGTACATTTTTTTAACATGTTTGTGAGTGTGTGCTTTGGGGGGGAGTAGGGGGAGGTAAAGAAGGCAAGAAGTGCATGCCCAGGGTTCACAGGGGAAGGACGGGGAGGCTCGCCCTGTCCCGTGGTCTTAGGGCTGCTAGTATAAATTCACTGCATCTCTTATTGTTTGGGGGAAAACTAAAGGTTCTGGGAATGCTGAACATTTCTGTAGAGGGCATGCTTACGGAGATGGAATAACTTGCAGGTGGCTGTTTGCATCAGATATCTCCAGAATCTAAAGAACAGATTCATTTATGGTTACGGTTCTCAGGGGCAAAGGCCAAACTGCAGTTTTTCAAGGGTCTCCTGATCTGGGCCTGGTATGGCTCCCAATATGTTTCTCTACAGGAGGCTCCTCACAGGTTCCCAAATACCATCATGCTACCCCTCTGCCTATAATGAGCCCCCTCTCATCTCCACACGACTAACTCTCCCCTCTCCTGGCTAAAACCTCCCGCAGTTTCCTACTGCCCTTGCAGGAATATCCAGGTTCCTTCCCTAGTCCACAAACCTCTCCAGCCTCGGATCCTTCCATCCTCCCTTCTCTGCATGCCCACCACACACCCAACACTCATCTCTGCCTCAGGGCCTTTGCACGTGCAATTCCCTCTGTCTCCAAGCCTGTTCCTCCAAATCCTTGCAAAGTGGGCTCTCTCTTAACCTTCAGGCCTGTCCTGATTACACAGTTTAAAGCAGACCCATCTACTCTGAAAAACAAACTGAGGGTTCTAGAGGGGAGGAGGGTGGGGGATGGGTTAGCATGATGATGGGTATTAAAGAGGGCACGTTCTGCGTGGAGCACTGGGTGTTATGCACAAACAATAAATCATGGAACACTACATCAAAAACTAATGAGGTAATGTATGGTGATTAACATAACAATAAAAAAATAAATAAAAATAAAGCAGACCCATCTGCCCTAGGCATCCTGCCCTAGGCATGATTGATTGTATCAACCTGTTTGACTTTCTTTGTAGTACTTATTTTGTCCCAGTATTCCTGTTCATTACCAGTTCACTTATATTGTTATCTGACCCTCCCACTTAGTAAAGATAAACTCCGTGAGGGCAGCCTTGTCCACCTTATTCTGCATTACCTGTGTGTCTTTGGCACCCTGGCAGCATCCATGTCCCCAGAGCAAGGATATATTTGCTGAGTAAATGACTGAGCAGCTCAATTTAGGTGGCATCATTCACAGAGACTTCACTGATTCCCTGAGCTGGAAATAATCTCCCTCCTCTAAATGGCAAAGCTGTGTTCTCTGCCTCACTTAAGGTCCTCGGCATCGTCTGTCTGTGCTGTGATTATTTATAGTTTTTCTTTCCCCTACCAGTCCTTAGGCTCCTTGATCTGGCTGCACGCCTAATTCATCTCCATACTCCCGCCTCCTCCCAGCCCTTAACGAAGGGCGTCCATACCCTGTTGGTGCTCCATCAGCGTTCATCAGTGCTGAGTGAGTGCTGTCGACTGTCGTCACGGACAACTCAGAATAATCTGGAATTCCATGTCTCTGCATACCAAGCACCCTGCTCATCGTTCTGTTCAAAATGACTAGGAATGTATGTGAATATGATTTCCAAAGATGAATATTGCAGGGCCATAGAATTGAGTAAACATGGGGCTTCACTGGCAGGTTGCTCTGATGGTAATTTTCTCCCCACATTCAGCATAATTGGATGGCTGCATCTGGGTTGTTTGGCACCAACTCTCTTCAAAGGAGAGTGAGTGCAGAGAAAGTAAAAATGAAATGCAACAATCTTATTAGGGGAATGGAAAAACGACAAATGTTGCAGGTCTCTCTAGGGAAGCAATGCAGAGGGGGGGCTCTTTTTGGTGCTGATTTCCGCTTGAATCTAAGGGGGTTCAAGGGCTGTGACTTTGTTTCCTGTCTCGTGGGTTTCCACCCGCAGCCTTCAGGCTGCAAGAGCTGGTCTACATTTTGCTGGAGTGTTCCATTATGCTTTCTTGGTGTATATAGGGAGATCTTACCAGTTGTTACCCAGCCAGGGATGGATTTGGGGAATGTTTTATTTCCCTGATGTAAACACAACCCCCTCTGGCACCTACTTCCCTCATTTCCCACTCTCCCCTGAGCCCCACGGGCATGCTCCTGCCAGAGCCCATCACAAGGTTCTAAACAGGTCATCTTACATTATTACAGCCATTTGCCCTTGTGGCTTCTACTGCCTAGGGATGGTCTCCACGTACTACCCCTTCCCATGTCCATCTACCAGGCAACTTCAAACATAAGGTCAACTCCAACCACCTCTGCTCAGTAAGGCCTTCCCAGAGTGATCAGTCTCTCCTTTGTGCCTTTGCTAAATGTTGCTCTTGACTTTATCATGTGAGCTCTCTGTGTCCATCTGCCTCCCCACCAGATTCTGAGGTCCCCGTGGCAGGGACTGAGTCTTGGTTATCTCTGTGGTCCTCACGCTTAGCACACAATGATGCTCAGTAAATGTTGGTAGCCCTGGCACACAATAGATGCTCAGTAAATGTTGGTAGCCCACAGAATATAGGACATGAATCAAAGTCCAGACGGCCGCCCAGGAAGGTAGAGTTGTTCAGTGCATGGACCTTTCACCAGACTGCCTGGGTTCAAATCCTGGATCTTCACTGGCACACAATAGATGCTCAGTAAATGTTGGTAGCACACAATAGATGGCACACAATAGATGCTCAGTAAATGTTGGTAGCACACAATAGATGGCACACAATAGATGCTCAGTAAATGTTGGTAGCCCACAGAATATAGGACATGAATCAAAGTCCCGACGGCCGCCCAGGATGGTAGAGTTGTTCAGTGCATGGACCTTTCACCAGACTGCCTGGGTTCAAATCCTGGATCTTCACTGGCTAGACGTGCGACCCTGACCTTGACCTTGACCAAATTACATGAAATCATTTCCTCATCCCTAAATTAGAGGTGATGATGATGGTAATAGCAATAGTCCTCACCTCATAGGGGTACTTCTGGAATGAGATATCAATACAGTGCGTGGTGCTCACCATGCTTGACCCATGGTGCCTCTGCTGTTATGGACGGTAAGTCATCTACCGATTATCAGTCATCTCTACTTATCTCCTCAGTAATAAACACAATTGCTGAGAGACTCAGATGATACAGTATAATATGTGAAATTTCTTGTAAGGAGGAAAAACATTATACAAATATTATCTCCATGTCGTGATACATCATGAGCTCCTTGTTCCTGTCCCCTATTTTTGCTCTCCTTCTCTCCTTCACTCGGAAATTGATGTGAATAAGTTGCTCTCTCCAATAAATCCAAGAACATGGAAATATTAGCTTATTTGAATGAAGCATAAAATGATCATTTCTAAATCAGGTCAATCTAGGAATAATTATTCATCTAACCCCTTGGGTTAAGGTTGGGATAATCTGCCTTTGGTGCCTAGTGGTGCTATTATTAATTCTGTGCTCCCTGCTTCCTGTCCTGTGAACCATCACCTCTAGTGACCCTCTACCACAGTCTATAGGGATGGGGAGCGCTGAGGATGCATTTCTTCCACTTCTGATCCAAATAACACCTGTACAAGTTTTGCCATATCTGCCTAATGTTTTTGTTTCTTTGTATTGACTCACTTTTCAAATTTAAATAAATTTATTAGCAAAGGGCACTTACTATAGAAAATGGAAAGTGTATGCCATAGGTAAAAAGTAACAACAACAAAACAACAGGACTACAGTGGAAAAAAAAAAAACATTGTTATTGAATTCCTCGGGGCTCTTTGCCTGATACCTTCTTCATTCTTTGTTCAAGAAGATCAGGATGAGTCAGAAGGGTATTACACCTAACTAATGCCAAACTGAAACTCTCTCTATATTGTTACAAGAAGGAATGAAGGAAAAAAAAGTGATCTCTCCCACTCTGTGTTTTAAGGTCACTTAATTACATTTGAGGGCAGCACCCAAAACCAGCGCAGGTATTCTGAAGGCAGGTGTCACAGGCAGTACCCAGGCAGCCCTGTGGGAACACTGCCCACCCCCTGGGAAGCCATTCTCATGGACTAAATGGCACTGAATATCAACCACAGCCCGAGCACAGTCTCAGCAGGTCCTGTTGATTCTGCGCCGTCAGATCTCTTGAACCCCTGCCTCATAGCCATCAGCAGCACCATCATCTTGGTTCAGGTCTTCATCCGTTCCCCTTGGATGAGTGCACATCCTCCTCCATCTGTCTGTCCTCCTGGTCCATCTGCCATGTGCCTGCCAAATCAAGGGCCTAATAAATGTTCACTGAACGGGTGAGCCCATATCTTTAAAGACCCAAATCTAAGTCACCATTCATAGGCATGGGTAGCATTTGTTGAAACCAAGCCGGAGTAAGGACAAATCTGAAAGTCTGAAACAAGAAAGGCACTGATCCATGAAGTAAAGCTGGAGCTCTCTGGAGCTCTGACAGACTGTGGGGAAAAGGTGAAAACGTCCTTCCCAACCAGAGGTAGAGGCCCTGCCTCCTTGACCTCACTGGTCATTCAGGGAACGGCTGCTCAATGTCCTTCACGCGCTACGTTCTGCAGGGCTTTGCACTGTATCTGTACCTCTCCCCCGTGAGACTGTGAGCTCCTTGAGGAGCAGGGAATGTGTCTCAGTCGGTCCACACGTCCCCAGTACTTAGCACATGGAAGGGATGCCCGATGACTGCTGGCTGAAGTGAGCTGCCAAACTCGGCGGGTCGTGATTTCGCCTCACCTGCTCCCAGTCGGGGCCTCCTCTGCCAAAGCCAACAGGATCCCTGTCACACACCCAAGGCCTGAACATATCCCTGTGTGGTTTGCAAGCAGGATAATTTGTTTCTTGTTGGGAGATCTTGTTGGCCTCTTTTCTATGGAGGTGCAGCTTGGAAAAAAAATCTTGGCAGAAAACAAATCCAGCTGGAAAGTGACGTGGGGGGTGGTGTGAGGCAAGAATCTGAAAAGGGGCTCTTCTAGCAAACTCCCACCTGTGTCCCCAGAAACTAGAGTAAGGGTGACTGCACGTCCCTACCCTTTCCCCTGCCCCCAGTATAATTAGATCACCCGTGTCAGGGACTGCCGGCCTCTGGGGCCCTTGTGGAGGGAAAGCCTTTCGTTTATAAGTGAGTGCGGCCCAGGACCTGTCCTTTGCTGCCTTCCACCCGGGCATTTTTTCTTTCACTACTATTCAGTGAGCACTGTGTGTCATAAGTTACAAGATGAATGCATTAGTAATCCCAGTTTTGCAGCTGCAGGACTGGGGCTCAGAGAAGTCAAGTACCTTGCCGAAGGTCACACAGCAACCAACACAGTTGGCTTTCACAGCATCCATCACCAGTTCCCTAACCATTACACAGGCTGCGCACGCTCTGCCCAGGCCACCAGGCTTCCCAAGTCGGGATCCCTCTTTTCCTGGTAAGAGATCAACGCAACCACTCTCAGGCCACAGTCTTCACAGGGAAGGATGCTCTAAAAACAAGTGGCTGGCAAACCACCCCCACCAACGCCCCCTCCATAAACATGTAACAGAGCAGATGTAAGAATTGCCAATCAGATACTCTCTACCACTGCCAAGGGGTAATAAGAACAGGGGGAGCATTTATTGAGCATTTAGGTAGTACTCTATTATTCTCAACAATTTCAAGACAGGGGTCTTATCATCCCCATTATGCAGATGAGGAATCCGGAGTGGCATAGTCGCTTGCTCAAAGTCACAGAACAGAGTGTGGAGGAGCTGGGGCCTCCTTAATTGAGCAAATCTCTACCACGTGCCTTCCCCGTGCAGGTGCTTTTCTAGAGACTGGGGGAAAACAGTCAACAAAATCATCAGAAACCTCCTGTGTCTGTGCTCTTTATCTTATCTGTGTGCTGGGGATGATGGTGATGGTGACAGTGGTGAAGACAACTATGTCTCCTGCTGTTTGCTGAGCACCTACTGTACTGTTTGCTGAGCACCTACTATGTGGTGGGCCTCAGCCCACTCAACTATAAAATCAGGCCAGTACTGTCCACCTCCGGGCCTAAAGTAGGAGCATCTGGTCTCATTTAATTCTCAGAAAACCTCATGAAGTCACATGATAAGGCCCATTTCACAGCTGGCCAAAGCAAGGCCGAGTCAAGGTAAGTCACTTGCCCCTCCCCGACCCTTGAATCCCAATGCTTCTGGTGCTGCAGGGCCTAGCTGAAATGACCTCCTACCTAAGAGACCTTCCCTGACCCAGCCCAGCTACCTCTGGCTCCTATAGATCATTATAATGGCCATTGTCAGACACTCAGGAGATAGGCATCTGAAAGCAGAGAAACATAAAAATGTGTTAGGTAATGCTCCTAAGTGCTATCACTGGGTCTAGGCCAGAGCTATGGCTCTTTTTCACAGTTCCCCCTCCCTCACCAACTGAAGGAGGCTTCAGGATCTCAGAGCTGCATCCTCAGTGCCTCTTTTCTTTGAAAGATAATCGAGATTTTATCAGGGTGGATGTTCAGAGCCAAATTCGGGTGGTATTAGTTTCTTGGAAAGGGACCTGGTCTATTTGACATTGTTCATTACCAGCGAGGAATTAGATGTAGCCACCACCAAGGAACACTGCTCATCATGACCATAAACTCAGAGCTGCTCTCATCTACCCTTGAAAGACCAGCGAACCAAATGCCTAAACATGGCTAGGCCAGGATGAGCTTTGGGAGCACCACTGAGCCCATCCACAGGACTGAGGGACTGAGCCCTCCAGGTCTTTGCACACGATGTTCCTTCTGCTTAGTCTCTGATGCTTTTTATCCCAAGCTTCACCTGGTGAATTCCTATGAATCCTTCAAAACCCAGATTAAGGATCATCTCCCCTTATGAAGGATCATTCCTCTCTGTGAATTCTCCCAGAGGCAGATTCAGACCCACCTCTTATATGGTATATCTTCCCATATACCATATAAGGTATAAGGTTCCCAATATACCTTATTCATGTGCTCATTGGAGCATATTCTATTTTATATATGATTATTAACATTTATATACACAGATACATGTTTATACCTCTTCTTAGGCTATGAATTCCAATAAAAACTTGGACCCTTTCTCCCTGTGGTAAATTTCTCCATCAACGGCTTAGCTGAAAGGGTACATCATCTGTGAAGCCTTCCTAGATGTCCCCCACTATAGCACTTTGTACAATTCTCCACCATAGCATTTGAACCTGTGTGTGTGTGTGTGTGTGTGTGTGTGTGTGTGTGTGTGTAAAATCTGATGCTCCCTTTAGGTTGGGAGCTCCTCAAGGGCATAACTGTTTTGTGATTTTTTTTTCCATATCCCAGACTCCTCACCCAATTCCTGACATGTAGCAAATGCTCATTATTTGTATAAGGCTAAGAAATCCTGAAGCCCATGTGGCTTATTTCTGGGTGCAGCTAAATTGAAAGGACCACAGTCCAACAACCAATATAAGGAAGATGGAATTGCATTCTTTGCCCCATTATCTTTGTTTTTTTAAGGTTTTATTTGTTTATTTATTTGCAGAGAGATAGAGCCAGAGAGCACAAGCAGGGGCAATGGCAGAGAGAGAGGCAGAAGCAGGCTCCCCACTGAACAGGGAGCCCTCTACAGGGCTCGGTCCCAGGACCCTGAGATCGCACCCCAAGTGGAAGGCAGATGCTTAACTGACAGAGCCACCCGGGGAACCGCCTTTGCCCCATGATCCTGAAGAGCATGGAAGGGGACGAAATATGTAATTGACAGTGACACTTCCTAAACTCCTTTCCTCTCCCCGCACTCATGCTCTTATACTCTGGGATTGCTCTGGAGCCTCTGACTGCCGCCCCCACTCCCCTTCCCTCCCCGCTGCACACACACAGCTGGTTCCCCCTCTTGGCACCCCCTCCCTTCCGCCACGCCACTGTCCCTCCCCAGCCTTCATCACATAGATCAGCTGTCCCTCCCCAGCCTTCATTACATAGATCAGCTTAGTTTCTCTGCCTGCTTTTTGTTCCCTTTCCACTTTCAGTGAGAGTCCTTCCTTCTTTTCTTCCCATATCTTTGGTATTCTGCCTTGGTCTACCCATTCCTCCGTGTTTGTACCCTTCCCCAAGTCTAGAGGAACCAGACTGGCAAAATCTTCCCTCCAAAGGAGGGGAAAAGACTCAATGTGAGCAGTGGCCTGGGGGCTATGCAGGGTGCCAGGGGCAGGAAGCATCCACATGCTGAGAAATGTTTTCTGGGCCACAGGTGTCTATTGAACGGATGGGGACATGGATGCATAGGTTAATCTCACGTATCTACTCAACACACATCTGTGGAATACCTTACTATAAACCAGCTACAGGCACAAGAGAACAGACCTTGACAGGAGCAAGGTGGAAATCCTACGTGATAAGGTACACTCATCAAATTATTCCTTTTCCTGAAAAGAGGGTCATAGTGCATATTCCCAACTCTCTGGGATGTGAGTTATTCTGTTCTAAGTAAAAATCCTAGTGCTGAGAGCCTCCATCTCCATTTATTAGAGAGGAAACTGAACGCAGAGAAGTCAAGAGAGTTACCCAAGATCTCTCAGTGAGAAAATAGGGGATCCTGAGCCTTTTCTCTTTACCTTAGGTTTCAATAAAGAACTTGTCTTGCTTGGAAATGCATGGGGTCTTGGGCCCATTAACTTCTCAGTGTAGTTATTTTAGGATTTGGTTTGAGCCAAAAGACCACCTGTGAATCATAATGTGAATATATTAATGTAATTATTATAACAATACACCAATGATAGCTATTATTCACTAAGCATTTACTGTGCGCCAGGAACAATGCTAGACCCTCTACAATGCATGACCTCATTTAATTTTTTCAACAATCTTGCAAGATAGATATTAAGATGAGGAGACTGAAGCTGCAGAGAGATTAACTAACTTGTCCAAGGTCACATAAGGTCAGTGCCAGTGTGAAGGTGCAGACCGAGGCCTGTGTGCTCTTGACTACAGCGGTCAAGTATTCTCCATCAGCCAAGATCCCCAGCGCCACTCAGAGTCATCTCCAGGCTGCTGTGAACCAGGGTGAGCTTTCTGGTCTATATTTTGCTCCCTTTTCTACCCGTTACTCCCATTCCTACATACAAACACACACACACATACACACACACACACACACACACACACACCTGGTAAAGGTAGTAACTTAGATGGGTAGTTGGTGGTAGAAGAAAAGGTGATAAGCCAGCTGGTGATTAAGAAGCCACAAAGCCCACATACCGGAAGTTGGATGTGGTCTAAATAGCCTCAGCACCCTGACCAGCTCCTCCTTCTCACCCCAGGAACATGCTGGTGCCCCATAAGAGCCAAGACGCAGTAGGGACTGGGGTCCCTCCCCTTCCATTCTCAACTGACCTGCTGTGCATTTCACAGCTTCTCCCCAGTTTCCACCCAGAGCCCAGCCTCTGGGTTGATTCTTCACCCGGCTGCCTGCTTCAGCATTTGCTTTGCAACTCTGCCTTTCCACCCAAGCTGGATGGAGAGGGTAGGGCCTCTAGGCAGGCACATCAGCTCATGTCCTTTAAACGGATGTTCTTTAAGGATTCAATTAGCAGCGATTTAAAGAAAAGGCGTGGGATTGCAAAAAGGCCGGCTGGTGGCTGGTCCAGCCTGTCCCCCACTTATCAAGGCAGTTTAGCTCCCACCTTGCAAAACCAGAGCCCCACCACTGACCCAGTCAAGGCCTCCTGAACTGCTTTTTGGAGATCACCCACATACGCATCTTGTCAAAATACTTCTTACAACCATGCATTGTATTCTAGCAACAGGTGCTGGGATAAGTATTTCCTCCATCATTCCTCTCCGGCATTGGCTGGTTATGTTTCAGTGCCTGACTAGTGGATCCCCTCCTGCCTTTGCATCTCCCTAAGCTCCAAAAGCCACCCCCCCCCCCAACTAGTTTGTCAGCGCACGCTGAGAACAGACTTCTGGAGTCCCCACCCAGGTGCAGGAATGCGGGCTTGAGCAGAGGAGGAGTTCCAGCAGGGTGATTGTCACAGTGCTAACATTTCTGTAGCATCTTCTAATCAATGTAATCATTTAAAGTAGCAGCTCTTCTGTTTACCCAAAAGCTGTTAGTAAATCAGAGAACCACTTATAATCAATGGTGTCTTGGAGACATTTGTAGCTTTAACTTACAGACACACCCCACAACACACACACACACACGCACACACACACACACACGCATGCACTCACACACACAACCACGGACACAATTATTTTTTTGTTTTCCCACTGCACTTTTTGTCTACCTCTTTTATAACCCTTGTCAGGGTTCATCATCATTATTCATACGTGTGTGTGTGTGTCACCCACTAGACAGTGAGGTCCTCAAGGGCAAAGTCTGTCTAATTCATTTTTATACTCCAATGACAGCACTGTATCCAGCACCTCATAGGCACTGAATTCTATTTGTTTGAATTGATTTGTAAGAGACTGAATTCAGATGACTCATCTAGGGACATGCATCTGTCTTGGGACCTAGAGGGTCTCCCCCCCGCCCCCGACTGATTGGGATAGGTGGCCATGTCTCTCTCTCGGGAGCAGGGGGAGGAGGCAATGCAGCTGTCATGGAGTGAGATGGCCCAAGCAGATGATGGATCTCAGAGAAACTTCCAGCCCTGGGCTAGTGCCGCCATGAAGGGTCCCTTCTACAATGCCTTGGAGCTCCGTGCCTGGCCCCTGCATCGAGCTCAGGGTAAAGAAATCCAGTGTGTGCCTCATGCTGGAAAGCTGGAAGGAACAAGCTCTTGTATCATGGACCCCTCGCCAGCAATCGTGTCATCGAGTATTTAGCATCAGATTTTCAGTAAGACCTTTGGGGACTTCACTCTAGCCAGATGACCTCATGCTGAGTGAGATTTACGGCCTCTTGAGTGAGAAGGAAGGCTATGAAGTAACAGAGGGAAGAGAGGCTTAGAATTATGCATGAAACTGTATCATCCCCCTGCTCCCTAATGAATCAGGCCAAGGATGAGATGGTGCAATTGCCATTTTGGAAGGAAAAAAAAAAAAAGATATGACAAAATTCACCTGCCAATTTGTCTCTTTTTAATCATTGCAATATTCACCAACATGTGTTTGCATTTGTGTGGGTCAGGTACAATGATAGATAGTAGGCACTCATTGAATTTTTGCGGACAGAATGAGTGAATGTCCTTCTACATACATGATCTCTTTTAAAACACACAGCTCCTCTTTGGGGTGGACACCAGTGTAGGAGTCGGCCCGGGCTGCCATAACACAGTACCACAGGCCGAGGGGCTTAAACAACCGAAATGTATTTCCTCCCCATTTTAGAAGGTGGAAGCCTGAGGTCAAGATGTCAGCAGGGTTGGTTTCATCTGCAGATTCTCTCCTTGGCTTGTAGATGGCCAGCTTCTCCCTGTGTCCTCAATTGGCCTTCCCTCTGTGTCTGTGTCCTGAGCTCCTCTTCTTATGAGGACACAGTCATAGTGGATTAGGGCCTGCCCTAATGACCTGCAGGAAGGACCTGGATATCTGCACAAGTGTCTCAGTTGGTGTCCTCAACCATCATGGTTCCCTCCCCTTCTCTGCAGGTCAGAGTGGCCAGATCCCCAGTTTGGATTCGATTTTGAAACACCTTGACTCTTGAATACCAAGGGGGTTAGTTCCTAACTTATGGCAATGGGGACATCTTGACAGTTTCTAAGAAGGGCTAATTTTTTTTCAGGAACATACCACACAGGGGAAAGATGGAATTGGGGGACAATAGTCTAATCAGAAAGACCAATAATGAGACTGTTGACCAAGTCCTGGTCACTGTTTTACAAACTGGGTTCTAGAGTTTACAAGCTCCATGGATGTACCTCAGGGGTCACCTGAGGCCAAGGAGGCATTGTGAGAAAGAGAAGAGGGGACCTGAGTTTCAAAGAGCAGCTAGACCCATGAATTACTGTATTTGCAAATAGTACACCTTAGTTTAAAAACAAAAGTTGCATGGGGCACCTGGGTAGCTCAGTCAGTTAAGTGGTCTGACTCTTGATCTCAGGGTCATGAGTTCAAGCCCTACATTCAAGCCCAGTGTGGAGCCCACTTAAAAAAAAAATAGAATAAAATAAAATAAAAATTGCAAACCACTGATCTACATGAAACACAATGAGACCGTAAATAAGAAGGAAGAGGAGGGAGGGAGGGAGGGAGGGAGGAGGGATTGTCTCCCTCAAGGAGACAATCAGCCTGCCATTTCAAGTCTCACCCTGGGTGGATCTGCTTCCAAGCTCACTCACGGGGCTGTTGACAGGATTCCAGTCCCGGAGGCTGTTGGGATGAGGGTCTCAGCTCCCTGCTGGCTGTTGGCTGAGGGCCATTGGCTAAGGCTGTCTTCAGTTCCTTGGTACATTGGCCTCTCCATAAACAGCTCATAACATGGCAGCTGACTTCATGGAATGATCAAGTGAGAGGGGGGAGAGAGAGCAAGACAGAAGTCACAGTTGCTCGTAGCCTAACCATGGAAATGTCATCTAATCACTTCTGTTAGAAGCTAGCCAGTAGGTCCAGCCCCCACTCCAGGTAAAGGGTGAAACAGGGGTGGCCGGGATCTTTGAGAGTCCTTTTAGAAGCTGCCTACTACACTCAGGGATAAAGCCTTACCAGGCTGGGCTCTTGCTGCCACCTCAGTTACTCCTTCCCAAGGGGGGAGAAGTACATCTCTGACTACTAAGTTTGGGGAAAAGGGACTGGGATGTGTGGGTCAGCCCCTCCTCCTCTCTTCCTCCTTGCGATCCTGCGTCTGTGGAGAACCAGCTCTGCTTTGCCAGAACCCGAGCAGTAGAGGTTCTGTCCCTCCTGAGAGAGAGATCTTCCCTTTCCTAGCACCACTGGGGACAGCTCCTTCATTCCAGGTTCAGAAGTAGGCAGCCCACTTTGGCCGCATACCTATGTCACAATCCCCAGGCTCACCTTTATCCAAAATAAAGCTGGTATATTTATCACCATTGGATTGACAATTCTGGTTCTGTCCATTGGCTTAGAATCCAGGAGAGGAAGAGAGGGGCCCCGCTCAAACCCCAATGCCATTCTTGAAAGAGTTGGAGTTTTGAACCCAACTAACCTGAGCAGGGTGGGCTGCAGAGGTATGTGACCTACGCCAGCACTCAGCAGGGTTCTGTCCTTGGTTGAATGCTCTGCTGTCACCATCTGGAATTTCTTAATAATTTTTTTAAAAGGGGCGCCTGGGTGGCTCAGTTGGTTAAGCCACTGCCTTCAGCTCAGGTCATGATCCTGGAGTCCCAGGATCGAGTCCCACGTCGGGCTCCCTGCTCAGCAGGGAGTCTGCTTCTCCCTCTGACCCTCTTCCCTCTTGTGCTGTCTCTCATTCTCTCTCTCTCAAAGAAATAAATAAAATCTTTAAAAAAAATAATTTTTTTAAAAGATTTTATTTATTTCTTTGAGAGAGAGAGAGGGGGGAGGGGGGAGGGAGAGGGGCAGAGGCAGAGGCAGAGGGAGAGAGAGAGAATCTCCAGCAGACCTCCAGCTGAGTGCAAAGCGGGGCTTGGTCTCAACACCCTGAGATCATGACCTCAGCCAAAATCGAGTCGGATGCTTAACCGGCCACCCAGGTGTCCCAAATATCTTAAAAATTTTTAAGCAGGGGTTTCATATCTTCATTTTGCACTAAGCTCCACAAATCATCTAGTTGATCCTGAACCTCAGTTTGATCCTGTTTTTGCCACTTAGCCTCTAGGTCTTGGACACATGACCAGCGCCCTGTGGTTTTCTCATTTGCAAAAAATGGGGTTGAATAACCAATATCTAGCATGAGGGTGGTTGGGAGTCTCAGATGAGGCAGTCTACGTGCGATTGGTAAAACTGCCCTTGAATGCTTCATCTCCAATGAATGAGTTAGCCCCAGCTGCCCAGATAGATCCTAACTGGAACAGCTAAACAAACATGGCAGGAGGGAGGAACAGAAGAGCCATTCTGATGCCAGTGAAACAGCATCAGTCTGAGATTCTGACATGGAAGCCAGTCTGTCCTACAGACAGACAAAGGCCCTTCCATCCACCCCAGCAAATCTGTGAGCAGCTCCCACAATGCACTGTTGATGTGGCCAGTCAGGAACCTCGGGGGTGCCCAGGTCATCATGTGACATGAGGAGACCCAGACCTCAATCTACTACAAAATAGAACTGGTGCCCTATATGTTCACTTTCCAAACTAACAGGAAATGTTTGCAGACATCAGGCTATCAACTTTCACAACTCGTAAAAACCCTGATCATTAATATATTTCACTGAGAAATACCAGAGAGAGAGAGAGATGCTTTGTTTGCTGCTTGGGTAATTTGCTGCATTTCACGTTTAAATTGAAGTATCTAATTATACAATTATGAATCATCCTGATTCAAATAAAGTTCACAAAAATAATTTCCTTATGTAACATTATCTTCCAATATACCTGCTATTTTCATTTCATTATGTGCTTTTATTCTGCCAGAGTCTAAAGATCTAATTGTATTTTTAAAGTGTCCCATTAAACCAAAATAACAATTCTTCTACAATAACCATCATAAGCTAGTTGGTCCTGACTTGTATCACATTCTGAAATGTCATGCTTTTTTTTAATGGTTGTTTTCCCAAGAGAGTTTATAGCTTTTTGCAATTAGGCAGCCTTGTAAAGCATGGTTTTAAATGATTTTAATGTTTCAAACCAACTGAGCATTTCATACACCCATTTCCCTTGCCTTTTTAAAATTAATAATAATGCCTTTCATGTATCTTGGTTCTTTACAACTGACAAAATGCAATCACCTTTATTGTTTTATTGGCTCCTGCTTTCCAGACCTAGGTTGCATGCTAGAAAAGGGCTTAGGTCACCAACAAAGCAAGAGACTAAGGCCAATATGACTGTAAAAGGTAGCTGGTGGCTCTAGGATCAACAGGCAGGCTGGGGAACCTCAAACAACAGGACCCGGGGAGTCTGGGCAGCTGAGAACACAGCCAAGAGCCTATCATAATTGTCTAGTTCAAGTACAGCCACTGGGACTGCCAACGTCTCTCTCTCTCTCTCTCTCTCTCTCTCTCTCTCTCTCTCTCATTATACCTGTGAGATGCACCCATGTGGTTGCTAGTAATAATAGTTCATAGTTTGTTTTCAGTGCAGTATAACACTCTCTTGTGTGATTGTACCAAAACATTTCATTCGTTCTACTTTTTATGGGCATTTGGATTGTTTCTAGTTTCTGATTATGATGAATAATGCTGCCATGACATGTGCACTAATCTTCCCTAGATACAGCAATTCCAGTGGAACTGCTGGGCCATCAGGCAGGCGTAGGCTTCACGGTGTAGATATTCACCGATGGACTTCTGAGTCCCCTACAACCCATGTGAATATTATCTCCTGTCTCTGCGCCTTTGCATCATTCCCTGTACCTGTAAAATCCTGGGGGTATTTGATCAGTCCTGCCCAGATCTCCTGCCCTCATCCCAGCAGCCCTGGGGCAGAGAACGCTGTCCTTGTCTGCTTCCATAGGATGTGGGGGTGGGGGGCGCTGCCTTCCACAGAGACTCCCATCTTGGGGTGTTCTTCCCAAACAAGGTGGGGGAAATGAACAAAATGCTCTGGTAACCGTGACTCTATGACGTCATACGCAGTCAATGAGACTGCCCCTTACCTGTGCTTCCGGGACAGGAGCCCAGAGCACAAGGCCAGGGCTCTGAGGGGCTGGGCCACAAGCCAAGGAGCTTCAATGAGGGGAGGTAAGAAGGAAAGGTCTGGGGCATGGTGAGGGCTGAGATAGTGGCATAATGTCCTGCCCTCTGTTCACACTTTTATGTTGTGTTTCATTTAAACATGAAAACATTCTTGCAAATGAATTCTTACGTGTAATGCTAATAACCTATTCCTGACCCTAAGATGCCACCAAATATAAAATCTATCACTGATTTATTTTTTTAAATATTTTATTTATTTGTTTGTTTGTTTGTTTATTTATTTATTTATTTATTTATTTGAGAGAGAGAATGAGAGAGAGAGAACAAGAGAGGGGGGAGGGTCAGAGGGAGAAGCAGATTCCCCGCTGAGCAGGAAGCCTGATGTTGGACTTAATTCCAGGACTCCAGGATCATGACCTGAGCCGAAGGCAGTCGCTTAACCAACTGAGCCACCCAGGCGCCCCTAAAATCTACCACTGATTTAATACTCTCGGTCAGGAATAAAGAATTGGATGGCGACTTCTTTTGATGGCATGGAAACTGTTCAAATGAGGGGACATTAATACATTTTCTACAGTTGAGACAACAAGTCTGATAAAACAGATAAAAAGGTCTTGGCTCAGGTAGAAGGGGTGAGGTGGTCTGGGAACCCTGAAAAGTCAGCCTCCCCCTTCCTTCCCCACTGTGGTTCCTAAGGCACCATTTCTGGGCCCTGGGAACTCCTTTCCGTGGGCATAATGGAAGAGGTTTATGTTTTGGAATCAGCTAGATGTGTGGCATTGAGCAACTATCTTTACCTCTGAGCTTCAGCTTCTTCATCTGGGGATAATGAAATGTACTTATTATGAGGATCAGAATAAGGTCATGCAAACCACTGGGCACAATGCCTGGCCTGTCTCAGGCAAGCGGACAAAGTTTAGTTGTCTTCCATTTCCCTGTGATCCACAGATAATAGAGCTAGATTCCGGTTTGCTTAACCATCTGTTGGATGAAACAGATGAGGAACATCGAAAGCAAGATGGTCAGCGCAGGGAAGGAACAGCAAGACGCTATGCCTATTTCCTATTCATGACTGAGACCAGCCCCCGAGGTCTTTGAGGGGTCAATAAATAGTAACCCCTTTCTTCTCCTCCTGACTATAGAACCAGTGGAGAGATGTGGGACACAGAGATGGAGAGCAGAATGTCATCTGTATGACCAATGAAACTGATGGCAGGTCATGGCTTTCTACTTCTGGCCAAAAGGATCTGCTAATACTCATTGCCCCTCTAGACCTCTAGACTGGGACAGTCCAGCCTAGGGAGGGTTTGGGCCATGCTCCACCCAAAGGTCATCACCACTGGTCACATGAGTAAGAACCCGCAGTGTTGCTCTCAAGGAGGGCCCTCTGTGAACAAATGAAGCAAGGGGAGGAAATTCATTCTTGCAACCACGCTCCCCCCTCCAGGCCCCATACTTGCCTGATTCTGAATCCCCAAGGCAGTGGCAGACCCTATAATCATTTAACAATGACCTTAAGAGGGGCGCCTGGGTGGCTCAGTCGTTAAGCATCTGCCTTTGGCTCAGGTCATGATCCCAGGGTCCTGGGATTGAGCCCCGCATCTGACTCTCCGCTCCACAGGAGGCCTGCTTCTCCCTCTCCCGCTCCCCCTGCTTGTGTTCCCTCTCTTGCTATCTCTCTCTGTCAAATAAATAAACAAAATCTTTTTTTTAAAAAAAAGAACGACCTTAAGGGCTTGTTTACAGTTCTTTTCATTCCCCCAATCTACACATTCTCACATTCATTCCCCCAATCTACACATTCTCAGATTCTACCATTTCCTCTCCTTGGAATGGCACCTATTCAGCTCTTTGCCCAAATGACACATTCTCTATGAAGCCCATTTAAAATGACAGACTCCCACAGAACAGGAGAAAAAAATGTTTGCAAATTACATACGTGATATGGGATTAACATCCAAAATACACAAAGAATTCTTAAAACTCAACAACGAAAAGCCCAATTTAAAAATGGGCAAAGGACTTACATAGCTATTTCTCCAAGGAAGATCTACGATATGCATATGAAAAGACACTCAACAGCAGGAGTCACTAGAAAAATGCAAATCAAAACCACAATGAGATACCACTTCACACCCATTAAATCGGCTACTACAAAAAACAAACAAACCAGAAAACAAGTATTGGTGAGGATGCGGAACAATTAGAATCCTGTGATGATTGATGGAATGTGACATGATGCGTTCGCTGTGGAAAACAGTATGGCATTTCCTCAAAGCTCCAGTGTAGAATTACCATATGATCCCCATCTACTTCTGGGTATAGACCCCAAAGGATTGAAAGCAGGAACTCAAATAGATATTTATTTGCACACCCATGTTCATAGCAGCACTATTCACAACAGCCAAAAAGTACTCAACCCAAATGTAGATTGGCTGATGAATGGATAAACAAAACGTGGTCTATGCATACAATGGAATATTGTTCAGCCTTAAAAAGGAATGAAATTCCGACACCTGCCATAATATGGATGAATTTTGAGGACATCATGTTCAGTGAAAGAAGCCAGCCACAGAAGTACAATTACTATTATGATTCTACTTCTGGGAAGTACCTAGAGGAGTCAGGAATAGAGACAGAAAGTAGAATGGTGGTTGCCAGGTGCTGTGGGGGAGGGAAGAGGGGGGAGGTAGTGTGTAATGGGGACAGAATTCTAGTTTGTGATGATGAGAAAGTTCTGGAGATTCATGGTGGTAGTGGATATACTTAATGCCACTGAACTGTACACTTAAAAATGGTTACAATGGTAAATTCTGTCATGTCTATTTTACCACAATAAAAAGAAAAATGGCAGTCTTGGCTCTACTCCATCCCAGTCCCCCTGATGCTACCTTACCCTGTTCTGCTGTTTGTTCTGCCCTCGGGACCTTATCACCTCTGATACATTATGTCATTTACTAATTGTCTATGCACATTTTTCGCCACTAGCATGTAAGCTCCACAAGGATGGGGATTCTTGTCTCTTTCATGTCTTTGTTCACTGAGATACTCTAAGCATCAAGAACAGTGTTGGTGCTCAGCAAATACTTGTTGAATGAGTGAACCGAGGTGAAGCTCGATAAACCCTCGATGAGTACGGGAATCATCGGAGGGATGGATGGCTAAAATGGTTCTGTCACCTGGCTTACCGGGTACCACTTTCCAGTCAGAGACCATTAGAAGCACTATGGAAGCCTATCCTACTCATGAGTGAAGACTGGCTCGGAGACCACATTCAGAAAAAGTAGCAAATCCAGTAGGGAAGGAACACCAGCTCTTGAGCTCAGGAAAATATGAGATTCACCTGCATATCTTTTTTTTTTTTTTAGCATTTGCCCTCAGGGAAAAACATGTTCAACTTATAGTTTAAAAAAAAAAAACTTCATGTTTCTAGCAATGTTGCTGCTGAATTTCATCCATCTTTTCCTAACTGAAACCTAGTTAGTATCTAATAGACAGGAAGGGTATAAGATTGGGGTGAGGGAGAGTCAAGGATTGGGTGAACGGCTGAGGTTTAACACAAAACATATTTTCTTAATGACTTAAAAAAAAATCTTGACATTTCCAGATAAATGTCATGAAGGTGCCCGCCTTTATTAGGCATGTTTTTAAATCTGATTTCCTGGGGGTCTCAGGAGACTGATTTATTCCTGGCTTTAACAGTCTCACAAAATCACTCTGCTTAAATAACTTTCCCTGTCAGGCCTCAGCTTTATCATTTGGACAGAATAGGCAGGGGTGGGGGCAGGGATGGGAAATGGGTTAGATGATCTCTTTTAGAGCTATGCTTGCTGGGCAATCATACTGTTTCTGCCGAGTTTGTGTGGTGGAGATGCAAAATGGCAAAGAATTCTAAAGATGCTTCCATTCACATTTTACATCCTGTGTTTGGCTTGGGGTGAGTAATGAAGAGTGAGGCATAGGAGCCCCTTGAAGGCATCCCTTGTGGCCGAAGGGACTCGGTGAGACAAAGGAACCATCAGAACTGTATCTGAAGGGGCACCGGGGAGGCTCGGTCGGTTAAGCATCTGCCTTCTGCTCCTGGGATGGAGCCCTGCGTCAGGCTCCCTGCTCAGTGGGGAGCCTGCTTCTCTCCCCTCACCCCCATCCCCCCACTGCTCGTGCCCTCTCTCTCTTTCTCTCAAATAAATAAGAAGAAGGAGGAGGAGGAGGAGGAGGGAGAAGGAGAAGAGATGGCTTCACACAAGCCCTATTCAAAAATTTCACCTGACGTGTGGCTCTGAGCCCCTTCATACAGAAGCCTGGTGCCACCCATCACAATAGAAAGGAACTGTATCTGGAGTTTGTGGCTCTGGGGGGCTCTGGGACACATCAGAACAGGCAGGGGCTCTGTGTTTTTAGTGCCTGGTGCTAGGAGCAGTGGCAGGACCAGGCACCTGATGGGAGAGCTTTAAGGGCAGAGGACGGCCACAAGGGGCCTGGAGCAAACGAGCCTGTTTAGGGCTCCCAGGAGACCCCCTTGGGGGATCCCAGAAATAACTGGGTCAGATTCTATGGGGAAGGAAGGGAGATCCTGCCTGGGCAAGTGAGGACAACCGGCCTGCGACATCTGAGACTTGACTGCACAGGGGGTGAGAAGCAGAGAAGTTCCAGACACAGATTAATTAACTTTTAAAACAATTTAATGAAAAGCTATTTTAAAAACGTAACAGTACATGTCCATTCAGTGTGTAGTGCACACAGATACTTCAGATAGCCTGAAGTCTGAAGTACATTAGATTTCACCCCAGGCTGACATAGGAAGTGTGCTGGTTAAACAAGCCAACTTTGGGTTTATAGTTAAGTTGAAAGATGTAATGGATATCTGGATTTATATCAGGATTCAGCAAATTTGGGTCTACATCATGGAAATAATAATCCAGCTCTTCTCTGCACTGGTCAGATGCCACATGAAGAGTTTACTTCTAAGAGCCACGTTTTAGGAAGACATGAACAAATGTGAAGTCAGGCAAGGGCAACTGGGTGGAGGGAAGGATCCAGAAATCTGTTATCTGAGAAATTAAAGTTATGGAAACATTTGGGAAGGACCATCAGAGAGCTGTGTTTGAGTGTCAGAAGAGCGGCTGGATGGGAAAAGAGGCTGAGCTTGCCCTGTAATGTTCCAGAAGGTAGAATTTGAACCATAGAAAGGAAAGTTATAAGGGCAGAGATCTTGGCTCTATTTAAGAAAGAACTTTCTATCTGGTTGCTTCTTCCAAAGAGGCTGGCCTGAGCTGGGAGCTGAGTCCTTGGGCTTGTGTGAGGCAGGGTCCATTAGCTGTGGGAGGCTGGGACAGAGCCACCAAATCTGCCAGGGATAATAGTGCTGAGACCACAGGCACGAACGGAGAAGACAGGAGAGGAGCGAAGCCTCAGGAGCCAGACGGATAGACGGAGAGCAAGCAGTATTGGCCAAAGCTCAGCTGGTGGTCACCCATCGGTGGCTCAATGGAATATGTGCAGAGCCATCATCTTAAAGAGTCCATGTTATAATAGAGTCAGTCTCTGGCAAAGCCAGCCTGTCAGGAAATATTCTGATCCTAGAGGTGTTCAACAAATGCTTGGTGACCATCCATACTTTCATGGGTTTTCAATTTGGTTCTTAAATTTTAATTGTGGTAAAATACACTTGACATCAAATGTACCATCTTCAATGTTCTTACACTGCACCATTTTTAGTTGACATTTCAGTGGTATTAAGGACATTCCCATTGTCGGACAGCCATCCCCACCATCCATCTCTAGAACTTTTCTCCTCTTGAAAAATTGAAACTCTGTCGCCATGAAACACCAACTCCCCATTCCTCCTCCCCCCAGCCTCTGGCCACTACCATTTTACTTTGTGTCTCAGTGAATTTGACTGTTCAGAGTACCTCACATAAGTGGACTCATACAGTATTCGTCTCTCGGTGGCTGGCTCATTTCATTCAGCATAACGTCCACAAGGTTCATCCATGTTGGAACATATGGCAGAATTTCCCTCCTTTTGAATAATGTATGTACATACCACATTTTGTTTATCCATTCATCCATCAATAAACACTTGGATCAGTTGGATTGGGTCAATTTTATAGCAGGCCCTCGGGTAGGCACTGAAGTCAATATGGTAACTGATCACACGGTTGCCTTAGGAGAGGGAGAAAGGGCTGGGGCAGGGGAGTGAGAACGTGGCAGATATGTAAGCTGATTTTAATAATACCCTTTGAATAATAACATCATAAAAAGTCTGTGTAGGATACAGGGGGTACACAGTAAAAGGAGACATGAGTTCTGGGGGTGGTACAAAGGGAGAGGAGAGATTATTTCTTAAAGAGGCCATGTCTGAGCTGATGAGATCAATAATGCTAGAGAACCTTTCTTGAAAAGCTTGTGTCTAGACAACTTGCAGACAGCAGCTCCCAAAAAGCTGGATCAGTCGCAGCTAACTCCTTGGGACAGCTTTTAAATAATATTGATCCCAGTTCCCAAGCCCAGAAACTCTCGTTTGGTGAATCTAGGGTGGAGGGCAGGAGTTTGCATCTTAAACAGCCCCTCTTGGTGATTTTGATGTGTCAGTAGGCGTAGCAAGCATTGGGGAAGCATTAAAGGTTATAAGGTTAGGTTTGCACTTTTTTTTTTTTTTTAAGAGAGAGAGTGCGCCTGAGGCTGGGGGGGGTGGGGGGGGTGCACAGAAGGAGAGAGAGAATCTTAAGCAGACTCTATTTTCAGTGTGGAGCCTGACATGAGGCTCGACCCCATGACCCTGAGATCATGACCTGAGCCAGAACCAAGAGTCAGATGTTTAACTGACTGAGCCACCCAGGTGCCCCTTTTACTTGTGTGTTTTTGTTTTTGTTTCTGTTTTTTTTGGTTTGCATTTTAGATAAACCTCTCTGACCTCACTGTGGAGGGGGCAAGGACAAGGAGTCAAAAGAACCCAAGGTAGAGAAACTAGTTCCAGACCATCGTACAATATTCCATGGAATAGAGATGCCGAAGCTGGGCCTTTATGATGTGTGCACACCTACTTGGTATGTACCTACTATTTGTTACTATCTGTTACCCAGACTAGACTGAAAATCCCTTCCACTTCTAAGATTCTATATCTTACTGACAATTTATCTATCTAAGAATATATATATTCTTAAATATATATGTATATATTTAAGAACATCTTAAATTTTTAATCGTTTCTTTACAGGTTCCATAGACCACTTTTGACTAAGAAAACTGTAGAAAGTTAGTAACTGCCGCAAGCAGATGCCAGGCCGCGGCACATGTCAATTTTCCAGAGTCCTGCTTTGCGAGGTGTCTGAATGCACTGCTCCGGGTCTCGGTTCACACTCGCTGGAATCAGTCACGGCAGAGTTTAGTCCACAGGTTGCTTCTCGCTGGATTTCTTTGTAAACTCTTCAGCATTCTTACAGAATTTTTTATGGTCCTTAGAGTGTTCTTCAGCTAGGTAGGCCCAAAGTGGGTGCTCGGGCGGGGTGTCGTTCGTGCTTTGAGGGACTGGATTACTTGGTTGGTTTGGGTTGCTGGCTTCCAGTTTTCAGCACTAATTACCGGCAGACAGATCTGCCCCTTTTTATCCATGTTCAGGTGATAGATCTTCGTTTTAAATGAGATCTTTGGTGGTTTGAATGGGTACTCTGCTGGAAAGTTGATTTCGATTCTGAAGGCCCCCTTATATGGAGGGTTCTCAGGAACAAGCCCTCACCAAGTCAATAAATTACCTTCATCAACCTGGAAGTTTTTCATTCCACATTTGTGGATTTCTTTAAGCTCCTTCATCAGCCTCCTGCTGGCCACCATTTGGATCTGGTGCTGCTGTTTTCCCATATATATGTATATATACATATATATATATAATTTATTTATTTGAGAGAGAGAGAGAGAGAGAAAGAGAGCATGAGCAGTGAGGAGGGGGAGAGGGAGAAGCAGGCTCCCCACTGAGCAGAAAGCCCAATTCGGGACTCAATCCCAGGACCCCGAGATCATGACCTGAGCTGAAGGCAGACGATTAACTGGCTGCACCACCCAGGCGCCCCCCCCACCCCCCATTGATTATATTTAAAGATGCTTTGATCAGTAGAATGTGGCAGAAAGGAGGTTGTTTGAGTTCTGAGCCTCGGTTGTAAAAGGCTTTGCAAGCTTCCTCTCTTGCTCATCCCAGAACCTTGCTGCTATGTCAACAAACCCGGACCAACCTGCCAGACAAGGTATAACTACACAAAACAGAGATAAGCTATTTTGGCTGAACTGGGAGATGACCACAAGTACATGAGTGAACCCAGCCAAGAACAGAGGGAAACCGCCTGGCTGATTTTAGCCAAATTGCCAATCTACAGAATTAAGGGCCAAATGGTCTGATCAATGTTTAAGCCACTAAGTTTCGGGGTGCTCTGTTATGCAGCAAAAAGTAACTAATATACTCCCTTTGGCCCTAGGGCCTTTACATATGCTGTTCTCTTTGCTTAAAACACTCCCCTCTTGGCCTAGTTAACTTTTTTTTTTTAAAGATTTTGTTTATTTGTCAGAGCACAAGCAGGGGGAACGGCAGGCTCCCCACGGAGCAAGGAGCCCGATGTGGGACTTGGTCCCAGGACTCTGGGATCATGACCTGAGCCAAAGGCAGACACTTAACCAACTGAGCCTCCCAGGTGCCCCTGCCTAGTTAACTCTTATTCATCACTGATCAGAAGAGTTTTCTCTGATCTGGATTAGCTTAAATCCCTCCACTTTAGGTTCACGTTGCATTTTACACCCCTCTACTGCAATAGTTGTAATCTTATATTTCTCTGTGTGTATTATTTGAATTATAGTCTTTCTTTCTCCAAGGCTAGACTATAAGCTTCATGAGTCCAGGAACAGCATCTGTTTTGCTCACCAGTACATTCTAGCACCTAGTACAGTCCCCAGCACATAGTAGGTGCTCACAGAGCATTGGTTGAACAAAAGATTATGTTACAGCCCTGGAGGACACAAGCCTTTGGGGGTTCTTCTTTAAAATAGCCCTCACACCAGTCCTCTCCTCCCACTCTCAGGGGAATTAACTGCATGAGAATGTGCTTTGTAATTTTTAAAGGGCTGTACAATTGTTAGTTCTTAATTGTTAGTGTTATTATTCTGGGGGTGCAACAGCTGGCTTTGGGGGAATCCTTTCTTTCTCATTCCCCTCAAACGGCCCCAGGCAGTTTCCTAGCAGCTATGATTGCCGCTAGATAAGCAATTTACAGGCTGAAAATCTTGCTTAGAGTTAAAACTTGGGTGTGTAAATATCTCCGTTGCTGTGCCCTAGCAAATAAGCTCCAGGCTGGTTAATTGCAGAACTTGGTGGTAATGATACCAATGCTGAGTTCAATTAAGGACTATTTACAAAACCACGGGGAGGATTTTCCACTTTTTCTGAAACAGTAGGCACGGACTAAAGGGACCTGCTATTTTACAGTATAAATCTATGGCTCGGATACACCATAAAATCCTTAGATATGTAGTCTGCAAACTCCATGACCTACTTGGATCCCCAGAGCTCAGTTTGCAACAAGAGAGCATGAAGTTAACAGTTGAATTGCTCAAAGATAGACCCTCTGTGTGCAACTTTTCTGAGCCTCAGTTTCTTCATCTGTAAAATGTACAGTATTAATAGTCTGACCTCATAAGTTTATTTTGAGATTACATGAGATGATCATTAGAAAGTGCCATTAGAATCATTAGAACTCTATGCCAGTGCCAGGCATAGGGAAAGCACTCGACACACTTTAGCTACTGCTTATTATCATTGATACTGTTCCTAATACACATAGTTGCTTCCACTCGGCACAGTGTACCAGCTTGAGAAGCCTGCCCCGAAATCCTCCTTGCCCAGCTTTGCTTACTCAGGAAGTGAGCAGGTTTTCTCACACAGCTAAAGAGGGGTGCTGTTTCATCAAGCGTGCAGGCATTCATTCATGAGATGTGCGTTAAGTGCACACTGTACGCTCCCGCTCTGATAGGTTCTAGCTGTACAGAGGCGAATAAGAGAGTCCCTGCTGTTGGCCTGCAGGGGAGAGATTCAGTGGGTGGCAGTGAAGACTCCACCAGCATTGATCCCTGGATGTTATGGGAACACAGATGAGAGGCCGACCCATCCCAAAAGGTTAGGGAAGGCTTGCTCTGGGCTACCTGGGGTTCCCAAGAGGAGTAGAGGGTGAAGCCCTTATTAATTTCACACAAAACAGAAGAGAACCTTACTTCCATAAGAGATTGCCGCAATGACCCATTTGTCTGACCCTTTTATCACAAAGCTCCATTATAGCTAGAAATGGAGCTTTTAAAATTAATAACCTAACGATGGAAAGCATTTTCCCTGATGCTTAGCATCTCTAGAGGAAATGCCATTGGATGTTCATCTTACAGGACCCCTTCAAGTTTAGCTTTTGCAAAGAGGGTGGGTTTTTTTGTTGTTTGTTTTAACAGTGTGATAATAAAGACCTCATTGCCTCTCACAGTCTTGTGACCTGGGCTCAAGCACTAGCTCTGGGATTGACAATGACTAGATACAGTATGGTGACCAGGTTTTCAGGGAGAAACACCTCTCTGGGCATTGAAATCTGGATTCTGTCCCTGACCATTCTGTCCAGGCATATGCGGCCCTGCTCCATTACAACTTCTCTGTGAATTGGTGAGTGTAACCTGGGAAGGCATGACAGGTATTTCCAACTCAGGGGGACAATCACCGCTCGCCACATCCTTCTATCTGCCCTTCTCCCCTGGCTACTTCTCTTGTTCCTCCAGCTGGAAAAACAAAAATCCCCCCTGGACTCCCCTTAAGCTTCAAGTTACTATTCCATCTCTTTCCTTCATGACTCAGTAGCTTGAAAAATCAATTTTAAAATGTCAATACCACACTATAGAAATAAAACCCTGAATATTTATTATGTTCAAGTACTTTTATGTGGCTTAATTCATTTCATCCTAACACTTTATGATATGTGTACTTTCATTATCCCCATTTTGTAGGACACTGATGCTTAACATTTGAACTTGCTAGGCAAAATCACAGGGCTGGTGGGTGAGTGAGAACTGAAACCCAGGCTACGGGGGTGCCTGGGTGGCTCAGTCAGTTAAGCATCCAACTCTTGGTCTCAGCTCAGGTCATAATCTCAGGTTCTTGGGATTGAGCCCCTGCATCGGGCTCCATGTTCAGTGTGGAGTCTACTTGAGATTCTCTCTCCCTCTCCCTCTGCCCCTCCCACTTGTACTTGCTCTCTAATAAATAAATAAACCTTAAAAAAAAAAAAAAAAAGAAACCCAGGCTATGGACTACAATGCAGGTTCTTAAGCACCTGGCTTTGGGTACTTATGTGTGCTGAACCCACCTTCCATTCCTTCCTTCCCTGCTCTCCCCACTCCCCAGAATGTTTTCTTTTTTGCACCAAAGATCTCCAGGTGGCCCAAGTGTAATGGACAGTTATTAGGTTTTGGTGCCCAGTATCTATTTCCTCTTCCTAAAAGCATGTGGTTTCCTGTAGAGTTACCTCTTCCCCACTGGCTCTTGTCATGTGGGGTTGAAATCAGGAGACTTGCCTTTTCCTGGCTAAGGGACAGGGGAGTGAGGCAGGCTGGAATCTGAATCATAAGCAGCAAGGTCAAGAAAACTGGAAGAGTTTAGACTTTTGTTCAGTCCAGCTGAGCGTTTGCCAACAAATTTGGTAATCAAGATAAAAAAATATTTTAATGCAATATTTTGTAAAAGGAAAATTAATGCAAACATTCCAGGATGAATAAAATATCACACTTTTAAAGACAGGGTCAGTATGACTGAATTCCTTTCACCTTGGGATTCAGTATGGCCTGACACAGCACAGTTGGACATTCCCCCTTTTTGGGGGCCCTCCCAGCCTTTCCCCCAGCTCTTCACACCTGCCTCACACTCTCTGTTCCACTAACACCGATGGATGCCCACGGGTGTTGCGGCGCTACACCTGCTCTTTGGTTCTCTGCACGAAAGCCCTTTCTTCTTCCACCCTCTTTGCTGACGAACTCACCCTCCTTCACCTCCTCCTCTGAATGTCAGTTTCTTCATCCATAAAATGGGGATAATAAATAGTTCCTAAGCCATAACCTTGTTATGGGCATTAAATGAGTATTAATATGTACATGGCACCTGACTCCAGGGGAGCACTCAAAGTCCGCACCAACATCAGCATCATTCCACAAGATGGCATTCTGCTGACATGCCTCCCACCACCTGAAGGTCAAGGTTGCTGCTAGATGAAAAATTCCCACCTAGGGCGCCTGGGTGGCTCAGATGGTTAAGCGTCTGCCTTCAGCTCAGGTCATGATCCCGGAGTCCTGGGATCGGGTCCCGCATCGGGCTCCCTGCTCCTTGGGAGCCTGCTTCTCCCTCTGCCTCTCTCTCTGTCTCTCTCTCTCTCTCTGTCTCTCATGAATAAATAAATAAAATCTTTAAAAAAAAAACTTTAAAAAAAAAAAAAAAAGAAAAATTCCCACCTAGATCCCCATCTGCGTTTCTGACCACCCAAATCTCAGTTATAGACTCCTCCTTCTCCGCTGCTTAGTAAATTTTGGTGTCCTATGGGGTTCTTGTTCAAATCTCTCTTCTGTCTATGCTCTCCCCAGGCCATGTCATAGATGACCCCAGCTTGAAGTGTTTTCTCTTGTCTGTGATTCATCTGTGACACCCAGACCTTGAGGTCCAAATTTCCAGATGCTTAGTGGATGTCTCACCTGCATCTACACACCTCTATGAATATTACCAGTACAAACAGCAACAGAATGAAGGCTAACTAGTTACTCCACACGGAGCCAAGCACCTCACATGGATCACTTCATGTCATCCTCTCAAAAACTTCATTTGACAGAGGAAAAGCAAAACAAGAAAAAAACCCAAAACAACACAACAAAATAGAGGCCGAGGGAAGGGAAGAAAGTTGCTCAAGGTCACGAACCAGGGGAGTGGCGGAACCTGGATCGGAACCCTATCAATGTGACCTAACCATTGGGAACAGGGGTTTCTGCTGAAGAAGATTGTCCAATGTTGCACCTTTTAAGCGATATCCTGACATGAGGGAAAGATGATAGAGCAGTTGTTCTCAACTAGAGAACATTCTGCAATGTCTGGTGACATTTCTGTTGTCACAACTGGGGTGTTGCTATTGGCATCCAGAGGGGAGAGCCCAGGGATGCTGCTAACCATCCTGCAAAGCACAAGAAGCCCCCGCAACAAAGAATTACCAGGTCCAATATGCTAACACCAAGGATGAGAAATCCTGCATTCGAGAAGTCAGTATAAAGCAAGACTGTGAGAAGCTAGTAAAGAGTGTTAGCAGTTTAGGTGCTTTCTCACCAACTGCGCAGGTCCCTCTGCCTTCCCTCTTCCTACCACCCTCGAGCCCACTGCCTTCCCCAACCCAAGCGAAGCTGCAATCTCTTACCCACCACCCACACCGCCTTCCCAGCACAAAGCACAAACAGGAACTCATTATCTTCTACCTCAAGATGTTCCCATCCCATGCTCTTTATCATGGTTAAAAATACCACCCTCCTCCTCCGCCTCTGCCTCCTCACAGGTGAGTGCCATTGTCCCCCTGCGTGTGCTCACCACCACCCCCCCCCCCCCGTCTTCACCCATCAGTCATCAAATGGTGTCTCTGCTGGCTCCCCAAGTCCATCCTGCTCATCCTCTGCTTTGCCACTTGACTAACCTACTTTGGGTCAAAATAGTGTCTCACGCCATTTCTTTCCCCAGTTATGAGGCTGAAATCACTTTGTGTTCATCCACATTGGAATGAATTGTTTTCACCCAGAGCATGAATGTCATGAGGAATTAAACCAGGGGGCCTTAAGAGCCCACCTAACTCCTAGTCAAGGATTCCGGGATCAGCTCACCGAGGAACTTGAGTCTGTCTTTGTCTCCTGGACCTCTGCTCTGGTGGACAAGGTGGCTCCCCTCTGGTCCAGGCCTCGTCCCATCCCCCACCCCCCACCCATCCCTCCTCATCCTCGGCACCTGTTCCATCAGTGTGCCCGCCCTCCCTCTTCGCCCTCTCCCACTCTCCTGGGACCTTCCCATCAACCACAGATGCTCACTCGCCCACCCGTCTTTACAGAATCCTCCCCTCACCTCCCACTAGCTAGACAGCCTTGTGTCTGGAAAGAGTAGTCTACACTTGTTATCTCCCACGTGCTCCTCAACCCACTGCAATCTGGCTTCCAATCCCTCCACTCCATTGAAACAGCTCGGCAAAAATTATCAGTCTTCTAATTGTCAAATAAAATGCCTATCTGCATTCCAATCCTTGTCTGACTGAACTCTGGGGGCATTTGGGTGTTGGCCATTCCTGACTTTTAGAAGAAATTTCTTCCCTTACCCTTGGTTTTCCATCCACTTCCCTTCTAGGCTCCTTCCTCTCAGTCTTCTTTGTGAGCCCCTCTTCCTCTGCCTACGGTATCCCTCCGAGATCAATCCTCATCCCAGGATCTTCTCAGTCCACACATCTTGCTCGTGTGAACTCACCCACAGCTTGCACTCATAGCTTTAACCACCAGCAGCTGCAGTATAGGGCGGTGGTTAAGTGTCTGAACTCCAAATCTCCTCTGGGCACCGTTTGGCCTCGGGCCAGTTACAGAACACTCTTGTGCCTCAGTTTCCTCAACTGTAACATGGTGCAAAGCTTTTCAGTCTCATTGTTTTCCATGTCTGAACATGCACCGATTCCTCAGACCATGCTGAAGCTTGTAGTGTTATATTATGTGCCCATAGTCATGTTTCATTTTTGCTCAGGCACATCGGGGGTGCCGGGTGAATAAATCTGTGAATAAATGAATGAATGCAGTCCTGCCTTGGGTTCCCCCAGAAATAAACCTTGAGATAAGGAATTGGGTGCAGCTAGTTTATTTGGGAGGTGATTGATCCCAGGGAGAATGAATGAATGGGAGAGAGAGGAAGGAGACAAACGGCATAAAGAGTGACTTAACAGGAGGATTACTAATAGGGGCAAGTGGACCCAATTCCACTGGGGATCCCCTGAGGAACTATGCTGAAAATACGTTAACATGGTCTATGAACTAGGAAGTGGGCTCTCACCAGACACCAAACCTGTTCGGACGTATCTCAGACTTCCCAGTCTCCAAAACTGTGAGAAATGAATCTGTGTTGTTTGTAAGTCACCTTGTCTATGGTATTCTGTTATAGCAGTCCAAACTGACTACGACACCACCACCACCACCATCCCCGCCCCCACCCCATGCTGATTTAGGAAACTTCCCCACGCTCTCTACAGCCCAAGACACCCTGGGCATACCTCTGTGAGAGTCATCCTCTCCCTGCTTTCTAAATAGAACTTCCTGATCTGTCTTTCTTGGAGGGCAAGAATAGTTCATCTCTGCAGACCTAATGCCCAGAAGATTTTGAGCACATTACAGGCACTTACCAAATGACTTTTAATGAATTCAAGTTCACCTTGCTCAGGGCCCCACTCAGAGTAAGTGGTCAATAAATGTAGGCTCCTTTCCTTTCCCTCCAAGTCAAAGAGTTTGCCATCTGACTCGGGAGAGCACTCAACGAGCAAGCATATAATGTGATAAATACGTTCTTGAAATGAACAGAAGTGCTGGGGGAGCACAAAGGAGGGAGCAATTAACTGGGACTGTCCCAGTGAGACTGCAGTTACATCATCTGGCAGTCTTAATTACTTATAAGCTTTAACTTCCCAGCACCATTAATAGAGCCGTCTAGTGCTTCTTCCATTACCCTGGGCTTTCTCATTTGAGCGCCTCTCCACCAAAGCGGAAGATGCAGGGAGCTAAGGGACAGAGTCATCTGGTCACCGTAATCTTGTTTGTCCTTTTCATTCATCTGACATGATTTTGTTGAGGGTCTCCTATGGGCCAGCCTCTTCTTGGCCCTGGCATCCAGGAGTGATGGAGACAAGCAGCAGTCTGCTCTCATGCAGCTTACCCACGCAGGGGAGACAGATGATAAATAAGCAGCCAAACAGGATAAATTAGGTAGCGGTAGGGGCTCTGAAGCGGTGAAACAGGGCATGTGACGTGGGAGAGAGGTAGGGGTGGAAGTAGGTGCCAAAGACAAGTAGATCAAATGGCCGGGGAAAACCCCCTTTGAGGAGCTGACTTCTGAGCTGTGAGCTGAGTGCCAAGAACAGCCAAGTGGAGATTCTTCCAGGCAGAGGGAACAGCAGCTGCAAAGGGCCTGGGGCAGGACGCCGGACTTCTGGTGCCAAGCCTAGAGTTTGTCTCACTGCTTCTCACCACTGAAAAAGAGCTGCAGAAAAGAGACAAATTTGGGTCTAAAACTGATGTCTGGTCCTGACGTGGAGCAGAGGGGCTGATACCCAATTTTCCATCCACAGCAGGTTCATTTCAAGCTTCTGTTTTCACTCATTGGGCATGTTGTTCCCTCTTCAAAGTCTGACTGGGTTTCAAAGGAATTTGAAAGACTTAAGAGCAAAGCCACCAAGCTGCATCCTCCAGGTAGAAACCCCCAAATGTGGTATGTTTGTGGGAAACCACAGTGAATCATTCCCACTGGCTTGCCCAGTCCTCGCCTGAGTGTACAGAGATTTACTTTGCTTTTCTCAAACTTCCTGAAGCCTCTCCAGACTTTTAAAGAAATCCCCACAATGTCCTGACTTTTGGATTAAGAGCAAAATCCTAAGTTCCGTGAAGTTTGTGAGTTTCAGATGTCACCAGAAGGGGGTCTGCCATTGCCACTAACCTTTTCCTCTGCTGAGAGCAGTTTCTGAAATGCTGCAAAGAAAAATAATCACTTGGTGATTAAGAAGAAAATGAAATTCTAAGGCTTTGTAAGCTGGCACAGATACGCACAGCACACACCCCATGAGTTAAAAAACCTTCCTTCCTCAGATGTCTCTCATGGTACTAAGAACAATCATGGCTATCATTTATTTGAGCATTTACAATGTGTCAGTCCCTGTCTAAACATTTGGTTTCCAAATCAAACCTATAAGGGTAGCATTACCACCTCATTTCTCATTTGAGGAAACGAAGGCTCAGAGAAGTTCTGTGACTTACCCAAGATAACACAGCAAAAAAAAAGAAGGCGAAGTCCGGATTCCAACCGGCATCAGAGTCTGAAATCCAGACTATTACTGTCCCTCCTCTCCTGGACAGAGAAAATTCCTGCCCCTGCCATTGGACAAAAATGAGGAAATTACCAGCGGGGAAGCAGTGAAAGCGGGCAGTCAGGTAAAGTCATTTCTCTAACTGAAAACAGGGGACCGGTCTAGGAGATGGCAAGTTCATCCTCCGCATAACGGGAGAGGGCAAGTCCCTCTCCTGGTGTTGGGAGGGGTGGGGTGGGGGGGTTCCGAAAGGCGCCTGCCAAGGCCAAGGTTTTATCTGGGCACATCCCGGCCCTTCCACCTCTGGGCACCAAGCAAGCAGGGGCCGGCGGGGGCACGGGGCGTGCGGCCGAGCGGGAGGACGCCGAGCCCGGCCCGGCACGCCGCCGCCCGAGTCCGCCGCGTCCCCCCCGCCTGGTGCCGGCGGGCCAAGGGTTAAGCGAGGCGGGAGCCCCCGGCGCGGAGCGGCCGCGGGGCCGGGAATGCTTAGTCAGGATTCCGATTTCCTGTCGAAGTGTTGGGATTTCCTGCAGCCCGCGCCCGCCGCCGCCGCCGAGCGGGAGCGTCCGAGCCGCCCGCGCCGCCGCGGCCTCCTCCCCTTGGCACATGGTCGCCCGCCCCTTCCTGCGCCGCGCTCGGCTCCCGCGCCTTGCCGCCGCCGCCGCGCCAGTGCCGCCCGCCCTGCCGGCCGCTCCCGGCCGCCGCCCGCCCTCCGTCCTCAGGGCCGCCCGCGCCCGGCTGAGGGCTGCGGCGCGCGCGAGCCATGGAATAATGCCCAGCGGCCCGCCCGGTCCCGGTGAGTTGCGGGGCGCCCTGGGTCGTCCGCGCCCCCCTGCCCGGCCCCCCGCGCCCAGAGGCGCGGGGCGGGCTGCGGGCTGCGCCTCCCGGCGGGGCGCCCCGGGCGCGGGGAGGGCGCGGGCCGCCGGCTCGCGGGGGCCGCTCTGGGGGGCACCGACACGCGGCCGGCGGGCGAGCGGGGGGGGGGGGGCGGTGGTTCCGCGCGCCCTCCCGGGGAGGCGCCGGGCCCGCCGGTGGGACGCCCTCCCGGCATTGTCTGTCTGGGCGGCGGAGGAAAGTTCCCCGCCGTTCCTGGAAGGGCGGCCTGGCTCCGCGTTGCCCGTCCGCGGCCCCGCGCCCTGGCTTGGACACCGCGCTGCCAGGCAGGCCCCAGGCCACTTGCTTTTAAAGCAAGTGAGACGAAATGAAAGGTGGGTGTGTGTTGGGGGGGGGGGGAAGATTCCCAGTCGGGGCTTGGGGTTTGCTCACGGGAAGACTGGGAAGGAGCTTGTGTTTTTCCCGCTTGTACCATATTGGGACCTGCTGCATTTTTTGAGAGCGACGAGAAGTTTAAAAGAAAAAAGAAACTCGCTGGCGTCTGGTATCCTGCGGTTTTCATAGGACCTGAGAGTTCTCGGGCATTCCTAGAGCGGTTTCCTTTAATAATTGATTCTTCCACTAGCGCAGGGGGATGGATAGCCGACTTCAGACCATCCCGTTGTCGACGGGAGCTCAGGTTTACCTGCACTGATCGGAAAGAACAAGAACTTTCTTCCACTCTTCCCGCAGACTCTATCAGGTTGTCTTGGCAAGATACTTGATTGTGGGATGACAGCGGGGCCAGAGTTGCTGAGTACTTGAGGCCAGTTTTATCTCTATTGAACCCTTTACCCCAAGGCCTTTCTGTTTTGCAATTGGTGGTCCACTGTTCAGCAAAAAGATGCAGGTCTTTTGGAAAACAGCAGATATCCACAGTTCAGAAAGAAAAAGGATATTCCATCACCACTGTTTCAACCCCTTGTTTTCAGGCATGCGAGGCTGGGAGCTAGCTTACACAAGGGGCATGGCCAGTCCTAAGACTCCCAGCGCAGTGCTCCTTTCATTATGGCAGTTTCTGTTCTGGCAGCATGAGACATTTGGAAATAGGTCTTATTTGCATTATAACCTTTGTTGTTTTCCTGTCTTCCCTTGTTCTGTCTTATCTATTACTGCTGCTATTTTTGAGATAAGTGGTTATCTCAAACTTGGTATTTTGAGAGAGTAAGTTAAAAAAAATTCCCTAACCCCTACTGTTCAGCCACCAAATGGATCTGAAACCTAAAATGGGTGGCTTCATTACATAGGGAATTACTTTTCTGTATCCCATTCTTGTGTGCAAAATAGAAACTTTCGTGAAAATAGAAAAAGGGTGGTGTCTTAGCACAAAATGTACCCTATGGTGTTCTCTGGACTTGATTTTCAGTCCTCCTGTATCTTGTGAGCTAAGCAGCCCGTCTATTTTTCTCCTGATGAGAGCTCCGAATGGCTGGTTTTTCATTTTTAGTATGTGATAATGTCGGAGAGAAAGGACTTGTTCACAGGCTTGCCATTTGGTGAAGGAAATTGAAATTCTCTCCACCTCTCACCAGCCACAGTGAGCCAGATTTTTGACATCAGTCAGAGCCTTGCAGGCCCAAAAATGAACGTGTGCATCCAAATGGGGCCCTCCCTCACCCATCGCGAGGACCCACCTCCCAGCTGGCATCTCCACGTGGCAACCCACGGGGCTGACGTCTAAAGGAAAAAGGGAACCCGTGTTACCTGGAACAGTGTGGTTCCTGCATTTTCCCTGTAGCTTCTCAGCTGTGTTTGACTGGGTCCTGCCACCCCATCCTCATTTTTCCCTTTCTTGTTTCCTCACACTTCTCTTCTAGTCGTTATATCCTGGCATGGGTTCGAAAAGAAGTCTTTCCTGTAGGATGCACAAATGATCCCCACATAAGCAGTAGTGGCAAGGACAGCTAACATTTGCTGAGCACTTGCTATATGTCCTAGGCATGTCACCTGCTAAGAAGTCCCAAGGAGGAGAGAGAACTCCTTTGGGAGCCTTGCCCAGGAAGGATGCCACTTTTCAGATTCATCTGGAATTGACTCATTCTTTCATTCATTCAGTACATGTTTGCTAAGTGGCTCCCCCGTGGGAGGTGCCAGTCCTGCAAAGATGAATAGGACCCTGTGTTCAAGGCCTTCTGTTTCCAGCCTCATCCTTCCATGTCAGTCAGTGTCACACTTGCTCTTTTGGTTAGTCAGTTCAACAAGCCCGTAGCGAGCACCTGCTCTGTGCTAGCACTGGGTAAAGTCCTGAGGATACAGTGCTGAGCAAGACAGGCCCGGGCCCGCCCTCAGGGAGCTTGCATTCCAGTGGAGGGCCTAGGCCAAACAGAGAAGCGGCAGAAAAGATGGTGATTTTTGTTAACCGAAATCATGACCAAAGCGAAGTGCGGTGGGGGTGGAAATGGGGGTGGTCCTAGTTTCGCTAGGGAAAGGCCTCTCTGAGACTGAAGACTTGAGAAGAAACTGGCTAGGCAGAGAGGTTGCAGGGAAGGGCATTCCAGGCAGAGGGATTAGAATGTGCAGCCTCCTGTGCGTGAAAGGGCTGGATGTATTCCTGGGAGTCAGGGAAGTTGGGGGGGGGTGGGTAAGGGGGTTGGGATGGGCGGAGTGTAAGGGAGAGATGGGGAGAACAGCAGAAGGTGAGGTTTCAGAGGGAGGCAGGTTCTAAGCCATGCTGGGGAGGTACCCCCACCCTCTCCCCGAAGTACAGAGAGAAAGTAGGACTGAGTTTGGGCTCCGGAGTGGGAGCGAATTGACATTTTTCAGAGGTTAGTTTTACTGCTTTATGAAGAGTTGATCACAGCAGAGTGGAAGCAGGGGGACCAGTTTTCTCAATCCAGAAAAGTTGGTGGTGGCTTAGACCAGTTGGGGCCGGAGGGAAATGGGTGTGAGCTGGTTAGAACCTGGAGATAGAACTGGTGAGATTTGGTGATGGATGAAATGGGGGTGAAGGCAGGGAGGGACTCGAGGATGACCCCTGGGTTCTGGCATGAACCGCTGGCTGTCATTTGGGAAGACAGGGAAGAATAAAGGCGGAACACGTTCTGGAGAGGATCAGGTTCCATATTGGCCGTGCTAATATGGTGGAGATCTCGGGCAGACATGAGGGCTCGAGACATCGGACCTCAGAGGGTCCCTCTGGACTAGAGACGCTAATGTGGAAATGATCAGGCTGTAGCTGAGCCACCAAAGTGCTGGCCAGCACATGCCCTACTGTTTCATTTCTCCGGGGGTCTGCTGATGCTCTTCCTCCTGACTGGGATGCTCTGCCTCTCTCTCAGTCTAACTCCTACTCATCTTTGAAAACATACCCATGTCTTTATCTCCTTGAGGATGCCTCCAGCTCCCCCCGACCCCCAGATCCCTGTGTCTCCTTTCATGATAGTATTCAATTGAAGTTATCTTTTTATAGTATCTTATGTTTATGAAAAACTTGATGCAAGCTCTGTCAATAGTAAGTGCTCAACAAACGCTGACTGCTATTATTATTATTATTGATGGGAGTGATGGAGAGGCATATAAATAAAAATTATATTGGTTAAGTATGATGATAAATGATGTATTAGTCTCCTCTTCCTGCTATAAGGACCATAAACTTAGTGGATTAAGCAACACAAATTTATTCTCTTACAGTGCTGGAGGTCAGAAGTCCAAAATGAGTCTCATTGGGCCAAAATCACCATGTTGGCAGGGCTCTGTTCTTTCTGGAGCCTCTAGGGAAGCTTCCCTCCAGAAGGAACAGGGAAGACTCAGAAGGCCCTAGGGAAGAATCTGTTTCCTTGCCTTTTCCAGCTTCTAGAGGCTTCCTACATATGTTGGCCCACGGTCTCCTTCCTCCCATCTTCAAGGCCAGCAATGTTCGTCTGCGTCCTTCTCATGCCACCATCTCTCTAGTGCTCCCTCCTGGCTCCCCGTTCCACTTTTAAGGATGCTTTTGAGTACATCAGGCCACCTGTATAATCTAGAATGTTTTCCCTATTTTAAGGTCCAGTGATTAGAAACTTTAATCCCATTTCCCCCCTTAATTCCCTGTTGCCACATACCCCATGTAAGCTGGTCCATTCACACGTCCTGGGGATTAGGATGTGGACATCTTTGGGGGCTGGTATGGGAAGGTATTATGAGAGTCCTGGGGTCAGGACTCATATCTTCACTGTCCTCTTGAATATTCATTCCTTCATGCAAGCTTTCCGCCTTGCCCAGCTTTACATGAGAATGCCTGGTTGAAGATTCATGTCATTGTGCTTTCTTTAGGCTGCAGGCCAAACTGTCCACTTCAACACAGGGACACTAATTTTTCTCTCCCTGCCTCAAGGATAATTTAAGTCCAACCCCCAGGAGGGCGCCTGGGTGGCTCAGTCGGTCAAGTGTCCAACTCTTGATTTCGGCTCAGGTCATGATCTCCGGCTTGTGAGACTGAGCCCCATGTTGGGCTCCGTGCTGGGTGTGAAGCCTGCTTAAGAGTCTCTCTCCCCCTCCCTCTGTCCCTCCCCCTGTTCCCGCTCTCAGTCTCTCTTTCTCTAAAAAAAAAAAAAAAATCCAACCCCCCCAAAGCCCTCTCCTCACCCACCTACCTTGTATCCACTCCCAGAAAGGGCTGGGAGGGGACCTGAGTGGCTCAGTCAGTTAAGTGTCTGCCTTCGGCTCAGGTCATGATCCCAGGGTCCTGGGATCGAGCCCTGCATCGGGCTCCCTGCTCAGAGGGAAGCCTGCTTCTCCCTTTCCCTCTCTCCCTGCTCATGCTCTCTGTCACTATTTCTCTCTCTCAAGTAAATAAATAAAATCTTTTAGAAAAAAGAAAGAAAGGGCTGAGGAGCATGAAGGGTTGGTACTCTCTTTTTGAGTCTGCTGTGGCCGATTTCCTGGCACAGTGTGAATCCCAGTGCTGTGCGTGCCTTTTATGCAGCTGAAACCTCAGTTCCAGCGCCACAGCTAGTGTCCCCAGCCTCTGCCAGCCCTGTTCCCAAAGCAGTCCACAAGCGCGCTCAGGAGGGAGCGTGTGGTTCTGTCAGGACAAATCCATCTAAACCACTAGGGGAAAAAGTAACTAGAGGGCCTGGCCTGGCAGTGTGCGGCAGGTGGCCCCATCTTCTGAGAGTCAGGGAAACACACCATGATGTGTTGTGAAGCCACAACGCAGTGAGGGGGTAATTAAGACCAGATTTCCAACATCCTCTGGGTTATTTGGAGAAAATGGGTCCTGCCCCGGATACTCCCCAGAAACAGCCGGCTTCCCCGAGACCTTCAGCGTTTTGGAGAGCCGCATGAACTCCGTTGGCCACTGGCATGCAGGGTTGCACTGAGGCAGAGGTCTCTTCCTGCCTGAGCTTTCCCTGCCAGCTTTGTCCGGCCCCATCCTTGGAAATGCCACAGACTAACTCATCTTGTAATATTTTTGGCATTTCCTCTTCCTTTACGGCTTTAAGTCAGGAAATGCGAAAGGCACAGAGTCAGAAAAACAGAAGAGCGATCGAGCTGTGTCTCGGGATCCCTCCTCTGGAGTCTGGTTACACTTGGGACAAAGAAGAGTGCGTGCCGTCCGCGCTTCCCCCAGATGTGGCGGGGGCTCTGGAGGACCACGCCGGGTGCAGATCCTCCTCCGTGGGCAGAGCAGGAAGGAGGAAGTCAAGACGACGCCTGCTGTGGCTTCTGGGGAATGGCTTGCATTTCCCTCATCAAGTCTAATTGTGAGTTTTGCGGCAGGCCTGCTGCCTTCACGGGACTCTGCCTGTGTGCAACACTACTGTGTGTGCGTTTGGTTGTAATTTTGTACCGAAATAATTATCTTTGCAAGTAGAAATGGAGAAAGAGGGCTCAAGTAAAAATCCATGATATATGCAACTTGCCCTCAAACGGTTCAGAAAAATGACAGATATTGTAAAAATTTAGCGCAAGTGAGGGGAAAGAGAAGGAAAAAGTCCATGGAATGAAATGTTCACTCTAGGTAAGCTCAGGCAGAGGGCTTATGGGGGCTCTTGGCACTATTCCTCATTCTTGAAACTATTTCCAAGCAAAAAGGCTTTTGCAGATGGGAGGGGGGAAAAGAATGCTCAACCATGCCTTTGTAATTGTGACCTTGACAGATACAGGGTGGCTCCAAAGCAGGGTCAGTGGACAGGAAACCAGAAGATTCTGAGGCCTGCTACTGACCCTGCCTTCCCTTCTGCTCTTGCACGTTGTGTACCCAACTGAGAGAATGTCAGAAAAGCACCCCTTGCAAGGATTCTGTGAACAGGAGCTTTACGACAGCCATCTTGTGTGGAAGCGTGTTTGTTCATGTGGTTGCCTCTCCCTCAGACTGAGCACCTCCACTCCTCGTGCCTGGCCCGAGCACATGGCCAGGCACTGACCAGGGAGTCTCAGTCAAGTGCCTCGGCTTTATTGTTCAGCAGTGTTGCCATGTTCGTTGAATTTTCTCATCATTGAGCTTTTATTTTCAATGACTCTACATTTTCCTTCTGGAAATTTTCGTTGGTTGGTTCTCTTTCAGATCATCCTGGCCTTTTGTCTTGCTCTTTCTTTAGGGTTTCTCTTCCTTACTTCATACCTTTGTTTTAAATGTACTGACATTCTCTTTCCAGTTGCCCCATTATGTTCATTCTAAAGGAGCCAGTTCGCATTTCCTGCAGACTTCCTGCCAAGGTGGCTCATACTCCTGAGTCTCACCTCTCCTGCATAGAAGTGTCTCTGCAGAGTGGTTTTATGCTTTAGTAGGGGCTCCAAGGGTTTCCTGGATCCGGACTAGTGGTAACTTTAGGGCCTGAGATGTTTAACATCAGGCTGAAGGTGTAGGTTTGGGCTCTATGCCCACAACTAGGGCTTTAACATTTGCACGGGAGCCTTTTCCCCCACCCAGACCCTGAGGCAGACACAGCGTTCTTGCCATTTCTCTGCACTGAAAGGAGGAAGGAGGAAGAGTTCAGGCCCTCTTTCAGAAGAGGCTGGGGTCCCTGTGGGGTCCCAGCTTTGTAGAGGGGTCTCAGCTCTCCAGTCCTTCTGTAGATGCCAAGCAGAGACCAGCCAGCCTCACATACTCAGTCTTCTTTTTCAGACTAGGAAGAGGAAGAACATTTACAAGTAGGTAAAAATTGCCGTTTTGAGAAAAGAAAACCAGAATCCCCATATCAGAACAGTAGCAACGAAAAGATTTAATTCAGATCAGCAAGCACTTACTGAGTACCTCTGTTTGCCCTGCAGAATGGGGTGGGGGCAAGTTGGGGCTGGGTCTTAAAATGCCTGTTCATCGTGGTAACCCCCAGCACAGAGCAGACTGCAAATGTTTAGGAAAAATGGAAGCAAGCAAGAAAGGAAATTAATGTGATTGAAGAAGACAGATACTAATGCAGAAGACAGAATACAATTGTGAAAAGTAGCACTGAATGGTGACTCAGAGTTCCGAGTTCTAGTCCAGGAACTGATACTGACTAGTTATGGGACCTTGATGAGCAGTCACTCCCCCCTTGGAATCACACTTTCTCATCTCTGTAAAGGTGGTAGCTCCTGGCCCAGTTACAGTGAGAGCAAGAGTGGGGAGGTGGGAGCTTCAGAGGGTGAAGCATTTTTCTTGTCTTCGAGGCCCATGGGGCAGTGTGTCCTCCAAGACCACCTTGCTTTGAAGGCTCCCTCTGCCTTGCCTCACGACCACTAGGGACACTGGGTTTTCCGGAGACGGGCAGCAAGCATTTCAAATCCTCAAAGCTTGTTCAAACTAAGGGGTCTTCGGTGTATGGTCAGTAGTTGGGCATTTGGGTGTTGGGCTGGCATGTGTCTCGTGCGATGTTCTTTCCCTTAGAAGCTCCCGCTGGGACCCTACGAATGAGGGCCGAGGTGCCCCTAAGAGATGCAGGATGGATTTGTGCATTGCACTGCCTTCATAACCTTTGACCCCCCTGTTCTCTGAGGCTACTCCTCTGGATGGTGGAACTCATGATCTCCCCAGGGTCTGTCCTTTGACCAGGTTCCTCTTTCGTGCCTCAGGTGATTTGGTGGGTGGAGGATAGGGGCATTTGTCATGATGCGATGTGAAAACCACTGGGCTTGGAATCAATAAGGATAGCTAATATTTCTTGTGCATTAACACATGTCAAGTGCTGTTCTAAGCCGTTTAACTATATAAGCTCATTTAATCCTCATAATAACCCAATAAAATAGGCACTGTTTTTTGTTGGGGGGGGCACTGTTTTTAATCCCCATTTTATACATGAGGAGACAGATACACAGACACTAACTTCTCCAAGGTCCTATAGCTCATGGGGAACAGGATTTTAAGCAAAGGGATCTGTGTTCATTGCCCACACTCTTGACCATGACGCAGTATTGCCTCTGAAGACTTGAGTTTGAATTTCATGCGCCAATTCCTCGTGTGGCCTTGGGAGAGTCTGCCCTTAGCCTTTCAGAGCTTTTAGGTTCCTCTTCTGTACATTTTGAAAAGTTTGCAGGTTTTAAAAAATGGTGTTGAATAAAACAATATGTATAGAAAGTGGCTTCGTGCTTGGCATATCATGGATACTAAAAGTGAGAGAGATTTTTTTTTAGGATTATTTATTTATTTGACAGAGAGAGAGAGAGTACCAACAGGGGGAGCGGCAGGCAGGGAGGGAGAAGCAGGCTCCCCGTGGAGCAGGGAGCCCGACGCGGGGCTCGATCCCAGGACCCCGAGATCATGACTCGAGCCGAAGGCAGACGCTCAACCGACTGAGCCACCCAGGCACCCCAAGAGTGAGGGAGTTCTAAATGGGATAAGAATTTTTGTTTACACGACCAGTAGAGGGAGGGCACATGAACGAACTAATTCCACTTGGAGTCTTGTCTTTGGTGCACAACTTTCCCTGCAAATCCTGCCCTGTGCTGAAGCACCTAGGACACAAGATGAGAAATCAAAGTTCACGTGCTAGAATTTCTCCTAGTTGATTGGGAGACAAAGATAAATGTTTATCATTTTGGACCATGTCTGTCCACACCATAGGAAAGTTACAAAGGAATCGCCCCAGATATGCAGAGGGAAGACAGTCGTCCCAGTGGGGCGAGGGGGGGGGGGGTCAGATAAAGCTCTGGGGAAGGAGGTGCCATCTGAGCTCACTCTTCAGGATGGGCAGGATTTCAGTTAATGGAGAGAGTCAGGAACGGTATTCAAGGCGGAGACTAGCCAGACTGAAGTCTTTGTGTTAAGAATGTGCTGGTTATTTTTTTGGAGGGCTAAGGAAAACATTTGTTCAAGGAAAAGGGTAAAGCTCAGTTAAAGTAAAGCAGCTTTTTTGGGGTTTCTCTATGGAATGCAGTCATCCCTGATACTCTCTATCCCCCTACTGTCACAGAACTCCTGATCTAGAAAAGCCAACTGCAGTGTTGTTTATAGACCTTCCCTTAATAGCCTTTTGCAAGTTTCCTCTCCCTAGGACAGTTACTTCCTCGGACCTAAAATAGAATTGTGGAAGGGTGGAGATGTGGGGTATTTGCAGATTATACTCTATTTTAATGGTTACACTTGGAGGTGAGTGGGTGAGAAGGTGTAGCAGACACTTGGTTGCTTATCCAACACCCTTTCCCCTTCCATGCTCCCAGAACATTAATCTTCAGAAGTTTACCTTCTAGGGGCTTTAGGGAGGTCAGTCCCAGCTCCAGGGATGAATCACTATGGTCCTGACCCCCCTGCCGGTGATTTGCTTAGGCATGGGCATGTGACACAGGTCTGGCTATGAAATAAGAAGAGAAATTTCTGGGGTTGGGGGGATGGAGAAAGATTTTTCTCCATCTTAAAAGGAGACATTTAGGGGCACCTGGGTAGCTCAGTCGTTAAGCGTCTGCCTTCAGCTCAGGTCATGATCCCAGCGTCCTGGGATCAAGCCCCACATCAGGCTCTCTGCTCCGCGGGAAGCCTGCTTCTCCCTCTCCCACTCCCCCTGCTTGTGTTCCTGCTCTCTCTCTCTCTGTCAAATAAATAAATAAAATCTTAAAAAAAAAAAAAAAGACATTTAGGAAGACAGAGCCTCTCCTGCTATGGGACATAGTGGGGTTGGCATGTGATACCTAGAGCGGTGGCAGCCATCTTGGGACCATGAGGGGGCCTTGCTTAGGGAGACCATGTTGAGCCTGTTCAGAACAGAAGGATGGAAGGAACAAGACACTGAAAACCCTAACTTTAGACTATTTTAGGGTTGAGTTTTCTGTTACTCGTAGCTCCAAAATTATTTGTATCAGTACACAATGGGATGGCCGCCTTACATAAGATCTAGATGATTTTTGGTCCATTATACCACCCTTCCCCCAACACACACTTACCCCTTGTGTGAAATACACCACCAAATCATATACTTTTATACCTTCACAGTCTTGCTATATTTTTCTGCCTGAACTGCCCTTTCGCTAACTTCTCCACCTACTCAAATTTTAAAAACTTAAAAAAAAAAAGTATGGTTCAAATGCACCTTCTCTGAGAAGCCTTTACCAGTCCTTCCTGTTGTAATTAGTTATTTTGTTCTTTGGGTACCTATAACATTTGTAGCCCCTCCCTCTCTCCCTCCCCCGCCTCGTTCTTTATTAAGTGCCTCCTGAGTAGCCAGCTGCAGTGTTGTACCCTAGCATCATCTTTCATGAACGGGGACAGGCATGCACAGAAACTTGTGAGCCAGTGTGTTTTGTGTGGTCATGCGGTAACACAAGGTATCACCAGGTGCTTCTAAAGAGGCACCTTGCAGGGAGGGGCAGAGAGGCCTTGTTACAGGATGTAATCCTTGAGTTGAATGTTAAATAATGCATGATTAGCTAGGACAGAGCAAAAAGAAAGGAAGGAAATTCTGGGTGTAGGGACCCACCGCAGCAAGAACGTGGATGGTAGAGACAGCCCAGGTTGTGCTAGGAGCTAAGTAACCCCATATGGCTGGAACCTAACGTCTGAGGTGGGATGCATTGGGGGCTGGAGGAGAAGGCAGGAGGAGCGACATCCAGAAGCTTTGACTTTATCCTGAGACCACGGAGGAAACTTAAAAGGTTTGAGGCAGGGGAGTCTTGTGACACTGTCCTTTAGAACGGGGATTCTGGCTGTGTTGCCTTGAGTGGACTGGGTGTGTAGGGCAAGGACTGGAAGCAGGGAGACCATTTTGGATGCTCCTGTAGGAGTCTGGGAGCGAGCCCAGGAGATGGAGGGGAAGGTGCATAGGCAGTTGGATGGGCTGGCCTGGGGACTGATGGGTGAGGGGCCCAGCGAGGAGGGGCTGCCATTGACGACACTGAGCTTTCTGGCTTGTTTGCGAGGCTGAGTCACGTCTGTGTCGCAAGCCTGCAACCTCCTCCAGCTCCTAGCCCTGCCGGTCTGTGCATCCCCTGGCGTGCTGGGTTCGGGCTGCAGTGGGAGTCGGAGGAGGAAGAAGTGAGGCTGCTCCCTCTTCCTTATCTTCTCCTCCCACGGCTTTGGCTCTTCAGTTCCTGTTTAAGGGCATCAGGAAGAGGAGCTGTGACGTGGTTTTCCTGGTGTCCCTGCTTCTGAGGTCTGCGCCTTTAGAAGAGGAAAGACTTTCTTAGGGCCTGTGGCTCATCACCTTTCTTTCTTGCTCATCTCCCAAACCAACCCAATTCTGGATAAACCTATCCCAGCGCCTCTGGTGTAGCCCCTTCTGTGCATGCCCACCATCCCTGCCTCAGGCCAGGCTTCTGTGCCATCTCTCCCGAATCGCCTAGCCGGTTCCTAGCTCACTGTCCTCCCGTTTGTGTCCTCCATGCTGATGCCAGGGGGAGCTCCTTAAAACCAGATCGGGGTCACCCTCCGGCTTGACAAGCTTCAGTCCCCCCCTCCCAGTGCCTGGGTGGTCACGTGAGGAAGAAAGCAGCCCCAGCTTTTCAGCTGCTCAGACCTGGGGCTAGCCCTGGCTCTCTTACTCGCCGAGTGCCCTTGGATGAGCCACTCACCCTGCTGAGCCTGTATCTCTCCCCCTGTGAAATGGGCACGTGCTGCCTTATTGAGTGATGGGTGAGGGAGAAAATATGTTACAGGGCCTGCGTGGACATGTGCACATGCACACGCACTGAATCTCTCTCTCCCCTGTGGTCTTACTCACCTCAGGGAGTCCTCAGTGCCCACCCCCCGGTGGACCAGGTGCTCTTCACGCATGTTTGTCGAATGAATTATTCCTTCATTCTCTTTCAGCTCAGGCTTTGACAACCTCTCAAGAAGTTTGAGAAACTCTCTCAAGTCCTGTAAGGGCCAGAGGGAGTGGGGCCCCAGCCCTCGGGGGGTGGGGGGCGTTTCGTGAGGAGGAGGAAGCGGAAGTGGACTTGGGTGCAGGCTTCCTGACTCCACGCCCTGAGTCGGAGTTGGAGTCTCTCCACTGGCCGCTCTGTGACTTCCAGGAGCTGCCTCCTGGGGCGGGTTGCCAGGGTTCGGGAATGTGCCATCCCCGCACGGTGAGGCCGTCCCCGCAGTTCTTATAGACAGCAGCAAACACACGAGTTTGCGTAAGCAGGGTCGTGTGAATTAGTGACGTATATGCGTGCTTTTTGGAAAGAGTGTTAATGGACGTAACGTGTGTATGTGTGGGCTGTTCCCATCCTGGAAGAAGCTGGGAGTTGGTTGGGGTAAATTGAGTACAGTGATGACATTTTAAGCTCCTGGCTTGAAGGCATTCACAGTGCTGAGCATTTGCAGAGGGGAATCGTGTTGGAGCGGAAACAGAAAGGCTGCGGAGGGTAACCACCTCGTCAGAAACAGAGGTTCTGTGGTGTAGACAGTTGGGACGAGTTTGGATCCTGGACTTAGGATGAGTCCTAACTCAGCCTTTTACTGGCTGACCTTGGAACTTGCCCACCTTGGGCGGGTCCCGAGCCTCCCTGAGCCTCAGTCTTGCTACTTGTCCAATGGTGAGAATGGGACTTCCATCTCCCGGGCCATGGGGGGGCCCGACCTCTGTGCGATACACGTGGAGAACAGGGAGAACGGCCTGCGCATGCCACCTACAAGTGCAGATATGCCCTGACCTGATGATGATGATGCTTAGGGGTCGAGTTGTACTCTCCAAAAAAGATACGCGGAGTCCCAGCCCCGAGGACTTCAGAATGCGACCTCATGTGAAAATAAGGTCTCTCTAGAGGTAGTCAAGTTAAAATGAGGTCATTAGGGTGGGTCCTAATCCAGTGTGACCCGTGTCCTTATAAAAAGGGGAGCTTGGGACGCAGTGACAGGCAGGTGCTCACAGAGAGAGGCCGAACCGAAGACCCGGGGAGAGGCCGCCGTGTGACTGGAATGATGCGTCCGTCAGCTGAGGAGCACCAGGGGCTGCCGCCAACCCCCACCCATGAGGGAGAGGCAGGGAAGGATTCTCCCTGGTGGCCTCAGTGGCCGGGGTGGCCTGCGGACACCTTGATTTCAGACTTCTGGTGTCCAGAGCTGTGAGAGAGTGAATTTCTGTTGTTTTAAGGCACCTCGCCATTGGTGCTTTGCAGCGGCAGCCCCAGAAATCTCAGACCGACCCGAAGGAGGGTTGCACGTGTCTGGAGATGGGCCTGTGGCATTCATTCAGCTAGCGCTGGCCTGAATCTAGCCTCTGCTTGTCTGTTCTCGTCATGCCTCCAAGTGGCACTTGTTGAGAACTTCCCCGATGTCACTCTGGGAGCAGGAGGTTAGAAGTCTGTGCTCCCAGCCTAGAGGCTGAGAGGGACACTAAGGGGCAGATCGTCAGGAGGTGAAGTGACTGTCCATCTGCCGTGTGACTGTATTGAGAAGGGCATCCGTGGAGCAGACCAGGGGTGAGGGGGGCTTTGGGGCCGAAGGCAGAGACTGGCACAGGACAGTAGCCGCGGCCAGAGTGTGCCAGGGATGGGAGGACGGTTCCGTGTGTGGGATGGGGAAAGGGTGCTCCCCGGGGAGTCGGGGAGCAGAAGCACCCGGAGTCTGGAAAAGCGAGCAGGGACAAGATTGGGGAAGAGGCTGGCCCTAATCCTGTGTCCAGGATGGCGAGATGTGTGGCTCTGTGCTTTAGAAGCACCCCTCGAGTGGGGCTCAGCTGTGCCGGCTTCATCTCCGACCTGTGCGCCAGCCTCCCGCTGTGGTGTGCACGGACAGAAAGTTCAGATGGGAGGGAACAAACCCTAGCTTAAAGCAGGGGCAGGGTAACAGTCGGAGCTGTGCTGGGTCGTAGAGACGGCGTTGTGGTAGAAAGGGTGACGCCGTGGGCATGAGAGAGTCCTGGGGCAGAGTCCTGGGTGAGAATGCTCGTTCTGCCCTTGCTTTGGGACCCACCTTTCTGTGCGGAGCAGGGATTAAAATGAGCTCATCTAGGACAAGTGTGTGGCACCTGGGAGGCCCTGAATAATAAAAGTTGGTTTTTTCTCCACTTAACCCCGGAATTCTGGAAAAGGGCTTTGTGCTGCTTATAAAACCCAGTAATCATAGGTGGGTTCTTTCTTGAGGTGGCATCTGGAAGGGCCTGCACTTCATGGGAGCAAAGTCACCGTCAGAAAGGTGGGGGGTGGGGTCCCTAGGAGGAAGAGGTGAGATGCGGGGGCTCCCAGAAGGCCTTAATAATGCTTATTGGCAGGAATAACACTCATGTCCTCATTGCTCTCCAATTACTTAGAATATTGCAGAAAAGCAGGTAAAGACTTCTCAGCTTTGGATGATTTAAAAATAGTCCCTGGACGCAGAGTGGCCAAGCTATTTGCCCCATGACCCCTTCTGCTGAAGTGCCCCTTCCCCACCCACCCCTCCTCTGCCCCTCTGCCAGCGATGACTCTCAGGCATCCTCCTCCCAGCCACTCTGGCTATAAACCTTGGTATTTATTCCACATTTATTTGAGTTTCCACTGCACACCAGCATTATTCTAGGGGCTGGGCAACAGCAGTGAACACGGGGAAAATCCCTGTCCTCACGGAGCTAATGTTCCCCCTGGAGAGACAGACAGCAAACAGGCATCAAATGTATGGATATGAGATGGTGAAAAGTGCTTTTGGGGAAAAATTCACTGGAAAGGAGACTGGAGAGTGCTGAGGGGATGTGCTCTGTCAAATAGTGTTCAAGGAAACTCTCCCTGAAAAGGTGACGTTTGAGCAATGATCAAAAAGGAGCTGAGGGAGTGAGCTTGTGGCAGTCTGGGGTAAAATGTGCCCTAGACAGTGGGGATAGCCAGTGCAAAGGCCCTGGGGTACCTGCATGTGGGACCATGTTCAAGGAACCTCAAGGGGGCCAATGTGGCATAGAGTGGGGCAGTTTTTGATCAGGGAAAAGGGTGGTGACACGGATTTGGGGACATGACCTTGTTGGGCATTTTAGGGATTTTGCTTTTATACTAAGCAAAGAAGGAAGCTCTTTAAGGGTTTTGAGCAGAGGAGAAATGATATGATCTTGGCTTACTTTTTTTTTTTTAACCAGGATCCTGCTGTCTGCTGTTCTAGAGAATGGGTTGGAGGGGGTAAGAGTAGAAGAGAGATGGTTAGGAGCCTGTTGGAACAATGTAAGCAGAAGGCGAAGGTGGCCTGGACCAGATGGAAGCAGTGCAGAGGGGTGGATTTAGGGATCCCCACCCCTCAGCTCATCTGAACCATCCCCAGCCTGTGTTGGTTCTACTTCAGCCATCCCTGGGAGAAGGGGAGAACTTTGTAGGTACTATACACCAAGTCCACTCACTAGATTGAACTCCTTAAGGACAGTAGTGCACCCCCTTTCTCAGGTGTCCCTGGCACCTAGCCCAGTGCCTGACATAAACCATAGCCATTTCATGTTTATTGTGTAGGTAATGGACCTGTCATTCCCTGATGCCTAAGATAGGGTTTATAGCCATCTCTGGTGCCCCCAGCAGCCCCCTGTGCTTACCCTTATCCAGACATCGTCACACTGATCTGTCCAAGTCCCTTACCTCTGCTGGTTTCTGAGCCCCAGGAGGCCAGCGCGTTTTGTCCACTCCAGTGAGAGTGTTGCACAAGCGAGTGCCTGCCGCGTGGCAGGTGCTCTGGAAGGGCTCTTGTGAGTCCCTCTCACATCTGCAGAGAGCTGAGTGTGACAGCCAGTGTGGGTTCTGCTCCCAGCGTGTCCCCGGGAGGATTAAATTGTTCAAAAGCCTGGAGCCTGCAAGGTGGCTCCGGGTCTTCTGAAGGGAAAGACGAAGACAGAGAGGTGGAGAGGCTTGCCGTGAGAGTCAGCGTGCCCACGGGCCCTTGGCCAGGGGGGTGGTCTCCAGGGCTTGTTTACACTGGGGAGGTGTGCAGGTGACTTCAGCAGGAGCCTGGGGAGCCTGGTGGCCAATGAGCCAGCACTCTCCTGGGCTGGGAGACCCAGACTGACTGCGACAGTTATCCACAAATTCGTGTTGGCTGGATTCTGCCTGTATAGACCAGAGACTGGATGGCCACGGTCCCGTGTGAGAGCGTCGTGCACTGCTCCGCATTTCCCAGCTCAGCTCCGGGTTCTTTTTTGTTTTTTATCCTCCAGGCCTTTTATACTTTTTCAGTTAAGTTTTAAATTATATTTCTATAGCATCTTTATCGAGGTATAATTCATATACCACTTAATTCATCCATTCCAAGTGCAGAAGGTGGTGGCTCTTAGTAGAGTCCTGGGGTTGTGCACCCTTCAGTTCACTCTACTTTAGAACATTTTCATCACCCAATCCGTACTCCCCAGTAGCTGTCACTCCTCATTTCCCCCAACTCTTCACCCCCAGCCATAGGCAGCCACTAACTGTGCACATTCCTACACCCCCACCCCTGCTGGATCTAAACATAATACGAGCTCATAACAAAATCCAGAAAGAACAGGAAAAAGTAGAGTGGAAAATGGTGATCTCCAGCCACTGAGAGATGACCGCTATGCAGATAGACTCTCAGCTACCTGGTTTCTGCAGACAGTGACAAAATCTTATACAAGTGCTTTAGTAATCTGATTTTTTTCCAGTTAATATATTGGGAGTCTCCCCGTGAATAAATTTTTACATTATCATTTTTGATGGCTATGGGCATACCATAATTTACTTCATTGATTCCTTATTGGTAGACATTTAGGTTTTTTCTGATTTTTGCATTTATGTACTTGTCCATATATTTACTTATGAGAAATTCTTAGAGCTGGAATTGCTGACTTAAAGTATCATATGTATTGCCAAACTGTGTTTCAGAAAACTTTTACCAATTTATCTTTCCCAGAGCAGTTCCTTGAGAGTGCATAGTTCTTGAAACCCATGTCAGCCATGAACACTATGAATTGTATTAGTCTTTGCACAGCTAATAGATTAAACAAGAATGTTGGGTTGTTTTGTTTTTTTTTTAAAGATTTTACTTATTTGAGAGAGAGCATGAGCAGGGAGAGGGAGAAGCAGGTCCCCCACCAACCAGGGAGCCCAATGCAGGGCTCGATCCCAGGGCCTGAGCTGAAGGCAGACGCTTAACTGACTGAGCCACCCAGGCACCCCATGAATGTTGTTTTTCTAAAGATCTATTTCTTTATTTTAGATCAAGAGAGAGCGTGAGCAGAAGGAGAGGGGAAATCTCAAGTATATTTCCCACTGAGCGCGGAGCCCGATGAGGGGCTTGATCTCACACCCTGAGATCATGACCAGAGCTGAAATCAGGAGTCAGACACTTAACCAAGTGAGCCATACAGGCGTCCCTTTGTTTGCATTTTTAAATTTAATACTGAAGTGGAAGATATTTTCATCTCTTAGGCCTTGGCTTTCCTAATTTAGGAGTTGTCTGTGTGCATCTTTTGCTCATACTTATATTTGGTATACATTTTTTTTTTGTTTATTTGTAACAGTTCTTTATAGATTAAAGTTACCAAGCACCACTTCATTCCAGTTTTAATATATGTGCCGCCAAAGGGAGCACCCCAACCACCACTTCAATACCTTCTCCTAATATATATTTGTCCCAGGAGGTGTTCTGACTCACTTGGCGATAACCAATGCTTATTTGTTGGTATGAATGCATATTAAAGAGAAAAACAGTTTTTGAGAATCAAAAACATGGGTTGCATTCCAATGTGCACTCAAACAGGGTTTGTATCTTTGGGAATGTCACTTTCCCTCCCTGGGAAACCTCAGTTTTTTTGTCTATATGATGAGAGGGTTGGCTAATGAGATCAAAGTAAAGAAAAAGGAATTCTTTGATAGTGTGATAATTGTAGAGCTCTTGGTCCTCTTATTATCATTGAATTTTAGATATTGTGCGTTGTTTTTTTAATCAGAATGTCATAAATCAAATAGAAAGTGGCATAAGTATGGGCTATAAAAACTGTTGCAAATTGATCTAGGCCAGTTGGCGATTTAGTTTTATTTAATATTGCACTTTTGCATAGACTTGACGTTGCCCTCAATTGTGACCTCAAGCTGCTTGCTCAACCTTGAGGGCCTAGATTGCCTCAGCCGAAAGTGGGGGAGGTGAAGCTGATGGGTATTGAGGTCATTTCCAGCTCTGTCTTTATTATGCCTACTAAGAATAATGGGAAGAATCAGCGGTGAAGAAACCGGGCCTTCAGCCTGCCTGATGACCTGCCCGAGGTACCAGAATAAGCAGGTGACAGCCGGATTTGAACCCAGGACCTGTGCCTCCAAACCTGTGGCTCTTTCCCTGGCTCAAGTGCCTTTATGGGCAGTAAACCAAGACCTGTTGGGCACGGGGCTTACTTCAGTGTGCTGTGAGTCCCCTCAAAGGGGTTGATCTGTGGGAGAGAGTTTTGGGGACACAGGGAAGGAAGAAGGAGGAAGATTACCAGGGGTGTATCTGGATTTCTAAGGACGATGGAATGGGGCATAGCAGAGGGAACTCAGGGGAAGGAGCAGAGAAGCCCACAGTAAGTGAGAAGGCAGGAAGATACTCTATGGAAGGCAGAGCCCAGGCCAGAGCACAGGGGCCAGGAAATACTGCGTCATCGAATCTTCAGGATCTACCTTTGTATCAAGGAGTTAGAAAGCCAGGCCTCATCTGGAGATGCTAGTGCAAGTCATATTAATTTCTCTACAAAGTCATACAGTTATCTGCTCCTGAACTCCTCCAAGGCTGCCCCTCCTTCTTTCTCCCCTTCCTACCTCTCCTCCACCCTGCAGCTTCCATGGGGAATGTTTCCATCCCCCTCACATTTCCTCCCTTTCAGGCCCCCACACCTTTGCTCAGGTGGATCCATCTGCCTTGAATGCCTGACATTCCTCTGCTTCAGGAGCCCCTTCACCTGAACCCGAGTGTCTCCCCTCCCAGGGGAGGCCATTCCTGACCTGCCCGATTCGAAGTAGAATTGAGCATCTCTTTGTGTCCTCCCTCTACCTGTACAGCTTTTCTCAAGGCGTCTGAAACATTTTAATGACTGGTTTTGTTTACGCCTCTGTCTCCCTTATTACTCTGTGGCTTCCTGAGGGCAGATGCTGTTATACTGTTACTTTATTTGGAACCCGCAGGATCTAGTGTAGGGCCTGGCGCACAGAACGCGTTCAGTTGAAGATTTTTTGGATAAATTAATGAAACCTTGTACAATCCACTAGACATTTCACGCTCAGAAGACTAGAATGGTGTATTAGTAATACAGTGTTAATAGCAGCCGTAACGAATATTCATTTAACCGCTCAAATACAAAAGATGTTTTGATTTGTTCTTTACTCATGTGAAAGTCAAAAATGGGTATTTCTGGTTCTGTGGTGGCTTTCCATGATGGGGTGACTCGCAGATCTGGGCTTCTCCCACAGAGAGAGTGGCCCTGCTGTCCCCACAGCTTTGTCATTGGTCCCCCCACTGGCAGAAGGGATAAAAAACACAGAAGAGAGGTGCCTGGGAGGCTCAGTCAGTTAAGCGTCTGACCCGACTCTTGGTCTCAGCTCAGGTCTTGATCTCAGGGCCGTGAGTTCAAGCCCTGCATTGGGCTCTGCGCTGGCTATGGAGCCACTTAAAAAAAAAAAAAAAAAGAACACAGAAGAGGCACACAAACTTCTTAAAAGTCTTGGCCTGAGAAATGGCAAATATTTCTACTCTTGTTCGTTGACCGGAACTCTGACATAGGGCTACACCTAGCCACAAGAGAGTCTGGGAAATGTAGTCTCACTGTGTGCCCAGGAAGAAGTGGGAACAGAGTTTTGGGGAACGGCTGTATGGTCCTCATTTGAGTTCGGTAACATTTCCACCAGGTAGACCTTAATTGCCACTGAGGGAGTGTCATAATTTGGTGTTAAAAGGAATGAATGAAATCACCCTTTGAGCTCCACCTAATGTTCTAGATACCTTTTATACATTTTCTTACATTAATGTCACAGTAATCATAAATGCCAACCCAACGAGGTTGGTATTATTAGTTCTATTTTGTAGATGAGGAAACTAGGACTCAGAGAAGCTGAGACGCATGCCCGCGGCCAACCAGCTGGGAATTCGTTGAGTGGGTATGTTCATTAGGAAGCTTCCTGATGCATAGAACAAGACTGGCTTAATCGAAGCAGCAAGAAAGTACACTGACTTCATGTAACTGTGAGTCCGTGGGGTGGGGGCGGGGGGGGTCAGTCTCCCCATAAGACACACACAGCATCCTTGAATTAAGATGATTAAAAGAGAATTTCATAAAGGATTTTTTTCATTGAGGTAAAACTGACATAAAATTAACTATTAACCATTTTAAAGAATAAAAATCAGTCGCACTTAGTACATTCACAGTGTTGTTCATCCATCACCTCATCATCCAAAAGGAGTCCCTGTACCCATTAGTCACTCCCCACCAACGACCCCCCACCTCCAAACCCATGGCAACCATTGTTTCTGTCTCTGTGAAGTGGGCTATTTTAGATGTTTCACGTAAGTGGAATAACACAGTGTGTGTCCTTTTGTGTCTAGCTTCTTACACTTAGCATGATGTTTTTGAAGTTCATTCCTGTTGTAGCATATATCAGTACTTCATTCCTTTTTATGGCAGAATAATATTTCACTGTATGGATAGACCATATGTTGTTTATCCATTCATCCATTGGTAGGCATTTGGGGTGTTCCCACCTTCTGGCTACTGTGAATAGTGCCGCTGTGAACATTCATGTTCAAGTATTTGTTTGAAAACCTGTTTTTAGGGGCACCTGGGTGGCTCATTCAGTTAAGCGTCTGCCTTCGGCTCGGGTCGGGATCCTGGGGTCCTGGGATCAAGCCCCGCTGAGCAGGGAGCCTGCTTTTCCCTCTCCTTCTGGCTCCCCCCTCTTGCTCCCTCACTGTCTCTCTTTCTCTCTCAAATGGATAAACAAAAACTTCCAAAAAAAAAAAAACAACAACCTGTTTTCAATTCTTCGGGGTGTATATCTAGGGATGGAATTGATGAGTCATCTGGTAACTCTATATTTAACTCTTTGAGGCTCTGCCAAACTTTTCCAAAGGGGCCGAATCATTTTACATCCCTCTCAGCAATGTATGAGGGTTCTGATTTCTCTACCTCTTCACCAAGACTTGTTATTTCATGTTTTGTGTTTTTTTTTTTTTTTTATTATGGCTGAGCTAGTGAGTATGAGTGGTATATCATTGTGGTTTCAGTTTGCATTTCCCTAATGACTAATGCTTTTGAGCATTTTTTCCATGTTCGTGAGCCACATAAAGGGATCTTGAAGAAGGCATGAGGGGCAGGGTCGGGGGGACGCCTGGGTGGCTCAGTCGGTTAAGTGTCTGACTCTTGGTTTCGGTTCAGATCATGATCTTGGAGTCCTGGGATCGGGCCCTGCGTTGGGTTCTGCGCTCAGCAATGGGGAGTCTGCTTCCCCACTCTCTCAACCCCCACTCGTGCACTTTCTTCTCTCTCTCAACTGGGTGGATAGATCTTTAAAAAAAATATAAATAAAACTTAAAAAAAATAAAAGAAGGTGTGAGAAGGTAGGGAGGCTTTAGGGATGGTGTAGTGCCCAGGGCAGGTGGCTCTGGGACTCCTGTGGCATGCCTGGTTTGAGAGATGGGGAGGGGATGGTCACTGGAACCTGGAGACAGTGAGGGCTATGGGGAGGGGCCCTGACCAGAGCTGAGACTTGGGTTGAGGGTGGCAGCCAGTTCATAGTGACCACCAGAGGGGCAGTGGGGTGGGAGGGATTGGTACTCCAGTACCAAGAGAGATTGGTACTCTTCTCTTGCTCGGGTCTGCAGTTGGGGCTCCCTGTTGGCTAAAACCATCCTGCAAGCCAGAGGGGTAGGGAGCCTTTGCATTAGTCCCTAGAAGTCAATTTGGGGCCTGGAGTGGGGGAGAGTGGAATGTAAGGGGCATGTAGTATAGTGGGACCCAGAATTCCCTTCTCTTCCAGGAGCCCTGGCTCCCATTTCCTGTGGCTCTGTGCTCCGTGTGTGGGTTTCTGCCTGAGGCGACCAGCCGCAGCTGTTTTGAGCTTCCCATCTGTATTGTAACATCCAGAGGAAGAGACAGAACACCATTTCTAAGACCTCTTCCAGAAGACCAAGAAAGAACTTGCCCACAAACCTCCAGCTTTAAGTCTCCTTGACCCCAACTGGGTCACATACCCCTCTAAACTAATAACTTGCAAATTGCTGGGATGGTTTTGAACCGCTGGGGCCCACACGGGCAGGAACATGTGCTTCTGGGGAGAAGGGGAATCCCAAATAAGTTCAGGAAGGAGGAAGGGTGCTCTGTAGAAACCCACAGAGCCCTTCTTGGGGAATTCCTTGACACATGTCTAACTGAAGCCCTCGCTTTGTCCACTCTGCCTGGTCCCAGCCCAGAGGTGAGACCAGAAGTGCAGGCCAAGGCCTCCTGGAGACATTTTTCGCCCTCCCTGCTGCAGGGGCTGATGTTAGGCAGCGAGCCAGCTCAGGCCCCCATGGGAGGGTCTCCCAACCCCTGCCCTCCCTCCTGTGGCCCACTGCCCTAATAACCATTCAAGGGAGTGAGGCCTGAGTTCAACCAGAAGTTCAGGGAATGGAGTCTTTTTGCAGATTTTGCCGCAAAAGACAGAATTTTTAAAACCCACCTATTGTATGATTCCGCTTATGTGAAATATCCAGAATAGGCAAATCTATAGAGATGGAAAGTTACACTGTTCTGCTGGGAGTGAGCCAAGGGTGGAATGGGCAGTAACTGCTGATGGATACGGGGTTTCTTTGTTTGGGCGATGAAAATGCTCTAAAATTGATTGTGGTGATGGTTATACCACTTTGTGAATTGTAGTAAAACCATTGAATTGTGTACTTAAAATGGGTGAGATGTGTGGTATACGAATTACATCTTGATAAAGCTGTTACCGGGGAAAAAAAGACGTAAAGAGCTCGGTCTCCTTTTTTGTCTTTTATTTAAAATTGGAGTCCTTTGCTACTTTATTCCCTATTGATAAAAATTATTTGTAGCATACACCAGGTTTTTTCCCTACCGCCCACCCCCTTCCTCCTTCCCTTTCTCTCTCCCCACCCTGCATCTCCCTCTTTCTCTCCTGCTCCTTCTTTCTCCCCCATACTTTCCTCTGGATAGTGCCTTCCTTCCTTCCTTCACTTAGTCTACGTGCATCCTGTGGACCTGACCCAGCCCCCGAACCCTCGGGGCACATGAGCAATAGCCAGCCAATGGAATGTTCCAGCCACTGGCCACGGAGGTCGGTTCAAGGATGCTCACCATCAGAGGCAACCCTGAGACTGTCATTAGAATTGGAGGCGGGGGAGGGGTGCTTTCCTCCCTTGGGATTGCTGAACTGTGGCAGCCTGAAGGCCAGTGACCCACGAGGGCAAGCCTGCCTGAGATACCACCCCCAACTCCCTCTAGGAATGCAGAGCCAGCAGATGCCGAGAATCCCTCCCTGACCACATCCTTGGAGCCCCTGACTCCAGCCATACCCAAGTTACATCTGACCCTGGACTTTTCCGTTTTGTCAGCCCATAAATTCCCCCTGCTTTTCTCCTCAAGCCAGCATTTGTTGGGTTTTCTGTCTTGTGAATAAATCTAGCTGTGGCTTCTGCAAACGCGGGCCCTCCAGGCTTATATGATTCACGTGACTCCTTTCCACAACAGTCCCAGGGCCGTGAGCCGGGACTGGTCTTTCCGCTCATATCTCTTCTATCAGAGTGAGCCAAGAAAACCTCTTCCACAGAGGAAACAGGCTGACGCTAGAATGTCCCGACCTAGCACACAAAGTCCTTTGTGAGGGCCTCAGGATGGGCCTCTGGGGACCACCCAGCGGCCTTTCCCTGGGCCCATGGGGAGGGGCCCATGTGGCTCCCATGGCAGGTTGGCCTGCCTGGGTGTGTGCGCATGCCGCCAGACTCAGATGTGTGCTGGGAGCTGAGGTGTTTGTTCTGACGTGGGGGCCCCTCTTTTTCCCTTTCCATTTTGGGCTATATAGTGTAAACCCTTTTGAGTCATACTTATTCAAGACTGTACCATGTTTGTAACAAGGGGGAAGGGTCGCCATGTCAGCACAGGTCGCCATGATGCCAGGGTGGCAAGTCTCTGCTCTTTCCGCTTTGTCTCCCTGGCTCCCAGGAAACAGAGCGAGCAGCTGTGGGGCCCGGGCATCATGACTCTCATTTTATCACTGTGGCACCGGAAGCTTTGAGGAGTCACAGCACAGAGGGATCTGTCTCCAGGGCGGGTAGTTGAGGCCAAATCTCCTGCCTCGGAGTTCCTTGCGGTTCTTTGTCATTCAGAGAGAATTGGGTTGGAGCAGGTGGGAAGCCTTGATTTCTGAGAGAAGTTGGGTTCACAGCAGGCCCCAGAAGACGATACTCAGGATAACCTACAGTTGAGGCTGCTGCCAAGCAAGAGCCTTGAGGGAACCCGGGGCCCTGTTTAGCTGGTATTGACGGGTTGGCCACTGGGCTCGGATGAAAAACGAACATGTGCCTGGAAAGTCTTGGTGTGAAGGTGTTTGTTTAGGCAGCTATTAATGAATTCATTCAACAAACATTTTCTGAGCCAGACGCTGTGCTAGCCGCAGGGTCTTCCGATTTCCCCAGCAGTCTTCTCCGTAAGGGTAGGGACGGGGTGTGGGGTTGTTTTGCTTACAACGCTGTCGTGCCTGCCTGGGTGATTTTCCAGGGGCCTTCCAGTCTACCGGGCATCTTGAATTCGGTGTCTCCGGCAGCACTGAGGGACGAGGGGAGAGGCCACAAGCCTACGGCGAGTCTGCTGCACCTAGCCCCGGTGTCGCCCCCTGCACCTGGGAGACACACAGCTGTGAAATAGAAGAGACTTAAATCCTCATTGGAAGGAAGGAGACTTGACTCTGGGGAAACTTAATTTTGAAAAGAAGTTTTATAGACACTGGCTGATCCTTCTAGGTTTCCAGGGAGTAAAATTCCTGAGAAACAAGATGGAATTCCAGAAAGAAGTTTGAGGATTGGGATTGCCCCAACAGTGGCATCACTTGGTCACAAGGCTTCGTCAGGGTGGGGCTGACAGGTGGTTTCTTCTAGGACTTCCTGATGACTGGAGGTGGCGGGGTGGGAAAGCTGAGTTTAGGTCACGTGACTCTTTCCCTAGCGTGGAAAAGGAACTCCCTCATTTCCCATTTTGACAACTCATACAGAAGTCTTTCTCATGTTGCTTTGTTTTTATCTGACTCTGAACATATATTCAGTCAACAGGTGTTTACTGAGCACCTGTAAAGCGTGTCACATCATCATGTCAGGTGCCTCTATTACCATGTTTGGGCTTACCCACAAACTGCCTCTGCCTTCAGGAAGGAGATGAAACTCATGAGTCAGGCCCCCCTCTGTAGGCACAACTGTGCTTCCTTTTCTCTGCCAGACTGTCCCCTCCCTCTTTCAGGGTCATCTTCTTCCAGTAAGCCTTCCTTGATCGAATCTGCCTTCCTGTAACTGTTCAGCAAATAGTGCTGTGTGCCTGTTGCACTTCAGCCCCTTAGCCAGGTGGGCCTTATGAGTCAAGGTCAAAGATTTAGAGGAAAATAAGTCATGGTCCCTGTCCTGGGGGAATTTCTGGTAACTGAATGTGGTGATGGGAGCAAAGTTAGCCTTTGTACATGGAGGTTTCCCGTATGTTCACACAGTTCTGTTAGTGGGGCATTTTGCTCTTATTTCCTATTCTTCGGTAAACTTAGGGAGCTTGTAAGTCAGCAGAGGGAAAGTGTCTGCCCATCAGAAAGCATTTATTGTGTTACTATGCTATGTCCATTATTCATCCAGCAGATATATCATTCATTTATTCTTCAACTATGTATCCAGTCCTAGAAATTGGAGCCCTTGTGCGCTCTTGGTGGGATCGTGAAAGGGTACAACCTCTGTGGAAAACAGTATGCTCGTTCTTCGGAAATTAAAAATGCAATGACTGTATGATCCACCAATTCCAGTTCTAGGTGTATATCCAAATGAATTAAAAGCAGGATCTCAAAGAGATATTTAGTCACCCGGGTTCATTAGTCATAATAGCCAAGGGGTGGGAGCACCCCAAACTGTTCATCAGCGGATGGGGAGATAGCCCAAGTGTGGCATACACACAATAGAATATTACCCAGCCTTAAAAAGGAAGGAAGCTCTGACACATGCTACAGTATGGAAGAACCTTGAGGACGTTGTGCTAAGTGAGATAAGCCAGTCGCAAAAGGACAGATACTGCATGATTCCACTTCTATGAGGTATCTAAAGTGGTGAAACCCCCAGAGACAGAAAGTAGAATGGAGTGGCCAGGGGCTGGGGGAAGGGGACATGGGGATTGTTGTCTAATGGGTATAGAGTTTAGGTTTTGCAAGTTGAAAAAGTTCTGGGGATCTGTGTACAGCAATGATTAAGTGGTTAGGCTTAACACTACTGAACTGTACAGTTAAAAGTGGTTAAGATGGTAAATTCCATGGTGTGTGGTTTTTTTTAAACCACAATTAAATATTTTAAAAATATATGTATCCAGTCTTTTAGAGCAGGCATATTGTAAGTACTGAGAGTTGTCTAGATCCCCAGGATGCAGACCATATTTAGGGCTAGGCAGACTGAGAACCTAGAGTGGGAGGCTGCCTGGCTGGGGTTCCAGTAACTCAGACGCACCGGGCAGGGCCTGGCTCGGCGTGCTGGCACAGAGTGCCTGGGAGCACGGCTCGACAGGCACACACTGTGACAGGTGTCAGCGCTGTGTCTTCCATGTGGCAGAGGGGTCAGCAAACAGGTGTCCAGCAGAAGTTGGGTCTCAGGCCGTGGCATCGAACTTGCTGCTCCATGCGCTTAGAAGTCTCTCTTCCTGTTTTTTTCTGTCTGGTGTCCCCCCGTCCATCCCTCAAAACCCGATGCTGCTACCACCTCCCCCACCCCCCTCTGTGTCTGATCATCTGCCTCGTTTCTGGGCATGGTGTCCATGTCCGTTTTCACAGGTGCCTAGTGACTGTTACTTCACCTTTCTGCCTTCCATGGGAGCAAGGTGCCCAGCTTGGACGGGCATCTGCTGGCATCTGTTGAACTGTTGTAGGAATGAATGAATGGCAAAGTGGAAGATAGAGTCAAATATTTATTTCAGTTTTACAATATCCTGAGCATTCATTGGATCTTGTACCTGTGGACTGACAAGGGAGGAGTTCATTTCCCTTCTTAGTAGAAGTGCAAGTATGGATGGAATTTGAGCTGTAGGTAGATGGGAGGCTGTGGGGTGGGACCCCATGCAAGGGCAGGTGCACTTTGGTGGATTCTGTGCATGGTCTGAAGGAGACTATTTAGGCTGCTTATTTCCCAGATTTACAGCCTTCCGAGGACTGTTCTGGGCTTTGATGAGAGGGGATCGGAACATGTCTTAGATGTACTTTCTTTCCTTTGATTCTGAGCTGCCTTGAGTTGTAACATGCGTTCTTGACATCATCACAGGGTTGGAGGAGAAAACAGAAGCTCTGCCACATTAAATTTCATTGATAGTTAAGACACATTGTGTTTCAGAAATAGGAAAATGGGCAAATATGGCTGTCACAGAAGGGAAGGAATAAGGTGATCGCAAAGAGTGTTGTTAAATTGGGTTGCTGTGTGGTTGATGCTGATCACACCTCCTCAGGGGAGTCAGGAGTGCGCTTGTGTGGCAAGGCTGGTCTCGCCAGCTTGTTAGTCCCAGCACTGGGGGAGAAATCCAAACAGCGGAGACCTCTCTCCCGAGGCTGCCGCTGCTCTGAAGGTCTGGTGGGATTTAAAGGAAAGAAGAGGCTTCTGGAATCGGGCAGATCTAGAATCCACTTACAGGCTGGGACAACTCTAGCAAGATGCTCATCCCGTATTAGCCTCAGTTTCCTTCCCTGTAAATTGGAACAATAATAATACCTGTCTCCTGGGGTTGTTGCGAAGAGTAAAGAAGTTCTTGCTTGTGTAGTGTCTGATACACATAGGAAGCACCAATCGATATAGATTAGCTATATTATCTTTTCGGTGACTGTAACCTGTTGCTTGCACTGTAGGACGGGGATCCCAGTGACAGCTATGCTTCTCACGACTCAGGCCCGGGGGAAGAGTCAGCATAACTGAAGGTGGCAGAGTCCCTGGGGCCCACAGTGGGGCTTCCTGCTGGGGGGCGGCGGGGAACACCTTCCCATGCAAAGTCCTTTCCACCCTGGTGCCTCTTCCCTTGGGCAGGCGAGGCTGGGACCCTGAGGTGCCACTCCTGGAAGGCGACTTCTGGGCCTTGACTGTGGACGGGGGACAACAGCATGATGACCACCTGCAGGAACCATGTCCGTGGTGTGGGCCTTGCTGAGGAGCTGCCGGGTCAGGACTCTGGGCTGTGGGCGTCCCGTCCAGTTGTAGGTAGTCAGGGTCGTGCACTCTTCCGTCACACGTCAGCCCTGTGCCGGCACTTCTTACATCCTAGTCTGGAGGCCGCACCCGGGAATGCCGGTCTCCTGACTTCCAGCCTGCCCCTGGGTGGCAGAGAACAAGCTCTTGGGCAGAAAGTCCCCGATGTTGCTTACGGTAGGATGCGCTTGACCGTTAACGTGCTTGTGAGTGTCAAGGTCACGCGTGTGGGCACGTTACAGCCGGCCGCCACCCCCATTTTCCAGAAGACACAAGCTGGCAGAAGTGAAGTTTATTGTCCAAAGTCCCACGGCAATTAGGGGGGAGAGCCAGTGTTGGAATGTAAGTCTTCCTGCTCCAGAGGCTGTCCTCTTTCCACTGCTTGAGATTCCTCTCTCCGCCCCCCGCCGCTGCACCCTTCTCCTACACAGTGAACAGGGGAGCCGCCCCCCAGATGGCTCTGCACCCTGCGTGCTCACTGAGCATAAACACCAAATTGTTTGAAAGGACCTCAGTCGCACTATTAAAACAGTTGGTGGCACAACAAACCCCAGGCACCCACGCACTCCATACTCGCTGTTCGTCCCAGGGGACCCTGAAGGAAATGTGTCATTTTGTGGAGGCACAGGCTGAGCTCTGCCTGCTTTTGCTGGTGCGAGGAGTGGGTCGTGCTAGGGAGTGAGCCTTGCTGGCCGCCCTGCTCGTGGCTTCCAAGGTTACCTTGTTGTTCCCTCCGTGGCTCCCTGAGGCTCTCTGTCTGGCATTCACTTATTTTAAGATGCACAAAATTTTCAGGATGCAGCTTTATAGAATGTGGAGGATCGTGATTCACTTGTAGTATGTAGATTCCTCTGGTACGCAGTACTTCTCCTTTCTCTCATCACCCATGGGGTTATTTGATTAAGGCCTCATTCTCTGAACACGGGCTCTAAGCAGAGACAAGGGCTGTTTCGCTAACCATCATTATCTCCTTGACATTTAGCTTAACAAATATTTTTTCAATAAGTGAATTGGTGGATGGATGGATGGACGGACGCATTTCCCCAACAGATGAGTCTTCTTACAGGAAGCTCTGACCAATGGAAAATAGCATGCAGTCGGCACTTAGTAAATATTCGTGAGGCAGGTCCTATGACATTGTGTTCACACCCAGATGAGACCGCTTACGAGCGTTTATCCTGTCTGTTGTTTCCGTCCCTGTCTCACACGCCCCTGCTGGACCTTGAGCTTAGCCTACCCTAACTGCCCCTCCTTACTGTCCTGTGCAGGGCACTCAGGGCATAGGATGTAAGTTACATGGTCACAGTCATCGGAAATTTATAATCTAAAAAGACCTTTGGATCGTGAAGAGTAGTGAGTACAGCCTTCCCTGACCTCTTCTTTGGAGAGGAGAGACCCAAACCATCTTTGATTGTTGTTTTAACCAGCAAGTGAGGCAGGGGGATGGGGCCCAGGCTGAGGTCTAGAGGCGTCAGAATTGTTAGGCAGAGCACCGTGATCTTTCTTGGCGTGGACTTCCACAGAGTCTTTTCTGCTTCCTTCTTTTTTTTTTTTTTTTTAAGATTTTATTTATGTGAGAGAGAAAGTAAGTGAGAGAGAGAGAGAGCATGAGAGGGGGAGAGGTGGGGGGGGAAGGGCAGAGGGGGAGGAAGAAGCAGATTCCCCACTGAGCAGAAAGCCTGATAGGGGACTTGATTATCAGAACCCTGGGATCATGATCTGAGCTGAAGGCAGATGCTTAACCGACTGAGCCAGCAAAGCGCTCCTCGTCTGCTTCCTTCTATCATACTTGAATGAGTAGTCCTGGGCAGAGTCAGTAGAAGCATCCCATCCCAAAACCTGCTGGCAGGCAGCAGGAAGATGGCTGAGGAGAAACAGCAAGAGTCCAGAATGACCTGGCTAGAGAGGCCACCCGTGCCTAACTTGGGGCTCCTTGGGGCAGCTAGGGAGGCAGGACTTGTTGCTTGCTAGTGTACATGGAAACTGAGAGATGTAGCCAGAGATGTAGCCATTAGTACGGAATCCCCATGACCAGCTCAAGGCGGCCCCAGTGTTCACTGTTAAAACAATCAGGAAGTAGTAATGGGGTATATTCAGTGTTAATTTATACTGTTTTATGTAGCGTCGTGAGCAAAGCCCTGAGCTTGGGAGTCAAGCTCTTCCTAGTTTGAATCCTGAATCTGCCACCCCCAGGTACCTGTGTGACCATGTGCTACCTAAGTTCTGTGAGCCTCAGTTTTCTTATCTGTAAAATCCAGGCAATCACAGTTCCTTGCAGGATTAGGGTAAAGATTGAACGGGGTGGCTGGCCAATGTGCCCAGGATGGGTCTGGCTCGAAGACAGTGCCCAGTAGGGGTCACTGTTGCTGCCGTTAAGGGCCCTGAGAGTTCATTCAGCATGGCTAGATTGTTGGAGAAAGCCTCTTGGAAGAGAGGGAATTTCAAGTGGGGCTGGACAAATTGGGCTTCTAATAGATAAGATGAGGGTTGGCAGAAATCATATGAATTCAGGCTGTCTTCTCTAGCTCCTTGATTTTCCAAGTACAGCTTCCACAGACCAGGAAAGAATCTCATCAGTAAACAGGCCAAGTGTTTGCTGTGATGTTATGGGGAAAAAAAGACATTGTCCAAGCTGTAGCTGCGGATGACTCAGGAGTTCATAACATCCTCCATAAAAGGATACACATCCCAACATCCGTGCCGTCACTTCTATTGAATAAAATTCACCACCTATTTGGGGATTGGCAGTCAAGAGGGGCTTATGTACCAAGTGAATTATGTCCCTTATTCCTGCGTGGCATGCAGGAATTGCTGTCCTGACAGACATCCTGTAAGTCACAGGATAGAATTTCAGTAGAAGCAGCAGAAACACGGGTGGTAAAAGGTGTGATGCTCCATGGTAATGAATTCTGGTTCACTCGAGCAGGTCGCTGCTTTCAATTTCCCATCACTGGTGGCAGTGGGAAATGAGAGGTTGTAAAGAAGAGCACGGGGGTTGATAGCAACGTTCACTTACTCTGACATGTACTTATTGAACACCTATTTATAGATGCCGTGTGTATCCTGCCCGGATCTTTGAGCCCACCCTGGAAGGCACTGCAGGCAAGTGTCTGTTCCCATGGAGGGCTTCCTATATGTCTGCCTCAGCCCCCCCCCCCCCAGCTGTGCTGGGCTAGTGAGGCATGGGAGTTGGTGCAGAAATACCCCAGCTTCCCTACCCCAGCACGGCAGTCCTGCGGTGTGTTCCCCACATCCCTCAGAGGGTCCCTAATGGAACTGAGCTCCACGCGCCTAAGCAGGAACCTGCATAACCTTGGACAAGTTCCTTAATCTCTGAGTTTCACCTTCCCGTAGGATGGCTGCGAGGATCAAAGAGACCATAATATCACTTGCCCCCACTACTAGTTCCCATTCATGCCTTGGATGCTGGGAAGCAAGCATTTTGCTCAGTGCTGTAACTGCATTTCTCACTGTTTCTCGTCATGACTGTATGACATAGGATTTCAGTTATCCCAGTTTAAAAAGGAAACTGTAGTATGAGGAGATAAATAACTCATCCAAGAACCATATTCTGAGTTCTAACTCAGATGCATTTGTTTTAAGGGCCAACTTTTAATAATAAGCAAGGCTGTTAGAGTACAGTGTCTAGTAAAGAAGCTGCTGTTATTATTTTTATTAGCAAGTGCCCAATATATAGGAGGCTCACTCTGCTTGTTGAATTCTAAAATAATGAATGAATGTTTGTTGCTCGAGATCATGAACTCTCTTTTGCTCTTGGCTCTGACTCCAGGCAGTGAGAACAGTCTTTAGCACATGGTAGGCACAAAACAAATCATTGAATGACTGATTGAATGAATGAATGCAAAGTGGTATTTTTTAAATTACTGGTAGTACCCTGATTCTAAAGAAATCCTGTTAACTGAAAAGGCATTATTTGTTTCCTCCTTACAAAAACCAATCCCAGGAAGGAAATAGCCTTAAAATCCCAACAGTATTTTTATCTCTAGGTGTTAGGATAATAACAGATTTTAGTTTTATGCCTTAGTATTTTTCATAATGGACCCAGATTACCTTCATAACTGGAAAAAAAGAATCTCTTTTAGCAGGGGGGGGCTGCGGGGGACAAACAGTCTCAGAGCATAAATGGATACCAAAGCAGCAGGGGTGAGATACCGCCATATATGTAGATGCTAAGTTGGTGTGAGTGGTTTCCAAGTCGGGGCAGCAGGGTGTGAGCTGACTCTGGTGTCACACCTCACACAGCTCTTGCACACGCCCTCTCTCTGGACGTTCACACCAGTCCAGTGACATAGGCTAGGCTAGGATTAGTGGCCTTGTTTTACAAACGAGGGACCGGAGAGCCACAGAGGCTCACTGGCCAGGACAAGGTTCAGCTGAGGGGCAGAGCTGGATTGGACCTCGGGGACGCTGGGCTTGAAGCCCGGTGGGCGTTCCACTCTGCCCCAGCAGCCTCTCCTGAAGACCCGCTGGAGGAAATGGGACAACAGTGGAGGTAGGATGGTGGACCAGGCGATCGTGATGCTTCTGTGCAAGAAAAGCTTGGCTTGAACTTTGTCAGTCAGACAGCCTGGATTGGAGTCCCAGTTCTGCCACACACTGTCCTGGACACATTATTTCATACCCCCGAGCCCCAGTTTTCTCATCTGCAAAGCTGACCCAGTGTTGTCTACCTTACAGGGTCATTGTGAGGGTCAGGTTGGCACCAAGTAGGTCTCTGTAAGGAGGTATTCTTTGCTGATCACCTGTGCTATCCACGTGCATGGCTTTTGTTTTTTCCCAAACTGTATTGATACTCGTTGGTGTCCATAAGTTAGTATTTCCATGTGTATTAGTCAGATTTTACCAAATTAAAAAAAAAAAACAACCCTTGGAATTGCAGTAGCTTGCATGACAGCAGACATTTATATTCATGCTCATGGGTCTGTGTGTCTATGGCTTGGCTGATGTCAGTTGGGTTCAGCGTGCTCAGGGTGGACTCCTGGTTGGGTCTGGATCTGCTCCACATGTTAGCAATCTGCGGTCCAGGCTGAGAGGTAGCGGCTAACAGGGACCAGGGAGACATATTACTTTCATGGGACCATACTCTGTTACTTCCATCCACATTGCATGGCTTAAATAAGTCAGTGGTCGAGTCCAGAATCCGGTGGGGAAGAGGAATATAGTGCTTTAGTGGGAGGGACTATAAAGGCACATGACGAAGGGCACAAATGTGTAATTCAAATTCAGGGTGGGAATGAAGAAGTAGAAGCAGTGATCCCGTCTGTACATTGTTGCAGCTTCCACACTTGGGTGAAGCAAGGAAAGCAGAGGAACAGCCCCTTGAAGAACAGGTCTGGGAGGAGCACTGATTATTTATGCAAATAACAGGGCTGGAGTCATATACCAAGTAAGGGTGGGATCCGGAGGTGAATCTTCCAGGAAGGCCACGGTCTATGATTCTTAGGGAAAGCGTATGTTTACTCTTATTCAAGTACCACTGTTTTGATTACTACAGCTTTGTGGGAGGTTTTGAAATTGGGAAATAGGAGTTCTCCAACATTGCCCTTCTTTTTAAAGATCATCTTGGCGTTCCTGAGTCCATCACATTTCCATGTGAATTTTAGGATAAGATTGTCAATTTTCCATCTAATTTAAATGTGTAATTCAAGGTTCAGGAAGATTTAGTCAATCGTTATTGGCCTTTTAGTTTGAAGGAAGTGGTTCGATCATTTCTTCAACAAGTATCTATTAATATTGTGGTGCACTGTGTAGTTGGTGCTGGGGATACACCAGTGAGGAAATCTTAACACAGTCTTGTGCCCACATAGCTTATAATCGAATCATATCAACAGATCAATTGATCAATTAATCAACATTCACATTAATGAATGTGTAATTATGAGTGAAAACTAAAATACATTCCATGATCTAATCTGGAGGAGCAAGAAGAGTTTCCCTGAAGAAGTAAGGCTTGAGGAAGTACAGGAGTTAACTAGGCAAAGATGGTAAATGAGGAAGCCTTACAGGCAGAGGGAACAGTATGGGCAAAGGATCTGGGACAGAAGGACCTTGGCAAGTTCCAGAATCCGAAAGAAGGCCACATGCCTGTAGCAGTGAGCCTGAGGGGGCTAGATGAGGCCAGAATGATGGACAAGAGCCAGACCATGTTAGATGATTCTGGTTTTATCCTAAAGCACTGAGAAGCCTTTGAAGAATGTTCAGCTGAGGGTGGAGAGGTGGGGGGTGGAGTGACACCATCAGACTGGTGTTTTAAATTTTTCATTCAGCATAGCCAAATATAAGGCAGAGAGCTTATTTGGGTCTGGATTTTAAAAACAGTTGTTTCAAAAACATTTTTGACGTCTATGGGACTATTAGAAAGCTGGACATTGGGGCTCCTGGGTGGCTCAGTTGGTTAAGCGACTGCCTTCGGCCCAGGTCATGATCCTGGAGTCCTGGGATTGAGTCCCGCATCAGGATTAAGTCTCGCATCGGGCTCCCTGCTCAGCGGGGAGTCTGCTTCTCCCTCTGACCCTACCTCCTCTTGTGCGCTCTCTCTCTCATTCTCTCTCTCAAAATAAATAAAATAAAAATTAAAAAAATCTGGACATTGGATCTTTGGTGATGTCAGGGAATTCTACAATCTTTTTAGGTGTGGGAATGCTATTGCAATTATATTTTTGTAGAAGACCTGGTCTTACAGATACATGCTGTTCTACTTATGACCGAAATGGTAAGATTATTTACTTCAAAACAATGATGTGGGGAGAGGGAAGATTGATTTTAAGTTGATGGTGATCGGGGCTGGGCAGTGGATATATGGGGTTCAGGATACTCTTCTCTATTTTTGTGTCCACAAAATTCTCTACAATAAAAGATAAAGAAAGAAAGAAGGAAGGGAGGGAGGGAGGGAGGAAGGAAGGAAGGAAGGAAAAGAAAGAAAGAAAGAGAAAGAAAAGAAAGCAAGCAATGATTCTGGCTTCAGTGTGGGGGACCGGATTTCAGAGGGAGAAATGGTGATGAAAGGAGACCAGGAAGGAAGCCCAGGTGGGAAGGGTGGAGGCTTGGTCCAGGGCTGTGTCAGGGGGATGGAGAGAAAGAGAGAGGTCGAGAGATCTTTAGGGAGTAAATGAGACAGGACTTGGGATGGATTGGATATGGGGATAGGAAGTCGTGGGTCGAGAGTGTCCCTGGGTTCTGGCCCCAGATAGAGGTGCCACACTGAGCTAGCGATCACTGGAGAAGGATCCAGCAGGTCCCCTGGCTCATCTTGTTTCCACTCCTCACCTCTGTTTCCCCTCCATTCTGCAAATATTGAAGCCGTTCCCTTATGTAACACCTTTTATCCCAGACTTCCTGTGCTCTGTGCACCCAGCAATTAAGCTTTGGTATGCATGAATTAATTACAATCCTCTCTCAGGTTCAGAGGGGCTGTCCTGAAATATGTATATTCATAGAGCTCTACCTCCTTCCTGGGCTGGTCCCCTTGGCCAGTGGGGGGGGGGGGACTCCTCCACTTTCCTGTGGGCACAGGGCTGCATGGGTCCGTCTGTCTGTTGCACCTGTGAGCACACTTTGATTTCATGTTTAGAGAAGTTAATGACTTGTAAATTGCTCTTGACTGTAGAGCTAGAAATAGTAATAGAACCTGAGCACTTGCACAGATCAGAGGATAGAGACACCAGCCCCGAGGTGGATCGCTGAAACAGTGGTTTGCTGGCTCTTTTCCTTCCCACTCCTGGACAGCCTCTCGGTGGTGTCAGAACATTCCTCACAAGGATGCCAGCCCCCAGATGAAACCCCATGTTGCTTTGAGACCATGTCTTCTGCCCAGTCCCACTGGATGACACTTGTCATCTTTTCTCCTGCCCCCATCCAGGTAATTCTCTGATGTGACGGCTGAGACATGAGATCTTCAGCCTCCAGGCTCTCCAGTTTTTCGTCGAGAGATTCACTATGGAATCGGTGAGTGGCCTCAGCCCATCCTGTCTAGAGAGCCCAGCCTGGGAAATGCAGAGGGATTCTTTGCGGGGGAGGGGTTTGAAATTCAAAATTTGATCAAACTGCAGACTGGAATCTGATAAAGGCACCGTGGGTGTGAATATTAGTGGCAAACAGATGTGTGGCATTTGTAGGGCTGTAGACTTCTCAAAGTGCTTCCTGTTGTCACCTTACCTGTGTCCTTCGGGCAGAAGGCAAGGCGACAGGGTGACAGTTTCAGAATGAAGTCAGGAATAGCAACAAAGATGACACCATCCACAGTAGGTGCTGTTTTACTTGAGCGACTCTTAGAAACAGGTTCTCATTCAGTCCACGTGAGGGAGGAATTACTACATTCATTTTACAGGTAAAGAACATGCCCAGCTGGATTGGAAGTCTGTTTTTCCTGATTCCAGGTCTCCTGCCTTTTTCCTCTATGCCATGTTCCCTCTTGGAGGTATAATTTGCCCCATTTTGCAGCTGGGAATACTGCGGCCTGGGGTAGGGGCACGTAATAAGAGTCTACGGAGTCTGACCTCAGTGGGTGGAGACTTGTGTTGGAGGATGATAAAAAATCAGACTGGACAAGAAGATGAGAGAAAAGTCAGAGTCCGAGAATCTTAAAGTTGCCAGGGTAACTTGACCTAGGGTCAGTCTGCTGTGACTGGCATTTCCCAGAAATCAGCTTCAGTGGTGGAAAGGGCATGGGTGCTGGAGGGAGTGGTAGAGTTCTGGCTTTGCCACCAACTTGCTGACCTCAGGCAAGTCACTGAGCCTCTCCATTTCTTCCATTTTCACCTTTCTGAAAGGGAAATCCCAGTATTTATGTTTTATATTTTTGTGTACGGGCTAGGAAAACTAGACAAAGTGTCTTGTGTAAAGTAAGCACATACAGAGCATTGTAATTATTTCAAGTTTTAGGATAGAAATCATTTTTAAGTAGCATTAGACAAGCAGAATTGCCCTGAATGAATGAGAGAGGCTGGAGGAAGGGAGGCCAACCTGAGAGAGGCTTTGATGTGACCTCGTCACGAACTGACAAGGAACCGTTACCACCTTTGGGGTAAATGAGACTTTGTACAATTATTTTCCTAGTTTGTCTGTTAGAGGAATACCCGAAGTCATGTTTTATTTTGTTGTTGTTGTTGTTGTTGTTTTAAGTCAAGAGTCCAACACAGAAGTGGTAGTTTTGCGGGTGTCTTTTCGGGTGACATTAATTATAATTGCAAAACCCAGTGCATTATTTAGGATTACGTTTTGCTATGAATGATGTGAAATCTAAATGGACATTGGCTTAAAGAAGAGAGAGGTATATTTCTCTCTTAACCTGAAAGTTCAGACACAAGTTATGCAGGGCTGCCACAGCAATCTCTGAGAGACCCAGGTGCTTGCTCTTGTTTGTCTGCCATGTGGGCCTCCAATCCCAAGTCACCTCATGGTCCACTGTAGCTGCTGCTGCTCCAACCATCACATCTACCAGCAAGAAGAAGGCAAGAGAAGAGGAAAGGCAGGCTCCCACCCTTTTAACGATGTTTCTGGGTTTGCACCCACTGCTTCTACTTCTATCGGCCAGAATTTAGTCTCTGCACAGCTGCAAGAGGCTGAGAAATGTGGTCTTTATTTTACAAGACCATGTGCTTACCAAAATTGAGAGTTGTTCTTATAGACAAGGAAGAGAGCAGATATTAGAGGACAGAGCTTGCTTTGCCAAGCAAAGAGTTCTCGAAAGATTGCTTTTAAGAGGAGAGGCTCTGTGGCTGGACCGCTCGTGTTTGACTCTGGGACCCATTGGCTCAGTAGGTGCGTGGCCTTGGGAAAGCTACTTAACCTTTGTGTGCCGCAGTAAAATCCTATTTTGTACATCCTTATAAGGGTTGCCTTGAGCATTAGATGAGTTAAGGTAGAGCCCTTGGAACAGTGCCTGGACCATAATAAGTGCTAAGTATTAGCTCTTACTGCTCCTACTGCTTCTACTATCAACACTACCATTTCTGTTACCACCTGACTGCATCTGCAGTTACTACTGCCTACCATGACTACTTCTGTTACTTCTGGGCTGTTCCTGGTGCTGGTACTGTGGCTACTATTACTTCGAGGATTATGGCTATTACTACCGTACCACTGGCATTGGCCAGGCACTGCATACACATTTTAAAAATGGAATCCTCACAGCATGGTAAGTATTCTTTTCCCAAGGTGAAGATAAGAGTCAGCGAGGCTAGGGCACTGTCAGGTGTCATGCAGCTGGTGGGGTAGTGGCTTCCCGGCCGGTGGATGGGGCAGTGACAGGAAGGGAGCACAAGGCCCCTGCTGGGCTTCTGCAAATGTTCTGTCCCCCGATCTGGGTGCTGGTGACACAGGTGTAAAAATTCCTTCAGTGGCACACCTATGACACCAATAATTTTATGTATGTACACTCTATTTCAGTAAGAACACATCAAAGCCTGTTATACTCTGTTCACTATAACATGAGGCCCACCACCTTTGTTCCTGTTAATTAGTTGGTTGGTTGGTTGGTTGGCTCTTTCATATAACATGTGGATCAACTGCTTATGACTTCGTGCCGAGACCTGGGCCAGGGCGCTTGGGATACAAAGGTGCAAGCAGCAGGCATGACCCGGTCCTCATGGGGCTTTCTGCTCAGAAGAAAAGGAAAGGGGCAAACCCCATACAGATCGACAGCCACAGGGTTAGGCTGAGCGTGGGCCCATCTGGGCCGCAGGAGGGGCGCATCAACTAATCCACGCAGGTGTGTGTCTGCCAACATAATGGAGCTGTCCATCTCAACAGATTCCTTTGATAGGGAGAAAAGTTCCAGCATCCCTGGGCTTGCTAATCACGTGAGGGCTCCATCCGAAAACAGAAAGCACTTCCCTCTGTTCCCGGCTACCAGGCACTGAGAAGGGGTCAGCTCTTCTTTTTCATGGAGCAGATAAGAGTTGGAGCTTGGGGCGCCTGGGTGGCTCAGTTGGTCAAGCGACTGCCTTCGGCTCAGGTCATGATCCCGGAGTCCTGGGATCGAGTCCCACATCGGGCTCCTCCTTCTCTGTGGGGAGCCTGCTTCTCCCTCTGCCTCTGCCTGCTGCTCCCCCTGCTTGTGCTCACTCTGTCTCTCTCTCTCTCTCTATGTCAAATAAATAAATAAAATCTTTAAAAAAAAAAAAGAGTTGGAGCTTGGAGTTCAGTAGACACGAAGGGGAACCCACAGGAGCAGAGACTTTCTCCATGTATTGAGACCAGTCCAGGGACCGCCTGCTTGGTTTGTCAGGTTATTAACGCGAATGTATGTGCAAACGACTAAAATCACACCTCACCACAGGGCAGTTACTGCCCCTGGGAAAGCTCAAGTTCAGGGGAATAAAGAACAATGTGTTTCTTTTCTTTCACCCCAAATACCACCAGGACAGTGCCTGGAAGGGGGATTGAATTCTGAGCCAGCAGTAGCTGGCCTTATTTCCAGGGTTTTTGTCCATATGTAGAAACTAACCCACAGAAACTTTAGACCCTCCTAAACCAAGCCCCAGAGAAACTTCTGTGACACCCCTACCCCTCCTCCCCCTGCCTTTGCTTTCCAAAGGGTCAAGGCAGACGCCCTGTTACTATCATGCCGCCAGCTCTCAGACCAAATTGAATTTCCCTGAGCCCAGCTGATGTCCCTTTTTGGCCACAGAGCAGAGGTCAGGAATGAAGGCTGTGCATGGACGGGAAGTGTGTCCCTAGGGCTGAACGCAGAGGCGCTGACCTCTCAACTGTGTGCTGCATTTCTAACATTGTTGGAAGGGTTGGAAAGCCTTATGATTTCTAGATGTAAAAGAAAAAGAAATGCATTTTAGAAAAACAGTATCCGAGTTCCCCTGTGAAAGTCCCATCAGTATCGTTGAGGCTGCTTGAAAGTCTCTGGGTGACTTCATGGCCTTGGCCATTCCTTGGTTAGATGCCTAAAGGGAGGAAGGTGTCACCTAGACAAGGATTGGGAAATTGTGTTTCTGATCTTGAAGCTCGCCCTCCCTCTCTTCACTTTTTTTGTTCCTTCCCTCCTTCAGAATTTATTAAGCAGCTACTGTGTGCCAGGCCATAGGCTGAGTTCTGGGGACATACATGAATAAGACCCATTGCAAAGCCTTCCTGAGCTTATCATTCATTCATTTAAAAAAGTTCATTCGTTCTGTAAAGTTTATTGAGCACCTAATTTGCTCTGGTCTCTTAGTAGAAATAAAAGACATAGTGTCTTCTCCTACTGAGTTTATACTTTCTTAATTTTTTCACTTGCTCCCTCAACAGACACATTCTGAGCACCTTCTGGGTGCCAGGGACTGCTCCAGTTGCTGGAATACCAAGATGAACAAAACATAGCTTCTGTCTTGCTGGAGCTGAAAGGCTAGACAATGTTGTATTCCTCTCTAGGGCTGCCGTAACAAAGTACTCCAAACCTGGTGATTAAAACAATAGAAATGTATTGTCTCACCGTTCTGGAGGCTAGAAGTCTGAGATCAAGGTGTTGGCAGGACGGCACTGTCTCTGACACCTGTAGGGGAGCATCTTCCCTCGCCTCTTCTCAGCTCCTGGAATTTGCTTGCTGTCCCTTGGCTTGTAGCCACAGCCTCTGGTCTCTGCTTCTGTTGCCTTCTCCCTGTGTGTCTCTCTTCTCTCTTAGGAGGACACCACTCATATTGGAATAAGGGCCTGCCCTACTCCAGTGTGACCTCATCTTAATTTACATCTTAAATGTGTCTGCAAAGACCCATATTCATGGGTGCCTGACTCCAGGCTGTCAGCATTGGGTGGGGGAGGTACACAGTTCAACTTATAATGAATATATATAATGATGCAGAGCACCTACAGGGGGACCTGGAGTAAGTGTCATTATCTTTCTCTTCTTCACTTTCTCTCTGTATCTAGAGGGTATGCACCTTGGGGTCAGCAAGTCTGTGTTGCTCTGAGTGAGCGATTCTGGATTTTGTGCCAGGGACATGAAGCAGACTTTTTCATTGTGCATTTACAGGGGGATTCTTGTGTGGTCCCAGGTGATGGGCAGGGCTCCTTCCTGCCACTCTCATTTGTTTTTGCTTCTCGGGGTGGCTGATGAAGGAGTCATGGGGACACATGCCTTGACCCGAAGGCCTGGCCTGGTGGTGAGAACTGTGAGTTCCTATCCTGGCTCTGCTCTTCCTGGTTTTGTGAGCCTGGGAACATCTCTTCACCTTTCTCTGCCTATATGCAGCCCATCTGTTCCTCACCCTGGGGATCTTGTGAGGACCAGATGGGATCGATCTGTAAGTGTTCACAAGAGCACCTGGCTTATAGTAGACGTTTGGTGCACGTTGGTGGGGACTGTGCTGAGACATATAGCACCTCCCTGAGAGAGGACTTGCCCAGCTGATTCAGCACATCTCAGTGGAGAGTTTTGTTCAGTATTTAATGCCATTCACCTGTAATCCTTCCTAAGGAAATGCTTTTGGAAACAAGGAAAATACCCCCTTGCACAAAGCTATACATTTAAAATGGTAAACAGTTGCAAAAAAGATAAAAACCTGCCCTACAATGAGAAATGAGTTAACATATTGGGGCAAAATGATAAAAAAAAATTAGGGTAAAACACTGAAAAACAATGTAGCCCTTAAAAAGATTATGATCACTTTTCTAAAGTTAGAAGATTGCATGTAATCTAAGTGTCATGTAAAAAAAAACAACAAAACATTTAATTTTTGAGGCAGTGACTTAATTTCTCCCTGCTTGGGTTTTCTCATCTGTGAATTGGAGACTGTTCACAGTACCTTCTTCAGACATAGGATTGAGAATTCAGTGGGATCTTATATAGGAAGCACATGATGAGCACCTGGCATGTATTAGTTGCCCGCCAACTGCCAATTGTTGTTATTTTTATTTATCGTCTGGTTTGAATCATGTGCAAAATACTCCTAGTAAAATATTTAGAATCAATAATACAGATGAAACACACACATTTTCCCTTCTAGATACTTATTTGGAGGGGCTGCATTCTGTCGATCACTCAGCCTGTGTGGAGCAGCGGCTAGATCAAGCACTCTTAGCCCACAGAGCAGTAGGTCTCGGTCCTGGAGTGTGCTCAGAATCCCTTGTGAGGGCTTTTAAAAGAATACGGATGCTTGGAGATGCTGATTTAAGAGATGTGTGGTAGATCCCAGGCATTTGCAGTCTTAAAAAAAAGTTCCACAAGTGATTTTGATAATCAGGATTGAGATCAGGCACAGTCACTCCCCTGGAGAAGTTGGCAAACCAGATGTGAAGATGGGAACAGCAGGCGCATTAAAAGATAAGGCATAATGTCAGGCTAATAGAAGTTCTGCAGAATGGGGCTCGCAGCTCCGGCTCCCCTGTAGAACCCTATAAAAATAGAGCCCCCCAGGTGTATGGAATCAAAACCTCCCAGGGTGAAGTCTTTGCAGAAAGTTCTGATGGCCAGCTAGGTGCAGAGCTGTTGGTGAGGACTCTGAGTGGTAGAACAATTCAAGAGAACCCAGAGGGTCCCTTTCAGCCCTTTAGGGATCACAGTCCCTTCAGCGATTGTCACAAAAGCCCCCTGTGAGAATGTGTGATTCCAGGTCAGGCCTTTGACCCCACCTCCCTCTGTGTCTCACTTTTGCATTCCCTCCCCCTGCCACCAGCCAGCACACACCTGAGGTGCAGTGCACAGACTATGAACCAGGGGTCTTCCAAAGCCCTTTCTTGTACTAGTGAATGTTTTAAAATACATACTACATATATATTATATGTAATTTATGTAAAATATTTTTAATTGTGCTGAAATGCACTTAACATTAAATTTACCATCTTAATGATTTTTTAAGATTTTATTTATTTATTGAGAGAGAGCAAGTGTGAGCCCCAGGAGAGGCACAGGGAGAGGGAGAGAGAGAGAGAATCCCAAGCAGACTCTGTACTGATTGTGGAGCCCAACGTGGGACTTGATCCCAGGACCCCAAGATCATGACCTGAGCCGAAATCAAGAGTTGGCCGCTTAACCAACTGAGCCACCCAGGTGCCCCCATCTTAATGATTTTTAAGTGGTGTTAAATATATTCATGTTGTTGGGCAACCATCACCACCATCCATCTCCAGAACTCTTTTCATCTTGCACAACTGAAACTCTGCCCCCATTAAACAACAATTCCCCCATGTCCCCCTTCCCCCAGCCCCTGGCAGCCACTATTCTATTTTCTGTCTTCATGGACTACTCGAGGTACCCCTTAAAAGGGGAGTCATATGGTATTGGTCTTTTGTGACTGGCTTATCATTGCATAGTGTCTTCAAGATTCATCCATGTCATAACATATGTCAGACTTCCTTCCTTTTTAAGGTTGGCTGATATTCCATTGTTATGGATGTACCACAGTTTGCTTATCCATTTACTCATCAGTGGATACTTAGGTTCCTCCCATCTTTTGACTTGTGGATCATGCTGCTGTGAACACAAGTGTACAACTATCTCTTCAGGACCCTGCTTTCAAATCTTTTGGGTATATTACACCCAAATATTGCTGGATCCTATGGTAACTTTAGGTTTCTTTTTTTGAGGGACTGCCATACTATTTCCCACAACTACACCATTTTACATTCCCACTCACTACACAAGGATTCCTATTTCTCTGCATCTTTGCCAACACTTGTCATTTTCTGGTTTTGTAATAGTAGCCATCCTAATGGATGTGCTGGTCAATGCTTTTAGCAAGGACAAATCACTGTCAGCTTCATATTTCATTTATGTTATGTGGGCCAATTAAGCAATTCCCAAGCATTTATTTAAGCTCGAGGCACTGAGTATACAGACCTAAATAATACATGCATGATTCTTGCCTTCAAGGCTCTTGAAGTGTGTTGGGGGAAATAGATACGTGGCAGGTAATTTCTGTCCAGTATGGGAAGTGTAATAATGTATCCTTAGGTAGGATACAGTTAAAATGGTAGGACATGATGGCTGAATGTAGTGCCTTGCTGTCAAACACATGAGGTACATTATTCAAGCAGACTTAGAGGTTTGGGTTGTCCGGCAGAACTTTCTGTAATGATGGATAGTCTGTGCGTGTGGCGCCCACTAGCCTCATGTGGCTGCTGAGCACTTAAAATGCACTTAGTGCAACTGAGAAATGGAATTTTTAAAGTTTACTTAATCTTAATGAATTTACATTTAAATTGAAATTAGCCGTAAGTGGCTAATGGTTTGTGTGTTGGACAGGACAGTAATAGAGATTCTTACGCGGTTCTCAAACTGGAATATACACGTGAGTTACCTGAGGATCTGTTTAAAGAGCAAATTCCCTCCAGTGTTTATGATTCCTTTAAGTTGGTCGTGAGGCCAAGAATTCTGTTTTAACAACCACCACAGGCGATTCTGATGCAGGTACCATTTGAGAAATGCCAAGTGTTGCAGTTTTCAGACTTTTGTAACCTCAGAATATGTTCTTCTTTGTGTGAAAGCTTAAGAGAGGGTTCAGTCTATCAATCACATGGGAGCAGAGCTGGTCAGGCTTAGGCAGGGGTGGGAGCTGGAGCTCCATGCATGGGGGGAGTGGAGGGACCACGCTCTACCCTCCCTAGAGGAAGCTGCTGCTTTTTTTTTTTCAGATTTTATTTATTTATTTATTTGTTTGTTTGTCAGAGAGAGAGTACACAGGCAGAGGGAGAAGCAGGCTCCCCGCTGAGCAGGGAGCCCGATGCAGGGCACGATCCCAGGACCCTGGGGTTAGGACCTGAGCCGAAGGCAGGTGCTTGACTGACTGAGCCACCTAGGCATCCCCAGAGGAAGCTTCTTAGAGTGCAGTTCAGATTACCTTGTCTAGCACAGCCTTGTCACGTCATTAATCTGAAACCCTGTGAAATGCAGAGTGAGATTTGGTTTTCCAATAACCATATGCATGGCAGAACCAATTTAAAACCAGTAGTTCCCTCTGGAAACACCAGTTGAAGCAGAAGCACCATGTCTTCGTTCAGGCTACTATAACAAAGTACCACACAGACTAAGAGGCTTCAACAACAAACATTTATTTCTCACACATAAAGGGGCTGGGAAGTCCAAGATCAAGGTGCTGGCAGATTCCAAAACCAGTGGGAGCCCCATCCCTGGTTCATAGGTGGCTGTCTTTCCACGGTGTCCTCACGTGGCGGAAGGGACAAGGGAGCTATCTGGGGTCTCTTTGATAAGGACACTAATCCTATTCATGAGGGCTCCACCCTTATCACCTAATCTCCTCCCAAAGGTCCCATGGCTAATTCCATCGCATGGGGGTTAGGATCTCAGCATATGAATTTTGGGGGGATGCAGACATTCAGCCCATAGCACACCAGTAATACATTAGTGGGCCATGTTCTTCCTTGCACTGGACCTCAACCCCCCATCTTGGCATCAGATGAGGAATTGTAGAGCAGTGATTAAGAGCATTGAGTCTGAGCTGGTTATGAATGCCAATGCTACCCTCAGAACTTGCTGGCGGTCCTAGGCCAGTTTCCCCATCTGCAAACAGGTACAACAATATCTGCCACATGAGCTAATACAGTTGACCCTTGAACAGTGCAGGGGTCAGGGGTACTCACTCCTCATGCTGTCAAAAATCTGCATGTAACTTTAGATTCCTCCCAGAACTTAACTACTACTAGCCTACTGTTGACCAGAAGCCTTACTCATAACATAAAGAGTGGATTAGCACATATTTTCTAAGTCCTATATAGTGTGTACTGTATTCTTACAATAAAGTAAGCTAGAGAAAAGAAAATGTTAGTAAGAAAGTTGTAAAGAAGAGAGAATACACTTACCGTATTTGTACCATATTTGTCGGGGAAACACCCACACAGTTCAAACCCATGTTGTTCAAGGATCAACTGCGCATGCAAAGCCCAGCACTTGTTACTTAGCATTCATTCTTACAGCAAGAGCAGTGGCAGCAGCAAAAATAGCTAACACTGAGCATTGAACCTGAGCCAGGCAATCTACTCTCTTATGCACTTGCTACTTATTAACTCATTTAATCCTTACAACAACCCAGTGAGGCAGATACTGTGATTTCCGTTGTGAAGGCAAGGTGACGCTCATGGAGCTTTGGGAAGTTGGTGAAGGCCGTGTTGCTGCAAAATGACAGAAGTACCCATCGGTTGTAGGGAATCTGGCCCCGGAGCCTGGAATTTCTACTTCCATGCACTCCGTCACTCTATCATCCCTAGGCCCCAAGGAACGCCTTTTAAGATGAAGCCCTGCCTCAGATCTCAAAGCTTCAGAATTATTCTGCAAGTCAGCTCAGCTTCCAGGAGGCATTTGCAAGCCCAGCTGGCCACTCCCTCCCTCTGAAAACTCTGTTTTCTTTGGGCTCCTGTGGCACCGAGCCTGCTTGGATTCCTTCCTGGGACTCTGCCCTCTTTTTCAGTCTCTCAGTAGGGCTCCTCTGGCTCCAACCAACCTCACAGGGTTTTTGGAGACCCTCTGTATGCTGACTAATTCTATTCTTCCAAACTCTAGCTCCAGCTGAACCTGGCCTCTGAGTTCCAGACTTGATTTTCCCAAATGCCTGACTATGTCTCCATTTGGAAGTCTAGCAGGCACCTCAAGATTAATATGGCCAGTGTGGTTTATTTCCATTGCTCCTGCACGAGATCATGCTTTGCCCCTGCTTCACACCCATCTGGGGCCCCGAGGCCCCCTGTCCATTTTACTGAAAAGGAAATCCAGATTTCTTACAAAGTCCCCGTTTCCTCGACAGGTTTTTTTGTTGTCACACTCAGCCAGCACTGGCTGGTCTCAGGACTCTGCCTCATGCTGTTTCTCTGCCTGCAGGGCCCCTCTCCCAGCACCCCCCTGACTCCCAACCTTCCTGCTCTTCGTAAGAGTGACAAGTCTTGTCCTAGAGTCTCAGCTTTTAAATGCTGTTTCCTCAGACACATCTTTCCTCACCACCACATTCTCTCTGGCTGCACCCCGTATATTTTCTTCCTAGCACTGTAACAATCCAGAATTACTGGTTTACGTGTGTCTGCCACCTTCCCCCCAAGACCACCAGCTCGCAGCAGACAATGCGGATGGTCTAGTCTAACACTAATGTTATCTCAGTGCCTGGCATAGAGCCTGGCACATGGTAGATAATAAATACAGATGGTTGTTGGGGCACTTGGGTGGCTCAGCCAGTTAAGTGTCCCACTCTTGATTTCAGCTCAGGTCATAATCTCAGGGTCGTGGGATCGAGCCCTACCTCAGGCTCTATGCTGGGCTTGGAGGCTGCTTAAGATTCTCTCTCTCCCTCTGCCCCTCCCTCCCCCTCTAAAAAAACAAAAACCAAAAACCCAAAACATTATTGTTGAAATCAAATCAACGGCTCCTAAGTCGATCATCAACATACAAGGCCAATTCTAGGCTTATTACTGGAAGAACCCTTTCACAGCAGAGGTGGTCCTCCTGTGTATACAAGTGGATTGCAAATTGGATGGGACCCGGGCTTTTTAATGGACCTTGGTCCCTATTTTCACATTTCTCTTTGCTGGGTCATCCATAATGTTAGAACTTACAAAGGTAATCTTAGGGAAAGCAGCAGCCTGGGATACCCAAGTGATTTGGTTTTGGTTTAAAATGGAAGCTCTGAGCTAATGCATTTTACAGATAATGAATAGAGAACAATTTTCTCTGTTAAAAAAGAATGAGAGGTGGAACACTTTGTGTGGGTTATTTGGAGTGCCAGAAGCTCCTGAAAGGGGTTCTCTGCAAATATTTGGGGTCTGGTACTCAAAAACAGCACAGGTTTTCCTGAAAACCGATAAGCACGGCAAGAACACCGTAGCGTGCAAAGCGGAAACGCGCCTGCCAAGCTGCAGTGTGGAACAAGTGTTTTTGGCGCGGCTGCAGAGCTGCAGGTGGAGGCTTGCAAGTCAGTGCAAACAGGTTAGTAACACAGCTGGCTGCAGTGACCGTGAACTCGGCCACGCTGTTTATGGCCACTGCCTTTTCATCAGCCGCAAGATGATGGACCTCTAGTTGCCCAAGCCACAAACCATGGCCCAGGTGAGTCCACTTCTAGCTGCTTCTCCAGGGTAGGGTCTAGTTGTCAGAAGTTTCCAAATGGTGGGCACCTGGGTGGCTCAGTTGGTGAAGCATCTGCCATTGGCTCAGGTCATGATCCCAGGGTCCTGGGATCGAGCCCCACATCGGGCTCCCTGCTCAGGGGGAAGCTTGCTTCTCTCTCTGCCTCTGCTGCTCCCCCTCCTTGTCCTCTCTCTAATATCGCCCTCTCTCTGTCAAATAAATAAAATCTTTAAAAAAAAAAGTTTCCAAACGGGGAGTTTGGTCAGGGAGGAGATTGAGGATGAATTTTCACAGTAATTCTGCATGTCATGACTTGTGGTTGTGTGTCTTTGGCGTGCCGGGCTCTGGACTCAGGCCCTCACGGCCGCTCCATCCTCCCCAGGCCCAGGTATGGGGTGCGGGCAGGCTGTGCGTTAGGTCATGAGGGGATATGTGCCCTGTGTGTACTGGGACCATCTTGGTTTTGGGTGATGGGAACCCGCCTCAGACTGGCTTACACCCTAAAAGGATTTATTTGCTTATGTGAGAGAGGGGTTAAGGGCTAAAACCTGGCCCCGGGCATGGCAGACTTCAAAGATTTGGTTTCTCTTTTTCCCTCTGCATCACCACTGAATCTCTCCCTGCCTCCCTCACCCCTCAGTGGTGCGTTCCCCTGTGCTGGCTTCCTTCTCTAGTTCTGCAGGTTGCAGCTTCCAGGAGCTGTCCTACAATTGCTGGTCTAACAACCCCATTAGATAGAGCTTTTCTTCCTAGAAGTTCTAGCAGGATCTCTGACTCCATTCCCATCGCTCCAACTTGGGTTACGTGTCCCAATTACCTTGGACAGGGTGATGATGTTCTGACTGGACAGGTCCACCTCACCTGACCATCTAGAGCTGGGGGAGGGGGTGTAGGGTCAGCACCATAAGAACTGGGAAGGGGGTGGCTTCCGCAAGGGGAATGAGGAGTACAGTCACCAGAAGAAGGGGTACTGGATACCAGGGAGGCAAACACACGAATGCCCGCATCACTGACCAAGTAAGTGGAGGTAGGGGGAGCCAGCAAGTTCTAGTCACCTTCCTCAGAGCGTGTCTAAGAGTCTTTGTTCTGCTTTGGCTCTTTTATTTTTTTTTTTAAAGATTTTATTTATTTATTTTGAGAGAGAGAGAGAGAGAGAGAGAGCGCGCGCACATGAGATGGGGGAGGGTCAGAGGGAGAAGCAGACTCCCCACCGAGCAGGGAGCCTGATGCGGGACTCGATCCCGGGACTCCAGGATCATGACCTGAGCCGAAGGCAGTCGCTTAACCAACTGAGCCACTCAGGTGCCCCTGCTTTGGCTCCTTTAAACGGAACCTCAAGCACAACAACATCTGGAATCACTCCAGGCCATTATTTGTGTGTGGTGAGAGTCAGCCTCATGCTCCTCATCATCTACTCTTAGCTCCTTTGTTCAGCTCATCCCATGTGGACCTTGAGCCCTGCCTTTGACCTCCAGCCTCGTCTGAAATATGAGTCTGGGCCTCTGCCCCTGGTGCCTGGCACAGCAGCTCCCATGAGAGCATCCTGCACCTGGCAGGCAGGAGTTTGATGGGTGGGGGAGTTGGATCCAAGGGTCAGAAGCAGGAGCAGGTCTGGGAGCAACAAGGACTTCCTGGGCCAGGGCTGGGGCACTTCAGAGGCCCCCCTGTTTGTGGCTTCCTTATCCTCAGATAAGTGTCACCCTTTGCCCCCCCACCCCCCAGCACGGCCTGCCACTGCTTCACCCCATCTCTCTGCTCACCTTTCCTTGTCTGTACTCCAGCCAGACTCGGGTTCTGTTGGTTCCCTAAGGACCTCTATTCTCTCCATTCCTGGGGCCTTCCCAGATGCTGCCCTTGGCGGGGACGCTCCCAGTGCTCCCCTCCCTTCTTCCCCCTCTTCCTAGTTAACTCCTGCTCATCCAAGTCCCAGGGGCTTCCCTGGGGAAGCCTTCCCTGACACCTCCTCCCAACTTGGCTGGCCTCATCACAGTGCATCTCTGGAACCCTGTGCAACTCTCCACATTTTGTGTGTGTGTGTGTGTGTGTGTGTGTGTGTGTGTGTTTGCATGCGTGTGACCATCTTGCTTTTATTCATTTCAGTCTTTCTCACTAGATTATAATGGCCACGACGGTGGGGACCATGACAGTTTTACTTGCCACCATCCATAGCTTCTAGAACAGTGCCTAGCCTATGGTAGGCACTTACTGAATGTTTGTTGAGTGAATGAATGATCGGGCACTGGGGAGCCACTGAGGGATGTGACATGTGAGAAGATGACTTGCCCAAGTTCCCCAGATAATAACAGGCTCCACCCTCTTGGGAGCCCACATCTTCTGACTCCCAATGTCCCGCTTTGCCCCCTCTGCCCGGCAGTGGGGGCTCTCTGAGTAGCAGGAGAGAGAAGGTGACAATTATAACACAGAATGAAGGCTTACCTGCAGACCAAGTTATAAATTACGTAGCAACATGGGCAGCTTTGATGTTGCCCTGAAGAGGCAACATCATTCCTCCTTCCTCCTAGCAGGTCGTATGTGTGCGTGTTTGTTTTAATCCTAGAAGACCTTCCCTGCTGGTAACTTGAGGTCATTCCATTTCACCTCCTAGTGTCCCATCTGGTTTGAGCCTTTGATGGTTCTTGGATTGCCATGATCTTATTTGGGGATAAAGCTGCTGATGGAACCTGGAGGGAGCACATGTAATCTTAGAGGACTCTGGCTCCCCCTTCCCAGGGGTTCAAATGAAAGTTCAGATGAGTTTGACCAATGCACAAAGGGTGGTCTTCACCGGGAGCTGTCAGAAGAGCAGGTGGCCCGTCCTGGAGAGGAGTCAGGAGACTAGGTCCTTCTGTGGTCCCCAGATGATGGGGAGATCTGGGTAAGTCCTTCCATCTCTCTGAGAGAAATAGTGTCTGTATCAGTTAGGCATCTTTCAGTGGAAAGCAGTGGAACAGAAAGAAAAGCCCACAGCTAGGGCTGGCTTCAGGCACTCCTAGATCCAGGGATGCCTTTGGGGTTGTCTGAACTTGCTCCCTTCATCCTACTGTATCATGTGTAAACGCTAAGAGACTCTCCTGTCTAACAGGGGAGTCCTTGGTATGTGACCTTGGGCAAGCCGCTAAACCCTGTGAGCCTCAGTTTCCTCCTGCAGTGAGGATTAAATTAGCTAGTCCATGAAGGCAGTTAGCACAGTGCCCAGCACATCGTAGGTCCTCTTGGCTCTGCCCTCCTCTCTGCTAGTTTCATTCACAGGCAGGCTTCTTGCTGGACCCTAGTGATTTGGGGCTGAAAGCCTCCTGGCTTCTTGTTTACTGTAAAGAGAGTTTCTCTTTCCCAAAAGGCAGTCAGTGGTGTGGACAATGGGTCTCAGGCTCACTGGCAGCAGGCCCATGCTACCAGCCAGCAAGGGCTCCTCCTGGTGGCAGGAGCTCAGGGAGCCCCTCTGGGGTAAGGTTGGAGAAGCAAGCAGCCCACCTGCCAGGTTGGGCAAGGATGGAGTGAGCACCAGAGTAAGGGTGGGATGCTATTTCCAGGGGAAGACTGAATGAAGAACCTTGCAAACCCCTGTGGTTTTTTTCATTTTGTTTGTTTTTGCTTTTTAAAGATTTATTTATTTATTTGAGAGAGAGAGAGAGAGAGAGAGTACGTGAGCAGGGGAGAGGGGCAGAGGGAGAGAGAGAGACTCCTCAAGCAGACTCCCCGCTGCGTTTGTGTGTGGGGAGCCTGACTCGAGGCTCTATCCCAAGACCCTGAGATCATGACTTGAGCTAAAATTGAGAGTCTGACGCTCAGTCGACTGAGCCTCGCAGGCACCCTGCAAACCCTTGTTTAGTAAAGGGGGATACCAGTAGAGAAGGTGAGAGTTAATGTGTGTTGGCTCTTCCATGCCTCTGCTGGGGATGCCGTGCCCACCCTGCACACTCCCATTCAGCCCCCAAGCCCCTGCTCTTCTGTAGCTCCCACCGCTGCCCACCCCCAGCCCCTCTCCCCCGTCCTTGCTTTTCTATTTTGGAGCAAGCTCTGTGGGGTGGCAGCACAGTGTCCTGGGAATACAAAATACCACGAATCACAGTGCTGATGTCTGAATTACATCGGTCCTTCCTCTCTGCTGTGTCTCCTCTACCCAAGGGCCATTTGTTCACTGATTCCACGAATATTTAAATTAAGCACCTTCTCTTTTTCCAGACATTGCTCTAGCTACTGGGGATTCAGCAGATAGCAGGAGAGACAATAAAGTCAATAACTAATATTAATGAAGCTGTGAATTTCTGATGGTGTATAATCTGAGAAAATGAACAGCACTGGGGAGCAAGGTGGGAGGAGGGGAGGAGGGGCCCTGTGGAGTGTGGCATGAAGGAGTACAAGAAGCAAACAGGTGGAGGAGGTCTGGGTGCTGGAAAATCCCAGGGAAGGGACCGCATGTGCAAGACCCTACAGAGGCACGTTCCAGGAGTGACAACTAGAAGAAGCAAGGCTGTGGTGTGGGAAGAGAGGATGAAGGTGTGGAAGGTCAAGTCGGGGAGATGGGCAGGGGCTGGGTCTGGTAAGGCCTTGAGACCACGTAAGGGGCTTAGATTTTAGTCTAAGGGCCGTGGGAAGGCATCATTGCATCACAGCAATGTCTGGAAAAAGAGAAGGTGCTTAATTTAAATATTTGTAGAATCAGTGAACAAATGGCCCTCGGGTAGAGGAGACGCAGCAGAGAGGCCACTTGCCCTGGGTCCATGACCCTCACTGATGCCGAGCACTGGGCTTCAGTACGGCGGCCACTAGCCACGTGTGGCTACCAAGCCCTGGGAGGTGTCCCGGAAGTATAAAACAGACCAGCTCTCAAAGACTTAGAATGAGAAAAAAGGATGTCAACTGCGTCACTGATAATTTTTCTGCTGATTACATGTTAAAATAATATTTTGGATATGGTGGGTTAAATAATGTTTGGTTTTTAATGAATTTCACCTATTTTTGAGTCTTTTTTTTAAGATTTTATTCATTTATTTGAGAGACAGAGAGAGAGCACAAGCAGGGGGGCGGCGACAGAGGGAGAGGGAGAAGCAGGCTCCCTGCTGAACAGGGAGCCTGAGGTGGGGCTCAATCCCAGGACCCCGGGATTGTGACCTGAGCTGAAGGCAGATGTTTCACCGACTGAGCCACCCAGGTGCCCCCCCTTTTTAAATTTTTTTATTGTTAATCACCATACATTACATCATTAGTTCTTGATGTAGTGTTCCGTGATTCATTGTTTGTGCATAACACCCAGTGCTCCACGCAGAACGTGCCCTCCTTAATACCCATCACCAGGCTAACCCATCCCCCCACCCCCCTCCCCTCTAGAACCCTCAGTTTGTTTTTCAGAGTCCATCGTCTCTCATGGTTCATCTCCCCCTCCGACTTACTTCCCTTCATTCTTCCCCTCCTGCTATCTTCTTCTTTTTCTTTTTTCTTAACATATGTTGCATTATTTGTTTCAGAAGTACAGATCCGTGATTCAACAGTCTTGCACAACTCACAGTGCTCACCATAGCACATACCCTCCCCAATGTCTATCACCCAGCCACCCCATCCCTCCCACCCCCCACCACTCCAGCAACCCTCAGTTTGTTTCCTGAGATTAAGAATTCCTCATATCAGTGAGGTCATATGATACATGTCTTTCTCTGATTGACTTATTTCACTCAGCATAACACCCTCCAGTTCCATCCATGTCGTTGCAAATGGCAAGATCTCATTCCTTTTGATGGCTGCATAATATTCCATTGTGTATATATACCACCTCTTCTTTATCCATTCATCTGTCGATGGACATCTTGGCTCTTTCCACAGTTTGGCCATTGTGGACATTGCTGCTATAAACATTGGGGTGCACGTACCCCTTCGGATCCCTACATTTGTATCTTTGGGGTAAATACCCAGTAGTGCAATT
>NW_027397067.1:71795956-71902782 GCF_003265705.2 Callorhinus ursinus | reverse complement strand
CAGTTTGTTTCCTGAGATTAAGAATTCCTCATATCAGTGAGGTCATATGATACGTGTCTTTCTCTGATTGACTTATTTCACTCAGCATAACACTCTCCAGTTCCATCCATGTCGTTGCAAATGGCAAGATCTCATTCCTTTTGATGGCTGCATAATATTCCATTGTGTGTATATACCACCTCTTCTTTATCCATTCATCTGTCGATGGACATCTTGGCTCTTTCCACAGTTTGGCCATTGTGGACATTGCTGCTATAAACATTGGGGTGCACGTACCCCTTCGGATCCCTACATTTGTATCTTTGGGGTAAATACCCAGTAGTGCAATTGCTGGATCGTAGGGTAGTTCTATTTTCAACTGTTTGAGGAACCTCCATACTGTTTTCCAGAGTGGCTCAGGTGCCCCCCTTTTGACTCTTAATGTGGTGATTGAATATCTAAAATTATATGCATGGCCCGGGTTGCGTTGTATTTCTGTTGAACAGCAGTGCCTTCGAAGCACTTTCAGCCATTGCTTTTACCTGCCTGGGTTATAATTACCTCCTGCTTGTCTGCTTCCCTCCTTGAGGCCTGACTGTATCTGGTTGGCGGTTCTTTTCCCAGCGGGGAGTCCTCAGGAGCAGCATGGGTGCTCCACCTGGATCTCCTTGGCATGCGCGGGTTCGCCTGTGCTGAGCAGGGCTGTGCCTCCCGAGGTCCCCTTTGCATGCCAAAGGTGCTAGGAGTTAATGCTCCCGGAGCAGCCCTCAGCCCAGGAAGGACAGGAGCTGGGGAGTAAATGTTCCGGTTCCCTGCCCTGCAGGTGCACAGCTCTGAAGTGTATTCTGTAGCCTTCCACGGAGGTCCGCGGGAGACTGGACCCTGTTGCCTTCGGGGATAACCTGCCCTTTAGGGCACCCATATTGGATTCCTTCCCTTCTCCGTCTCACCTCCTCATTCATCTACCTGGGGCCGTTTCTTTAAATCTCTGTCTCAGGCTCTGATTGTGGGGGAATCCAGCCTGAGATGTGGGATGCCCAACTCATCAGGTGCTCAAGAGAAGGAGAGGGATCATCTCCCCAGCACATCACTGGTTCCAGCCGTAGGGCATGGGGTGTGGGTGGCAGGGGAATGGCCTTCCTGGCCAGTCTTCTGCAGCCACCGGACCTCTGAGCCAGAGGACAAGGAACAAGGCCACTTGCCAGGCCTGGGGCACGGTGTCAGGCTGGTTCCGGGTTCCTCCAGCTGCCACACCCAGAGGGACAGTTGAATCAGCGGCTGAGTCAGGGAGGACAGAGCTGCCCAGAGAGTGCTGTCCTCCTTCGCCCGTCTGGCAGTGGGGCCTGGGACTGCCTCACAGCTGGAAGGGAGAGGGGAGTGTCCAGCGCATGTCACCAAACAGAGTGTTTGTGAGAGTGCCTTCTTTTTTTCTACCACTCCTGACCCCAGGCCACTCTCCAATTCTCCAACACCAGCGGGGTGTGCAACACCTCAGTTCAGTTCTGATACTGTCTGCCTAGATTTATTAGCACAGACCCCACAGATTAAGGACTCAGTCCCATGAGACTGCTCCCACTTCAGATGCCAGGAGCAAGTCCCAGGGCGACTTCTGACTGAAGGGCCGTACATCTGGAAGTTTCCATGACCCCCTCCTCAGGTTCTGTAATTTGCTAGAATGGCTCACTTGAACTTACTATTTCCAGTTTATTATAAAGGATACAACTTAGCGATAGCCACACGGAAAAGGTGTGCATAGGGCAAGGTATTGGAGTTAGGGGTGCGCAGGGCTTCCATGCCCCATTGGGGCTCCCTGCCCTCCTGGCACATTGATGTGTTCCCCAATCCCCATCGTGTAGGGGTTTTTGTGGAGGTTTCATTACACAGGCATGATTGATGAGATCGTTGGCCATTGGTGACTGAACAGTCTCCAGCCCCTCCCTCATCCCTGCCTGGAGATCTTTCTGGGGATCATCCTATTTAGCTATTAACTATTTAGCCCCCTACCCGCGAGTCATCTCTGTAGCTACCAAAGACACTGTCAGCGCTCTGTGGGTTCCAAAGGTGTTAGGAACTCTGTGCCAGGAACTAGGGACCAAGACCAAATGTAATTTCATTATACCACTGTGAGCCATAGTATTAATGAGATCAGGTGAGGAAATGTGTGGAGATCCGTGGCTGGCAAGTTGCCTGGATCATGGCGTGGTATCAGTTGGCGTGCATTTAGGAAGGACGGAGGGAGTGAGGAAGGTGACAGGTCTTGCCATATAGAACTGCCGGTATGCATCCATTCTTCAGCAAGCATGCACAGCACCGACCGCGTGCTCTTGTTGGGCCCAGGGCAGCGCCAACATTGCAGCCTGGTCACACCCTCTCACCATCAAACCCAGCTAGCTCTCCCTGGCTTTTAGGGCAAAGACCAGCTCCTTAGCCTGACATCCAAGGCTTTCCCTGGTCGCCCTGCCTACCCCATTGGCCTTAGCTCTGATACTGCCCACAGGCATCCTTTGCTCCCATGGCCACTGAGCTATTTGCACCACCCCACATCTGCTGTGCTCATCAGGCCTTCGCACACTCGTACCTGCTCTTCCCTCTACTGGACCACCCTTTGTCAGCTGTCCTCCTAGCCATCTCCTCCCCCAAGAGGCAGCGCAGCACCACCTCCTCCAGGCAGTCCTTCCTGATTTTCTCTTTACCATTGCCCTGTTGCTTTTCCGTGTCCCCTGTACCCATCTCTCCTAGCACGTCAGCCATTCAACAGATACATATTGGGCACTCGACTAAGTTGAAAGGACTGCAGGGTTAATTCTAAGGATCCCTGCTTGGTATCAGTCAGCATTGATGAAGTGCCAGATGCAGTGCTAAGCACCCTCCTTATATCATCTCATTTAATCCTCCCGGCTGCCCGTATGAGGTAGGCCTAGAATTAACCCTATTGTTCAGAAGTGGAAGTGAAGATTAAAGAGGGTAACAGAGATAGTGAGTAGTGGGGCCAGGATGCACAGACCAAGCAATCAGACCCCAGGGCTTTTGTGTTTCACTGGGAAACAATATTGTCTTTTATTGTTCTGCATTACACTGCAATTGTCTGTTTACTCTGCCTTCCTGGATCAGTCCGGATCCCAGCAGGAAGCAGATGGCACACTCAAAATAGGATAATTTGTGCAGAGTTTAATAAGGGACTCATTTGAGAAGTGTGGGGGGGTTAGAGAAACCACAAGGGATGGTGGGGCACTCCAGGCTCCTATAAAGGGTGAGGGAGGGACTGCCTCTGGGAAGCGGGAGCCAGAGACTCTGTGCAGAGGCCCCTCAGCCAGCATCTGAGAGGGTAGGAGCAGGGAGAGGGGGAGGAACACCGGCTTCCCTGCATGTTCTTCCTCCAGTTGCCTTCCAGACATCCCATTGGCTGAACCCAACTGGAGGCCAGAGGGCCAAGGAGCCCTGTGATGCGTTCAGAGCAGATCGGGCCCTTGGAGGCCAGAGGAGGACAGGAAAGGGTAGCGAGTGGGCCTGGTGGGCCTCCAGCACACTCTCTGAGTGACTGTAGGCTCCCCGAGGGCTGGCTTGGCCTTGATCCCACGTATGCCCATGACACCTTCCACAGAAGCCAGCAGGCTAAGTGCTTGGCATGTGTAAATAATGAGCAACTGGGGATGCTTGGGTGACTCAGTTGGTTAGGCATCTGCCTTTGGCTTGGGTCCTGAGATCGAGTCCCGCATCAGGCTCCCTGCTCAACAGGGAGCCTGCTTCTCCCTCTGCCTGCCACTCCCCCTGCTTGTGCTCTCTCTCTGACAAATAAATAAATAAAATCTTAAAAGAAAAAGAACGAGCGACTGATCTTTAGTAAAAAAGGCTGTTTCCGAAATGTCTGCTTCTCAATCATGTGTGGTTCCAGGATTCTGAGTATGTAGGTGTGTGTTTGTGTTGTTTCTGAGTATATATGTGTGTGTGTGTCTGTTCATGTTGTTTCCAAGAGTATGTGTATGTGTCTGTGTTACTTCCTTTTTTTTTAATATTTACTTATTTTTATTATTTTTTTTAAAGATTTTATTTATTTGAGAGAGAGAATGAGAGAGAGAGAGAGAGAGAGCATGAGAGGGGGGAGGGTCAGAGGGAGAAGCAGACTCCCCGCTGAGCAGGGAGCCCGATGCGGGACTTGATCCCGGGACTCCAGGATCATGACCTGAGCCGAAGGCAGTTGCTCAACTGACTGAGCCACCCAGGCGCCCCAAATATTTACTTATTTTTAGAGAGAGAGCATGTGCACATATGGGGAGGGGCAGAGGGAGAGAGAATCTCAAGCAGACTCCACGCTGAGCGTGGAGCCTGATGCAGGACTCCATCTCACGACCCTGAGATCATGACCTGAGCCGAAATCAAGAGTCGGACACTTTACCGACTGAGCCACCCAGGCACCCATGTCCATGTTATTTCTGAGTGAGTATGTGTGCCTGCCTGTCTGTGTTCTCTCTGAGGTTGGTGGTGGGGAAGAAAATGGCAGAGTCCTCCCAACTCCGAGACATCTGATTCTTTTCAGTGGCTTTCAGGAAACTCTTCACACCGCTTTGCCCCATTTGAACTTGGATATAAAAGTGGAAAACAAGCCTTTTTTTAAAAAAAATATAAGAAGCCAGTGAATGCCGTGCTGACCTCACACGAGCTGCACACAGGCGCAGCCACTGAGATCATTGGGTCTGGGCGCTCAGCCTTTGCCTGGATTCCTGAAGTGAGGGCAGCAAGAGCAGGCCCCGTGCTGGGTCCGCTGAGACTGGCTGTGTGGACCCATGGGAGGCACGGGCACCCAGGTGCCCTGGCCCAGCCTGGCGGCCGCTGCACTCATACCTCCTGATCAGGAGGCCTTCCCCATACTTCCAGATTGAATCATCTGAAGAAGAGCACCCAGCCAGAGGGAGGAGAGAAAAAGAAGTTACTGAGTTACTATAGGAGGTGCCCCTGGAAGCCCACAGTGCTGGGTGCAAGGACCCAAAAGGAAAGCTATAAATCCAAATTGATGATAATTCTTTTTTTTTTTTTTTCACTTTGTGTGTGGTGTGAATGTGTTTGTGTCTCTGAAGAGGAAAGGAAGGGGGGTGCATGATCCCTTCTCTCCAGGGACATCAGATCAAGAAGAAATTTCTGTCTTCCTATTTGTTCTCAGACACATCTGCAGGGGTGAAGCTGTGGACACCTGATGTTGAAAACCGGGGCTGGCTTTGAAGTCCCACAGACCTGCTTGTTAGGGCAGGGGCCAAGTATTTAACTTCTGTGTCTCAGTTTCCTCATTTGTAAAATGGGGATCATCTGACATCAGAGGGTTGGGTAAGAATTCAAGGGCGTATAATGAAGGCAAAGTTCTGAGTAATGGTGGGTTGGCAGTAATGGGTCTTCCCATCCTTTTCCCTCTATTTTTTGCTGGTAGAACTCTACTAGCCCACTCTTTCTATTATACTTTGTGAAATCCTCTCCAGTAAAACCAAATTTCTTTCTGTCTTTTTTGCTTGCATTACTTGTCTTCCTCCTCTGCTCCCACTCTCTTACCCCCAGCCATAACCAGACCCCACTGGGGCCTCTCTTCCCAGCTTCTCCAGTGCCCCGGCCATTGTCCATCCTACAGTGGGCACCAGCATGCTAACCAGGGAGGGTGCATTATGGCCCGAGGATCATAGCATCGAAGCGTTTAGAACCCTGAGGCTAACCACCAGTCAATAACCATAAACAATCCTTGACATTGGCCTAGGTCCTTTGTACCTGTTGATCCCCAAGTGCCTACCAGGGAAGGTCTGTAGCTGAGACCAGCAAAATGGAGCCGTTAGGAAACAAGGGCAGTAAAAATGCAAGCAGGGGAGGTAAGGCAGCCAGTCTTGGGTTCAGGAAGGCGAAGATCCCAAAGCTGACTCTGCTTAGGGACAGACCCCAGATTATTCTTTGTCGTAGAGGCCTCTTTTATATTTTGCCTTGAAGGTTGTCCCAGATGCCTTGCAGATGGGGGCTCTGTGAACAGTTAAGGGGTAAATCGCTGTGGCTCTGTTATCCTCTTTGTATGAAAAGAAGCCAAGATGCCTTTGACTTCTGCTGCTTTCCAGGGCTGGTGGGTTGGGTACCTCCCATGGAAGCTAAACACCATGGCACGGGCGAGGACTCAAACTCAGGTCAGCTCGACTTTAACATCTGCTATGCTTCCCCAGCAAGAACCAGGCAATGATGAAGCCGATTTGTTGAGTTGGGCAAAACCTGCCATTTATTAAAGTCAGCAGATATAGAGGATTGTTAAAAATCTATTATGCTAAAATAATGTAGCTACAATGAACCAGAAGCTTGATGTGAATTCAATGCCTTCTGCAGTCTGAAGCGCAGACTGCATTACATGGGAACATGATTCCCAAACTTTGCAAAGTCTCTGGGGGTGGTAATAGGAGGATCTGGGGTTTAAACACAAGGACGCAAACTATTGCTCGGACCAAATCCATCCCGGATCCATGGTGCATCTGTGTCTCTTCTGACTGGTGGTTTCCAACCGTGGTGTGGTTGAGAAAGAAGTGATCCTGGAGTCAGAACTGGATCCAAGTGCAGAGGCAAATGCTTTGGAGCTCCCTGGTGGTGGGTAGGTTTCAAAACCTCCATACAGTTATGCTCTCCTTACAGTGTTGTGTTGAGGATGAAATGAGAAATATTTGAAAGCGCCAGGTCCCTTGCCTGCTACATTTTAAGTGTAAACACATTCATTTCCTTCCTACTTAAACTGTTTAGCTTCTCCCTACTCAAGTTGGTTGATGTTAGTCCTGTTACAAATATGCATGTGTTGGAATCCACCTTGGCAAAGATCTGAAAGCCCAAGGGACAGAGATACCATAGGCCTCCTGATCATGGGACTATTTTCTGACCAGAGACATGGCCCCTTTTAGAATCAGAGAATGTGAAAGACAGCCTAAGCCAGATCCGTGTGCACATGCGCATGCACACAAGTGAGTATGTGTTTATGTATGTGTTTATATTCCATCATATTCCTCAGAGAATAGGCAATTATATTATAAAATATATGAACCAGTGGAAAGATATATGCATAAAATGCATACAGTTCAGGACCATAGGTAGGCTGGACTATGAAGACTGGGAATAGACGTATAGCTGCATATATACTATAGGATCTTAGAGAATTGTTACTTTGAAACTGCACATTTCTTCCTGAGCTTTTATACATGTATTATTATGTATGCCATACTTCTTTTTTCCTTTAAGATTTTTTTTTTAAAGATTTTATTTTATTTTTTGACAGAGAGAGAGACAGCGAGAGAGGGAACACGAGCATGGGGAGTGGGAGAGGGAGAAGCAGGCTTCCCGCCGAGCAGGGAGCCCAATGCGGGGCTCGATCCCAGGACCCTGGGATCATGACCTGAGCTGAAGGCAGACGCTCAACGACTGAGCCACCCACGTGCCCCAGGATTTTTTTATTTTTAGTTAATTTCTACACCCAACATGGGGCTCAAACTCACGACCCTGGGATCAAGAGTCACATGCCCTTCCGACTGAGCCAGCCAGGCACCCCATATATGCCATCCTTCTATGAACGTATTATATGTGTCTTTTGATGAATGTATGTATGCATTTCTGTTGGTATATACCTAGGAATGAAATTGCTGGCTCATCTTATTCTTTGATTTTAATTGACATCATCAGAGCAAATAATAATAATAGTTTCGTGGAAAACAACAAAATTTCACACACAGTAAAATGTCAGCCCTTTGGATTGAATGGACATTTATGGGACACAGGCATTGTAGTCTCACATATATTAGCTTATTTAATATTCACAACAGTCTCTGAAGCTGCTATCATTAGCCCCATTGTAGAGGTGAGGAAAGTTGAGTCTTTTCCCCAGTACCATACAGCTTGTAAATGCTAGTGTCAGGATTTGATTCCGGGTCTTTTGACTCCTAATCTGTTGCCAGCTTAGCCACTGCTGCTTTCCTCAACAAATTTGCATTTTCTGTAAAGCCTTTGCGTACCAAATATTTTTTATTTTTGTTACTTTTGCTGGTCTGATTGAAAGCCCTTCTAAAAGGCCTGCATCTGGCGTGGTGCCTAGAATATAGCATCATGTCTCAAAACTCCTCTTGATGACAAAGGTTCATCATTTGGAATATCACTTTTTCTTGAGGCTGGTATCCATTGAACAGAATGGTTTGCCCTCGTTAGCAGGCACACGATGTAGAATTTCTTTTTAGTGGGGGTGTTAGCAAATTTCCACAGTTTTTGGTATTTTTTCCCCTTTTTTGTTGACCCTTCTCACTATTCCCAGCATAACTGCTCTGCTCAGTTTGCTGAAGGCCTAAAGACCAGCTCACCAAATGTGTTAGAATTGCATATATAGTAAGGGAAAATGAGGGGGCGCTCCTGTGATCAGAATGCATGAGTTTTGGTACATGGACTTTGTAGAAATGAATTTGGCTCCCTGGGGATCTGTGTGGTTTCCTCCCTGATTCCTGTGTTCTAGAAAAAATCAGATAGGGGGTGTGTGTCTGTGTGTGAGTGTGAGTGTGTGTGTGTGTCCATCCATCCACATGCATACACCTTTTCCTCTAGAAAAGGAAAAAGTAGGGTAAAAATGCCATCCAGGTCTGGAGAAAGAACTAGTAAGTTTTATCTGAATTCTCTCTCCTCTCACTTACTTTCAGGTATACACAGATACACTGACTATAACACAAAATAACAAAATAAAAGTAGAATTTTTTACCCTCATAAGGATTATTTGGGTTACAGCTCTATCCACAGTGTGTACAGAATCAGATATATTAAAGCTGCAGAAAAAAACAGGGTGGAAAAATGTTTCCTTCCTCCAAATGTGTCTCCTCACTTAGGTCATTGTAGCTGGAATTCTTAAGAACCTTAATGAGAAAGAAGGATAACCAAAGAAAACCCATTCTTGACCCAACAATACGATACCAACTCACTGTTGGGTTATAAATAATACATCCACTAGTAAAATATCAAATCTGTCTTACGGAAACAAATAAACAACAAAACTGTCATCCTATTTCAACTGTGAAAGACCACCACCATTTGTCTTTCTGGCAGGGAAAATAATTCTGGAATTTTAAATTTTAAATCAGGAAAGACTGAGCAGAACATTGATTTTAAAGCAGAGAAGTCTTTCAGCTTTATCATCTTATTTCCTATTTGGAATCTCTCCCGTCTCTTCTCTCTTAACCAAATTGTACAAAGGTTGTGTAAATAAATTTGCTTCTTCAGAAATCCACTTTGCGGGAGCCTGTTGGCTCCTCTGTGGCTGTATTTCTGAAGCAATTCCTGAGATGAAATTTAAGGTCCTATAATGTGTAATGCCTGTATTCTGTAAATTGAGACCAGTCTTTTTAATGATTCTATAACTCCATAAAGTAGGCCATAGTGATTGTCTTCAGAATAATGCAATAGAATCTCTACGCCTCTGAATATAGAATCTAAAAGAGGACAAGGTGGGGAAAATGACTGGTAGAATACTTCTAATTTGGTCACTTCTGAGATGAGCTATTTTCATACATTCTTAGTTGGTTCAGCATGTTCATGGGCTCGTGTTTAAGATCAGATTCCAACTGCATACAAACAAAAATCCAAATAACATTAGCAATTAGGGTTTTTTCCTTCTCTCTCTCAGACTGAAGAGGTCTGGAGCTAGCCCAAAACCAGATGGTGCCTCTGTGGTTATCGGAGACCCGAGCTGTTTTCCATCTCTGGTTGTGCCATCCTTCATGTTACCTCATGTTCCAAAATGGTTGCTGGAGTGTCAGCCATCACATCCTCACTACAGGCAGCAGGATGGAGGAAGAGAGAAAGGGCAACAGGATTCCTCCTCTAGCCCAATTAGCTCTTTTTAAGGTACTTTCTCAAAAATCCTACATAGCACTTCAGCTTACATCTCAGTGGCTAGACTTGGGTACACAGCCGTACCAGCTGTAGCTGAGGCTGGAAGATGAGTCTTTTGGCTGAACACGTTACTGCCCTGAATCAAATGGTTACTGAAGAAAGGGAGACCAGATAGAGGAGACGTACATAACCAGTAGTCCCTGCCACATGCAAGCCATTCCAATTCCTATTTGTACAAAGAGTGTAGTATAGTGGAAAGCGCTTATACTTTGAAATCAGATGGACTTGTATTTGATCTTAGCTCCTCCACTCACTCATATGTGGGACCTCTTCCATTGAACAGGAGGAGAGTAACCGCTACTTTGTAGAGTTGCTTTCAGGTTTAAACAAAATCAGTATGTAAAGTGCCTTGTACATAGGAGATACTGAATGATAGCCATTATAATTGTTATTCTTTTTCTTCAGTTTTTTAAAAATCTGAATATAGTTGACACACAGTGCTACATTAGTTTCAGGTGTACAACACAGTGACCCAACTTCTCCACACACTATGCTATGCTCACAAGTGCAGCCATCCGCCACCACACAGTATAGGTATTATTATTAACAGAGAGTAAGATGTACCTTCTACCTGCATCTGCATAGTGATGGTTTTTAAAATTGAGATGTAATTCACATAATGTCAAATTTGCTCTTTTTTTTTTAAGGATTTTATTTATTTATTTGGCAGAGAGATACAGAGAGAGAACAAATAGGCAGAGAGGCAGGCAGAGGGAGAGGGAGAAGCAGGCTCCCCGCCGAGCAGGGAGCCCGATGCAGGGCTTGATCCCAGGACCGTAGGATTATGACCTGAGCTGAAGGCAGCCACTTAACCGACTGAGCCACCCAGGCGCCCCTCAAATTTGCTCTTTTAAGGTGTATAGTTCAGTCGTGTTCACAAAGTTATGTAACTATCACCATGAATTCTAAAACATTTCATCACTCCCTAAAAGCAACCCTGTATCAATTGGCAATCACTCCTCCTTCCTCCCTTCCACCGCCCCCTGCCAGCCACCACCTTTCTGTCTGCTTTCCGTGCCTGTGCATCTGCTTATTCTGGATGTTTCATATACATAGAATCGTATCATTTGTGGCTTTTGTGTCTTCCACTAGCATCATGTGTTTTCAAGTTTCATCTCTGTTGTAGCACATAGCAGGACTTTATTCCTTTTTGATGACTGAATAATATTCCATTATATGGCTATACCACATTTTGTTTATCCATTCAGGGACGTTTGGACTGTTCCCACTACTTGACTACTACGAGTCTTGCTGCTATGAGCATTCATGTACAAACCTTTGCATGGATGTGTGTTTCATTTTGCTTGGGTAAATACCTGAGTGGAATTGCTGGGTTATATGGTAACCCCATGTTTAACCTTTTGAGGAACTACTGGATTGTTTTCCGAAGCTGCTACATCGTTTTACATTCCCACCAGCAATGTGTGAGGTTCCAGTTTCTCCACATCCTCTCCAACACTTGCTATTTTACATCTTTCTCATTGTAGTCATTCTAGTGGGTGTGAGTGGTGTCTCGTTGTGGTTTTGCTTTGCATTTCCCTACATGATCAATAATATGGAACATCTCTTCATGTGCTTATATCTTCTTTGGAGAAATGTCTATTCAAGTCCTTTGCCTATTTTAAAAATTAGTTACTTATCTTTTTATTGTTGAATTGTAAGAGGTAATGTATTTTGGATACTAGACCCTTATCAGATTATATGATTTGCAAATATTTTCTCCCAGTCTGTTATGTGTATAATCTAATTTACTCTTTAAAAAAAAAAAGATTTATTTATTTATTTTAGAGAGTGGGGGGAGGGGCCGAGGGGTAGAGAGAATCCTGAAGCAGACTCCCTGCTGAGTGCAGAGGATGACACGGGGTTGACTTGGGGCTCAATCCCAGGACCCCAGGATCATGACCTGAGCCGAAATCCAGAGTCAGCTGCTTAACCAGCTGAGCCATCCAGGCGCCCCTCTGATTTACTCTTTATGACAATCATTGGAGGTGGATACTGTTATCCCCATTTTACAGAGAGGAAGCTGAGGCTCTGAGGCAGTGAATTGCTTGTCCAAGATAACACATCTGCTAACACTGAAGATGGTACCAGAACCCAGGAAAAGATTAGCCAGAGCTCTTCTAGTTTTATTGGTACCAACCCATCTCAGACCAGCTTCTGCTAAAAAAGAAGTATAGTTGCTTATATACCTGGGAACTTCCAGGGCTGGACTGGCATCGGGCATGGTACAGATTATGCAGAGCCAGTGATTCCAATGATGTCACCAGGACTCTCTCTGTCCCTCTCTCCTTCCCTCCCTGCAGTTCTTGCTGTCTTTTGGTTTGCATCATTCTTAAGCATATTCTGTCATGTGTAGCAAAGATGGTCACCAGTAGCTGAAGGCTTACTAAGTCCTTTGAGCTAGAGCATATCGCTCTTTACCCCCCAGCACCCGTATCAGCGCTCCATAAATCTCCCTGATTGGCCTTGCCGGAGTTTATTACCTATTGATGGGAATACCCGTCGGTGCTGCTTTCAGGAGTCTGGGATACTCTGGGTAGAGAGCCAGGGCCCAGCCCTCTGTTTGGGCACGCGGAGACGTGTGATTGACAATCTCTGGAGAATCACGTGGAGTCAAGGAGGGGGTAGTTCCTAAAAGAAGGGGATATGTAGGGCAGACAGAAAATATAGCCAATGTCCTACAAGGTCTGTCTGAACTGCTAAATTCAGGATGCTGAAATTAGTTGGGGGTAAATGAAAGTTAATTCCCAAAGGCAGACACTAGGAAAAAAATCAGTTTGCTTGTAAAATAAAAATAATATTGAAAGTAATCATCTCCAGATCCAATCAGCAGTCCACTTAAACAGAGCAATTTTATAAAGTGGTTTGTATAATAACCTCTAAATCTCTACAGCCAGAGCAGTACGACTAATTTTTCAAAAGCAAAAAGTAAAATAAAAAACAGGGAAGAGAAGCTAGATGTGTCTGTCAGAAGGTTTGCTAGCAACTGTAGAGGGTTGTTGTTGTGTTGCTTTTTTTTTTTTTTTTTAATTAGGACCCCTAGTGTGATGTGGAATGTTCACATTTGAGAAGGATGCTAACCAAAGAGTATATGCTCAGAAGAAAGCTCTGCAGTGGGTGGGCAATTTTCCTTTTTCAAATAGAGCGATGCCCTACATTTGACATAATTAGGAAAAAATTCTGTTATAATACAGCTCATTGTTATGTGGGTTTAAATACCTTGCAGGTGAAATCATACTTTTGAAAAGCAACAACTGGATGCTGTGATAGATTCATATAATATAGGGTGCCTCTAACAGGGGAGCCCCAACCCAGAATTGATGACCTCTAGACTGTTCTTGGCTTGCAGGTGGCTCTGAAGACAGAGCAGGCGGCCTTGTGGTGTTTGGGGTTGGTTGTAACACTGATGTCAAAAAAGAATTCATCAAATTATAGGATGTTACTGTCCTAGGATCCGAGAGCTTCTGCCCCAGGCTCCTGGTTTTAACTACAGGGAAAAGGAGGCCAAAGGAGGTGAAAACAATTTGGCTCTGGAAAAGGAGCCGGCCTCCCTGGCATTCCATGTTCCTTCTCAATGCCAAAGTCATAAAGAGCTGTCATTTATCAAAGTTTTTTTCTTGAGTTGTGTTTCAGATGATCAGCAGCTTTGAAAAGTGCTCATAAAAATAGGTCTAACTGGGCTTTGGACAAATCAGAGAGCTAGCCATACATGAAACGACCTTTTTTTTTTTTTTTGACTTTATATTCATAGGTCGCATATTTGAAATCCATATTTATTTCTGTTTGAATTCTTTGAACATTTCATCAGTTGTGCTGAAAACTTGTGTCTGTGCCTACATAGGAGGACAGGGACTGTCTTGTGTATCTTCTTGACTCCCAAGGCGTCTAGCATAGGACCTTTTTAGAATACAAATGGTGATATTGGTAGCTAACATTTATTGATCATTTTCTATACACCAGGCACTGTGCTAAGCACTTTGCAAGGATTATCTCGGTTATACCTCAACAACCTTATGAGAGAAAGGTCTTCTCATTATCCTTTTAAAAGTGAAGAAATTGACATTAAATACTTTGCCTAAGGTTAACATTCCCTGTGAAGTGGCAGAGCGGGGACTTGAACTCGGGTCATCCGAATCTAGATCATGCATATATGACTTCTTAACTTTTACAAAGGGGCTCTTAAGGAAGGGAGGATAGGATGGGAGGAGGTAGAAGGCCCATCTGCTAACATTGATTGCCCTCAAGCTCCCCCGTTTACCTGGCTTTGGAGAGAAGGAAAGAAAAGAAAAGAGACAAGGGAATAAAAACCGAAGGAGGAGTACCACTTGGGTTGTGCGGTGTACTCACAATCTTCTTGCTCAAAATTAGGGGTGTCAGTTTACCGACCTAGTGCTAGATTTTATATATTACAGTTTTTAAATAGTAGGCAGATGTCTATAAGCATTCCTTGATACTGTGACGCAAGGGTGAGCAGAGTCTCTTCTTACACGAGGGTTTCAGGTATTTTTCTGGAGACATGGTCTTTAATCCCTTCTTTGAAATGTAACTGGAAAAGGTGGAGGAGTAGGGAGACCCTTGGGAACCAGGATACCTGGGATCTGGCCCTGGTTCCCCACAGATCTTCCAAGGAACTGGCTCTATAGTCTGTGATGAATGATGAAAGCGACTCCGAGAACCAGGATTCCTCCCATACCCCGTCCCTGTGAATGCCCATTCATTCATTCTTCTCTTCACTTATTCAGTGAGCGTCTCTCAAGCATCTAGGGCTCTGGGATTGTCATAGTGAATGGAAAATCCCCTGCTCTCAAGGAGCTCACAGTCTTGTTGGAGAAATAGAAATATTTGAAAAATGGTGCCATGAAAAAGGGTCATAAAAGAGGCATGTTCTCAGTCTTGAGATAGCACAGAAGTGGGCATGAGTATGACAAAGTCTAAATGGAAAACAAAACACATTTGTCAAAAGAAAAGAAAAGAAACCTGGATGTTCTATAAGTTCTTCTCATTTTTCAGGCTAATGTTTCTTTTTCAGAAATAAACTAAGATTTAAAATTGCTCACTCCTGTAGATGGCAAGTTTTTAGGAATCCCATATAACACCATGATTTTTCTTCACTGGAGGTTGTTTTACTCATAGTAGAAATGATGTAGTTCATAAAAGGGAGCTGGTTCAATCCAAAGCACATTTATTGAGGGCCCCCACGGGGCCTGTGCTAGGCAGTGCCTTCTGTGGGGAGAAGCCTGCAGGGTTCACATTCAGACTGGCTGTGAACGGTAGGTCTCCACTGATTAACCGTCGACCTTGAGTGGCTTGTGCCTGTCTCTGAGTTCTCTCAGCAGAAAGTATGGTATCGCACAAGGCTCCTTAGGAGATTTCAGGATATGGTGCTTGGAAAATACCAAGCCTGGACCTCCAGGAACTTCGGGGATGTAGGTGATACAGAGAAAGATAGATTCAGTCCCCCAGTGCCCTCAGGGATTGACAGTCTGGGAATTTTGTAGTGCAGGAAAATCAGTAGGAAGATCTGAGTTCTGAGCTGAGCCCTGCCACCCACAGAGCCGCTTGTCACCAGGAAGGTTCTGTCTCTCCGAGTGTAGCGAGTCTGAAGTCCCTTCACATGGTGCCAGCATCCTCCATTGCTTATGCAGTGAGAAAAGCTATCTTGCAAGCATCCACGGGAAGATTAGTCTCAGCTGGAGAGATGGGCAAGGGGGTGCTCTCCAGACCAGTCCAACTTGCATTTGAGTTGGGTTTGTAATGAGGTCCCCAGGAAAAAAGATAACCCATAGACTCTATGTGAAAGAAAATTATCCTGGGGCTACAGACCCACTGTCTTGGATGAGCTTGGGGTGCAAGGTGGCTAATTACATCGACTGTGACATCAGACTGGTCAGTCTTGCTCCACTACTTGCCAAGGTGACCTCTAGGCTTCAGGTTTCCCCCTTGTATAAAATGGGGAGAATACCAGTGCCTGCTTTATAAGGTTGCTGTGAGTATTTAGTGCGGTCACGCCAGCAATGACGCAGAAGAGCGCCGGGCATATAAGAAGCACAGCAATTGTTAGTTGATCTAATTTCACAGGACAGACAGAAATCTATTCCTGAGTTCACTCAGTTGATATGTATACTGTGGGTCTTCAGGTTCCAGCACTCTACCTGACTCTTTTCTTTTCTCCATCAGAAGGAACAGTCAGGGAGCAGGGAGGTGGAAGAGAGAGTAGTTTTTTGGTCTCCAAATAAACCATGTTCTCCTCTTTACTTCCTGAGGAACACTCAAGCGGTTTACTTGGAGTATTTAAATTAAGTACATTTGAGACTAGAATAGGATTTTTATTTATTTTTTCATTGCATGAAATTACATGAGTGCACTTGGGCAGCACCCATACAAGGCACATGACAAAAGCAGTCTTTATTTAGCTTAGGGAGAATATGGCAACAGGGAGCCTAGCAGTAAAACACAGGCAATCAAACGCATCCCTCCCTCCTCCTACCTGCCCCCTCCCCTCCCGCCCCCCGCAGCACTTTCCTGTCTTCTAGCACTTCATTAAACTGATAGAAAACGAATTCATAAGTTATCAGGTAAAATAAGGAAATAAGAATACTTTCTTTGGTTGCCTGGGTTGGGAGAAATATCCAACAGAGTAGCACTGTGCAAGGTAGAGTCAAGAGATCGATTTTGCAGCTGGTGGCAAAAGCCTTGGATGTACTCTGCCAGGCTCAGGGATCTTAACTTGCAGTGAGATTTCTTCGTGTCTCAGTTTCCATTATATACTCCCACATCAGGACTGTTGTATGAATGAATTCAGAGGCTGCATCCCTAACCACTAGTGTAGCGCCTGACCCAGGATAGGAGCTCAGAAAGTGCTAGCCTCAGGACTCTCTCTGGTTAATCTGGGATAATTATACTTACTTTATAAAGCTGTCATGAAGTTTAAAGAAGGATATGTGGAGTGGGGGGCGTGCCTGGATGGCTCAGTAGGTTAAACATCTGACTCTTGATTTTGGCTCAGGTTGTGATCTCAGGGTCCTGGGATGGAGCCTCATGTCTGTCCAGCATCTGGCCTCTGCTCTCATAGGGGAGTCTGCTTAAGATTCTCTCTCTTCCTTTGCCCCTCCCTCCACTCAGCTCTCTCTCTCTCTCTCTCTCTCTCAAACAAATAAATAAATAAAAAGAGGGGTATGTGTGTCCAAAATTCTAATTCTATTCACTTAGCAAAGTGTCTGGTACATAGCAGTTCTCTGTTTCTTTTCTTTTCTTTTTTTCTTTTTTTTTTTTTTTTTTGGAAGGAATATCAGAATTTATATCTCCAGATAAGGTTTTCAATATTCCCATATTATCTGAAAAGTACTGTCTACTATGCTATCTCAGATCTTGATAAGCACTTTATGTGGTCTAGTTCATTGAATCCTCAGAGCACTAACACAGTTACTATCATTGCTCCCATTTTTCAGATGTGAAAACTGAGACCCAGAAAAGTGAATTACTTCAACAAGGTCTTATAGCTGCTACGCAGCAGAGATGTGAGCTCAAGTCTTTCTTAGCTAGAACTCATGCCCCTGTAAAATAAATGAATTCCTGAAAACTAAGTAAACTCAAACGAAATTCATGCAGCTTGTAACTCATGCTCCTGCAAAATAAATGCCCTGTTCTATCCTCTAGAAGTTGCCTTGCTTTGAATGTCCTTCTTTATAGGAACTGTGTTCCATGAAAATGAGGCTTTTATTTTATGACCTTAACTCATTTCTGATCCTGATTAGTATTCATTCTGTTGGATTCTAGATACTGGTTATTTACTTCCAGAGTCCAAAACCATCACTCATGGATTTGACCTCACAAAGGATGCTTACAAGAATAACCTAGGTCTCTGAAGAAGATTCCCAAATCTGAGATCTCATACTGTGGGAATTGCCATGCACCACCCCCCTCCTCTTTTTTCCTCCTCCAGGTGACTAATTTAGAGATACATCTGAGTCCTGGAATGAAAAGAGGTGTATTTATAGCCATGCTTCACATAAAAAGCAAGTTCAAAGGGAACTAACAGTGGTTGAGTATTCACTATGCGTCAACCTCTTTATCCACATCCCCTTGGTTTATTTCCCCTAACAACCTGTATTGTAGTTTTATTATTGCGCTAACTTTGCAGATGAGAAGACAAGGCTGATAATCAACAGACTAGAGAGTCCAACCCCAGTTCACATAACATAAAGCATATTCTCTTCCCACCTTATTGCCCCTGTCTCATGAAGGCACTGGGAGCTTTTGAAGAATGCTCTAAGTTCCATCCCATCAGGTTGGGATGCTGGCTGGTGCCGTTGATCTCGCTCCCATAGAGCACCCCAGACTCCTCATCGCACTGTCCTTTCCCTGGTACACTGTTGGCCATCTTGCAAATGCAACCCCTCGGTTGTTAGGTAGGTGGGCCGGAGTGAAGCCTATACTTGGAAATAGAAGTCTGTCAATTCCCTGATGACAGTGGGGTCAATAGTACCATCACTGTTCATGAGAATAAGCCACCACTCTTCTTATTTAAAGCATGCTACAAGGACTCCTGTCTTACCCCAGTCAGCAGCGCTCAGAGTAAGAAACGGCATGAGGAGTATGAGGGTGCTCAACTGCCTTGATGGGGATGATGATGGCAACAAAGATGATGCGTGCTTCGTACAAAGCCGGGCACACACAAGTATACGTATGGGTGTGTGTTTTCTGGCTCTGCAAAGGATGATGTAGATTTCTGAGCAGCTCCACACAAAGAAATCCAGCGTTTTGAGTTTTGCCTACATTAGACTCTATTCACTTTGAGATATCCAGGAATGGTTTTCAGGCTATTTGAGAAAATGAGAGGTGCAGATGGCTTGTGCCGGGACATGGTTTCAAATTTAAAGAGGATTATGGCCCATGAACCCCAGAAATTGTGGGTAGAAGTGTGAACCTTTGAAATTCTAATTGCAGACGGTCAGAGGAGGAATATACTTACTGGGGCACAGTATCTCATTGTTCACGTATTCCTGTCCTGGCCAGAGGAGGTGGGGAGGAGCAGGATAACATAATCTCCAAGAGAAACTGAAACAACTGATGGCAGCATTTTGAGCTCTCCAGTGAATTCTGTCACGAAAGAAATCCCCGGCTGTTTACCATTGCAGCTAGCTTAGCTTCTCGTAATAAATTTTATTTCTTGCGTTGTAGAGTTGGGGGTATACACAGACTCGGCTCCAGCTGGGAGGGATCTGTGTGGTCATTTTGGCACACCCACCCCTTTATTTTACAAGCGACGGCACTAAGGCCCAACGTGAGAACATCAGTTATTAGGAGAGAAAGCTTGGGAATCCAGGGCTCTGGGAACTGAGGCAATTATTCACTGACTCTAGGCTTTTAATAAAAGCTCCTATTTATCAAGTGTTTATATATGTCATACATACAGGATAGAAGGCGCAACCAACCCAGTGGAGGTGACAGGCATTAGATGATTTGCAATACAGAGGAGAATAGAATAAGTACAAAATCAAAGTCAAAACTGATTTCCAGCCTGGAGGGTGTCCTTCTTGGAGTGGATGGAAGTCTCAGTACTGGGTGTTATACTCAACTGCTCCACAGGGAAGCACAGGGTTATTGAGGTCACAGAGCTTAATTAGCCCAAGCTAGTAGGAGCCATAATGCTCCAAGTCACAGAACTTGTCAGATGCAGGATGACTCGGTTAGTATGTGGAAAAAGAGGTAAGATTTTCTTCTGAGTGGTTCATAGTCCAAAAGCTCATTTTCTGTCAACCACTGCACATGAGCAAGTGACCTCCAGGTGCTGGTCTTCAGCTGCCTGCTGTTGCCATCTGGCTAACTCCCCAGAACCTCAACTTTGGTGTGTCCCAAACCAAACTTGGCTTTTTTTAGATTTATTTATTTGAGAGAGGACTGGGGGCGAGGCAGGAGAAGAGAATCTTCAAGCAGACTCCCCACTGAGTGTGGAGCCCAAAGAAGGGCTCCATCTCACAACCCGTGAGATCATGACCTGAGCCCAAACCAAGAGTCAGGTGCTTAACCAACTAAGTCATCCAGGTGCCCCCCCCCCCCCCCGCCCACCAGCCAACCAAACTTTTAAAGTGCTAATGAGGAGAAAGCAAGTGCCTGTTTACTTATTTACTTATTTTTTAGAATGCCTCTCAAGGTTCCTTTCTCAACCCTTTACTTTGCCAGAGAAAAATCATTTACATACGCTGCCTTATGAATTTCTTCCTGTAGTTAGCTGAAACTCTTGCCTACCCGACATTGATGAGTGCTTTGCTGGAGGCACAGTTCAGGTTTCATAGGGCCAGCACAGGTAGACAAAACTCCTTGAACTCATTTCATAATGGCTTTCCTGTGCACAAAGTACTTTCTCATCCATTATTATTTAACATCTCATGGGGCTGGTTCATCTTATGTGAGGCAACTGAAGGCCAAGATCCCATAGCCGACAGGATTCTCTGGGACTCAACCTCTTGTTGTCTTTTCTGCTCAAGATGTTACCTGTCAGAGAGCGCTTCTCTGAACATTCCTTATACTGTGGCACCTCTATCACTTTTTTTTTTAAGATTTTAATTATTTGAGAGCGAGAGAACACGAGCAGGTGAGAGGGGCAGAGGGAGAGGCAGCTCCCCACTGAGCAGAGAACCCGATATCCGGCTGGATCCTAGGACTCTGGGATCATGACCTGAGCTGAAGGCAGCCACTCAATCGCCTGAGCCACCCAGATGTCCCCCTCCATCACTTTCTTACTTTATATGTACTCCACGTTATATCACATGATTTGTTGGTTGTCTGATTCCCCACTAGAAGGGAAGCTCCTGAGAGCTGGGACATTGTCATTACTGAATCTCCAGGGCATGTAGTAGGCCCTTAGTAAGTATTTGCTGACAGTGGGGTGATGCATTTTCATTTGACCAGCACTTGCTACTTCTGTGTGCCTTGGGGCACTCCATTGTCCTTGTGGGTAAGGACTAGGGAATGGACACTTAACCACACCAGATGGCAGGAACTCAATCCTAGGGGGAGGCCACAGGGCCAGCCTTCCGCCCTAATGCGGTGCATTTGGAGATGAGTTTGTAAGACTGCTCCTATTGGCTTCAATTACAGGGATCCTGGGAAGCTTCCCAAGGGCCTAGCTTGCTTCTTCTTTTCTTTTTAAAAGCAATTTTACCCGCAATCAGTGGTGAGAAATTAAATGGATTCTTTGGACTAAGTGGAGTGAGCTAGTTAAAATAGCCATCTGCTAGGACCAAGGAATGAGCAATCTGTTGGTACTTTCTCTGCTGAAATTTGGCATCTGCTGGGCATTGTACACCATTTGCACCCCCGGAAATACCTTTTGCACTCCTGACCCTCGTGTGTCCTGCGGGTTAAAAATAAACTTACAGTGCAAATGGAAGATTAGAAAATTGTAAAAAAAAAAAAAAAAGCAAAAATCTTTTCATTTGTCTTAGCATTTTAGCAACGGAAGCGAACTGTACAGAACTAGCCTTCCAAGGACGGTGAGCGTCCTGCACCGGGACCGAGGGCGGGAGCCAAGCGAGCTCACGGCTGCAAGCAAGGGGAGGGGCCCGAGGCCCCCTGCGCCCTCGCCCCCTACGCTCTGCCCGCGGCCCTCGCAGCAGGAGGCGGCTCTCCCAGCCTCGCTTCCTGCACCCACTCGGGACTAAAAAAGAACGCGCATAACTTTTTTTGGTCCCTCTTCTCGCAGAAAGCAGGCGTAACGAGCTAGCTGAAGTAACCGCTGCGGGGGCGGTGCCGGGACGCGAGCTTCCGGAGCCCCGCAAGCCTTGCGGCCCCCAACCCGACGCCCGCGTCGGAAGGCGGCTCGGGAGGCGGGGCGGGGGCGGGGGCGGGGGCGGGGACGGTGCGCAGGCGGAGGCGGGGGGGGGGCCGTGGCGGGGGGGGGGGGGGGGGGGCGGGGCGGGCGGCGGCGCGTGCGCAGAGCACTTCCTTGTTTGTCCCCGTGACTGTAGCGGGAGCGCCGCCTGCCCGCCGCCAGCCTGCCCGCCCGCGGGAGTGTGCGCTCAGTCTGTCGGTGTCCTCGCCGCCGCCTGTCAGAGCGTTCTCAGGAGGCAGTGCCGGCGGACCCGAGCCCCCGCGTAGCGCCAAGCCCCCTCCCCCGCCGCCGGCATGAGCACAGGGAGGCGGGTCCCCGAGAGCCCTCTGCCTCGCGCGCGGCTCGGAGTTTGAAGGGCCCCGCGCCGAGCGCTGCCGCCGCCGCCGCCCGCTCCGCCCGCTTTCTCTCCCGCCGCCGCCGGGGACGGGAGCCGCGCCAGGCCGGGCGCCGGGTGGCAGGCTGCGCGGGGCGTTCATGAGCCACCGGGCGGCCCGCGGCCCCGGGAGCCTGCGCCGTGACTCACTCCCCGCCCCCGCTTGTGTCTCGCCCCCCCGGCAGGATGCCGGACCAGATCTCCGTCTCCGAGTTCATCACCGAGACCACCGAGGACTACAACTCGCCCACCACGTCCAGCTTCACCACGCGGCTGCACAACTGCAGGAACACCGTCACGCTGCTGGAGGAGGTAGGTCGGGGCCGGCGCGCCCCACCGGGGACCCCGGCCAGTCCGCCGGGACGCCTCCATGCCCTCGCTCGCAGCCGCTGCCTCGCAGTTGAATTGTCTGCGTTTCTGAGCGGGGAGGAAAAGGATGTCAGGGGCCGGGGCAGCCACACCCCCTTGGGGATTACCCCCTTCCCGCTCCCAGGTGAAGAGGGGACTTAAGATGTGCAGCCCTTTGCCCCATTTGCCAGGGTGCTGACTCCCCGGGGGCTGGAGGTGGGGAGAGGATTGAGCGAGCTCCTGACAGCCCTAGGAAAAAGAGGAGGGAAGTCCTTTCCCTATCTTGGACCCTTCGTGGGTGCAATACAGTCTGCTGGGCTCTTTCCACATCTTTCTGACCCTGTCATAACCGGCAAAGTAAGTGGTGTCAGGCCCCAGAGGGTAGAGGGAGGCGAAGCAACATGGCCAAGGTCACCAGCAAGGGACTGGGAGATGGTCAGTGACTGCCGCTCTTCGTAGCCCGTCTGTGCCAGGCAGGCTTAGTTGCATAGGCAAGGGCCCCCAAATAAAACCCCAAAGGGGTGAGAGGACACTCAGGCTGGGATTGCTTCCACCCCAGGATTCTTCCCCATCCAGTCTCCAGTGCCTAAACCCCGAGTGGAAAGAGAGATCTGTGCAGACGGGTCCCCACCCGGCTCCCTGCACCCGAGGATTTGGTTCTGCTGAGGCTGCTGCGCAGGCAGGACTTGCCCGCAGGGCACTCCTAAGCTGTGAAGGGAGACTTGAGGCTGCTGGGAAGAGCTGGCCAGAACGGGAGAAAGGGGGGCCTGAGACTGCAGAAGAACAGCTCCCCTTATCTAGATCCTCCAGAGAGGCATTGTGGGTGTCCTGGGCAGGGCCACGGGCAGAGCGATTTCCTTTACAATTTAAGTGAATTAGTGATAGGTTGGAGTGGGTAGGAAAGGAGGAACCCACAAGCCCAAGAGCTGCAAAAGCCTCTGAACCTCAAGAAAAATAGGACATTTGCCTTGGAACTCTGCACCATCTTTAAGTGCCATAAAGCACCACTCCCCTCCAAACAAGCCAAGCCTATTTCAACTGAAAAAGACAGCATTGGGGGAACTTAGGAAGGCAGATCTTTTTCCTGGAGTGGATTATCCTGTGGTTGGTTTATTTAAGGTTTGGGGAGCTCTTTCTGATATAAGCTCACCACAGCCAGCTCTCTGTGATATTGAGAAGCTTGGGCTTCTGTGGGAAACTGCTCTTGGTACAAGCTTTGCTACTCACTCTTCAGGCCGGGTTACATGGAGAATTGGTACTCTGAAGCCTAAGGTCCTAAATTTTAGAAGGGGAGAAATTTCTTTTCATGCTGGGTCCTGTCTTGCCCGCCTGGTGCAGTGAATTAGTCTGAACATTTTATGCCAGTTGAGGATGCTTCTAGAGTTCTCTATGAAGTTAATGTTGGGTTATTGAACTGAATTTTGAAATTCATTTGGAGAAATATCAGCTAAGTTTGTTTGAAAGCCAGAGGTAAATGGATTTTTGCAGGGGGTTGGGGGGGGGTGTCTTTGTGACCTGTCATTCTGTTGCTTTAGCCTGACATTCAGTGTCTGGGAATACTCGGAGTTGCCAGGCATTCAACCTTATGATGGGTCTGTCCTTCACTTAATAGTGATAAATTGGAACATGCTGATAAAGGAGCATTTTGCACCATTTTTGTGTGCGAATTGTATATGCCTCCTGAAGGATGTGACATTGATTAGACTGAGTGGTTATTTTCCTTCTAGATAAGTTCTTCAGTGCCTGCTAATAGAGCTGTCAGTTATTTTAACATTCCCTTTCTGCCCATTTAGATAGTGTTACTATATTCTGTTTGTGTGGGGTATGATAAGGGTAAGTAGCTGATAATGCTGTTTGTAGGGTTATATGCCCATTTTGCAGCAACAGGAGAGGATAGGGTTAATGTTAATTATGTGCAGCTGCTCTTAACCTTAGGTTGAGGTAACTAAATTTAAACGTGAATGCAACAGATACATTTCTTTTTTTTAAATAAGGAATACTATTCTGCTGGGTTAGGTTGAAAAATAGATCCAATCATAATACAGATGTGGTCACTTACAAATTTGAAGAGGAATCAGAATCAGGCTAGAAGTGCAAAAGTGTCATGTTATTAGAGTATGTTGATAATATTTATGCTCTCAAAAACATTACAGTAAATGTTTGTCAGAATGACACAATAATTTTGTAATTGTTTTTCTGAACTTCATTTGTAGTACTGGTCAAGGAGTCATTGCCCTAATCTGCATCTTTAACTCTTGAATCATAGGCCATGAAGTTGGACTCATGAATGATGGCCTCTTGCATAAATGTGAAATATACCTGTTCATTTGTTATTGATAGGTAACCACCAAGTTTAATTTTTATTTTTTTCCCCTAAGTTTGCATATATGGAAGGGGCACATTGTTATAAATATCTTAAGTGGATCAGAATTGAGTTCTTAAAAAAATACGGGGCTTAAGGTTATTACCCTCAAAATGTAAGAAAAAGTTTTGGGGCAAACCACAAAATCTTGTTGGCATATGCTTCACTAGTGAGATACTTGGAAACTTTAAGAGTGCCGTTTGTGTTGCTTTGTGGTTATTCTTAGGAATAGGACTTTTGGGTACTTTTTTGGTGATTTGGAAACTCAGGAATAGGAATTCATTTGGGCAGCTTGGAATTCTTTTTAAAAAATCATTTTCTAAAAAACAAAAAAAAATCGTTTCTAGTTCCAGTTATTAAAGGCCTTCCTGTTTACTTACAAACTTTTTGTTTTCCCCCTCTTTGGGTTCCTAATCAACCTATAGAAGTCTCAATTAAAAAACTTTAGCTCTCCAACCTTGGAACCCTAAGTTAACCCCCACTCCCCCTTTTGGTATGTCCCGTTGGCAAAGACTGCTTTGCAGATGTTGGTGCTTTTGTTTAAATCTCTCTGTGATGAGCACTGTAGGAAGTGGGTCAGAAATGTGTCGAAAAAGAGGCAAAGAGTTTGCTTCTGGGCTTCACCTTTGGGGGCAGAGGGTCCCACAGGACTGTGGGAGTTACGGTTAGGCTGGCACATAATGAGTGGCTGCCTTTGGGAGGCAGGAATGGATTAGCTCCCCGGGTTTCATCCTGATGTCTGAGTGTTTTCCATGCAAAAAGGCAGTGTTTTGCTTATTCAGCAGAGCACACTGACGTGTGCCATTTTACTCATGACCATTTGGAAATTATGAGTAAATGACTAGGAGACTGGGAGAAGACAGAATTTTGCTTAGAAAGGAAGGGAAGCAGGCCTTCCAGGACCTCTGTGCAGGGAGACTATAGGAGAGACTTTCCACTTAAAGGCTTAGACTGGTCAATACTTTGTACTTGGTGAAAGGGAGAGTTGACGTGATAAATGAAGGTGTGCTTGGTTATTTAATATTGGGTCAGCACTTTATCTTTTTGTGATGATGGAGGAGGCATATCTTGCCCATTTATTGAACGACTGCTCTCCGCCAGGCCTGTTGTAGGCACACGGCACGCATGATCACATTTAAGCCTCATGTGAGCTTTATGGAGAAGGGACAGTTGTTATCTCCATTTTACAGAGAAGAAAATTGAGGCCTAGAGAGATGAAGTGATTTGTCCCCAAGATTGCATGGCTAGTAAGTCAGTGGAGTTAGGAAATCCGTAAGCAATTAAGACATAAAACAGATGTTCTAAACGTCTACAAAGATGTATTTCAGTGGCTTTGTAGAGAATGTAAGAGGCTTCACTTTTCATTGTACCTTCTGATTTTGATCTCATGAAACAGAGGTGCCTAAGTTCCTAAGTGGCTTAGTTTTTCTTCGTGTTCACATTCCAGGGAGTTCTTAATAGTAATACTTAAATACATTTCTTATTTTTTTTCCTGTGCCTTCAAAGACTTCAGATACGGTTTTTCAGATTCAGGTGTGGGAAGTTATTTGGGCATAATCTAGGAATAGCATTCATGCAAAGCATTTTTGGGGAGCACCTGCTAGGTACAAGTCATTTTGCTAAGTGTAGCTGAGGTATTGGAGTTGTTGTCTGGATTGTGTTATGGAGGAAGTAACGGTGTTTGAGAAAGAGGTAAATAGGGCTGTCATTCTTAACAGGGTAGAAAGGGGCAGTTTGCAGGTGGGGGAAATGATATTAGGACATTCACCCCCATAATGCAAGGTGAATCACTCAAATTACCATCCAATCAGTATACAAATTGTCCAGTGCCCAGCAGTGTGTTAGGCCCTGGAGATACTAAGGTGATCAACCCTGCCATTAAGAAGTGCACCATGTTAAAGTTTTCTCAAGGGAGCTCACAATGAAGTGTGGGTCTTGCATTAGAAGTTCACTTGTTTTAACATATACACATGACATGCTTAGTCCTTCCTGAGGCCATAGAAATGTTTGAAGAATGAAGAAACGAATGAAGGTGTGGAATGCCAATCCATTCCTCTTTCGTAGTACCGGTTATTAGTGTTCCCACAATGTGCAAGCCCCATGCCTACTATTATTTAATGCTTACATGTGCCCTATTATTATGTTTGACCCATCTTCCCACAGTTGAATCTTTCGCCCAAGGGCACACACATTGTAAGTAGTAGGTTTGGGCTTGAATCCCATTTCTGTAACATCCCTGTGCATGCTAGTCAGACTTCATCTTTATGTGTTTCTTCACCCTCCCAGTAAGTTTTCATTTTTACTCATGTTCATTTGGGTATCATCTTCTCTCCTGATGACAAGAGGTCATTAATCTTTGATGAATGCTTTTAGGTTCTCCAGTGTTACCTGTGGAATCTCACACATAGGGCCTCTGTGGCCAGGGCTTAAAGTCTGATCTCATTCATCAGCTCCAAGTGTTCTAGAATGCAATCGCATTACTTCTCTTAAATTTTGAAAGCCGATAAACTAAGCAGCAAGTGCTAGTTTATGTAGCAGCTGCTAAAGTTGGTTATGGTGTTAAATAAAAGTAAATCTCAGGCAGAGTTTCGATAAAAACAGGGTTAGTTTTATGCATTGTTTGAGGTCAAAATAATATGCTTTCTTTGTCCCTAACCTCTTGAAGATAAAACAACGAAAGGTGAATAAGTCTCCCCTTGATGCTGCTATCTTACACAGAATTCGTGCTCTGTGGTCCAACCTTTGATCCAGTTCAGAGGTATTGAGAGTGAGTTTTCTCTGGACATAAGCAGCAAAGGTCAGGGAATGAAGAATATGTTTATTTGCCTGCAGAAGCAATGAGAGAAGGAAATTTCCTTTATGTACCAGAACTCATGTTTTTTCTAAAACAGGCTCCAACTGTTAGCCGGGTGTTCCAAGCTAATGCTGTTTGCCTTTCATATACATGTTTGGGGTTTAAAAAACATTTTCTATATGTGCTATCTAATAAAGTGCCTTTGTGGTAGCGTCCTCATCATTCTTTTACATGCGAATAAATTAAGGCTCAGAGAGGTACGTACCTACAACAGGCCTGGCAGAGAGCAGTCGTTCAGTAAATGGGCAAGATATGCCTCCTTGACCAACGTAACGCAGGATCTCTGGATCTAAAATCTTTTGTCTCTTTTGTATTTCATCTTTTGTGCTTCCTGTCTGCTCGTTTTTTGTTTTATTTTGTTTTTTGTCTTTCAGGGCCCATAAAAATGACATTTACTGATTTTTCTTATCCCTACTTGATTTCTAGTGCCAGAGATAAAGAGTTTGGGGTAGAGAAGAAAGGGAAAGACAAAGCTCCTTTTCTCTGTTCTTCAAAGACCTCTTGTTGGATGGCTCTCATAATCTCTGCTGTTTGTAGTTAGAGACGGTGCTGCCAGCAGTCCTCCCTGGGCTCAGCAGAAGTGGAAAAGGCCCAGTGGCTTCCCGCTCTTCCCTGGCATACTTAGTCTGGGACTGTTGACCAGTCTGTCTTTGCCTGCGAGCTGCCCACAGCCCTGGCCAAAGAACCACTGCCCAAAGAACCACTGTTGGGGTTGCTACAGGACTCTCGCTGTCTGCCTCTGGCTTCCTGGTTGTCCGGGGTGCTGGGTGCCTTTGTCCTGGGTGCTGGGAATCACTAGACAAGCTCTAATGGAGCTTGGAGAAAGTCTAGTCGGGTGCTTCCCAGCCTAAGAGCCTGATCTCTGAGGGGCCCATGAAAGTGGTGATGGGACTCTAATAATCACTTGCAGTATTTCATAAAAATTAATAGACGCCTTAATAACATGGTTCGGCATGCCTCTCATGCCAACTGTCTTTGGTTTTGGTCGAAATACATCAGCTCAGTGGTGTAGCACTGATTATCTTCTGCTGATCAGATCCTCGGATTGCCTGTTAGAGATTCCTATAGTTGGGAAATCAAGTATGATCTCATTCCTGTGATTGGTTTGCTAGAAGAACCTTCGAGTTTTGTATCCCCATGGGAGAGAGCTCAGGAGAGATGAGGACCCACATAGACCTAGTTTCATCCTGTTGTGGAGACCGAAGCCTAGGATGGAAAGAAAATTGGGCAGAGATTTGAATTCAGGTCTCTCAACTTCCAGCCCAGGCTCTTTGCACTGTGCTCTCCAAAACGGCTATGGAGGCTATTTGTACACGGTGGTGGATTTCTCTCTAAAACTTGCTTCCAGGTTAGAGGAGAGGAGAGTAAACCTGAATTTAGGAACCTGGTCTTGCTAACCAGTCTGCTGGTGTAAATTTTGGTCTCAGGAGGTACACTGTGGGGCCACAGCAGCCTTCCCTGATGCTAAGTTAAGAGGCTTTCATCAGAAGCATCATGGTCCTGGATGTTCAAACACTACCCAGACTTTTGCCTTTATGTCTGCAAGTCAAGGAGCCTCAAGAGGTGGTTTCCATTTATGTAACCTAGTCATTTGGGGGCTAGAGCCAGACATTGGCCTGATCCTTTCCCACATGTAGTAGTTAAACACGAGTAAGTGATAGGCTAGAGACCACTTTGTATCTGAGCCTCGGTTTCCTCATTTGATAAAAAAAAAAAAAAAAGCATTGATTTGAGTGTTAAAGGAGATAGGACACAGGAGGCACTAATCACATGACTTCATTACTGGTAAAATGTGGCCTGATGAATGTCGGGGTCTGACCAGTCAGATGAGTCAGCCTTCCTTTTGTGGGGTGGGGAGGAAAGAGGTGAGAGGCATTCCTTGATTGGGGGGTGGGCAGAGTTCTCTCCCCTGGGAGCCAGTAGCGACCCTTGGGTCCCCTTACCTGGGTTAATTGCAGCCCTGTTATCTTGGAGTCTTTGTCAGGCAAGTTACCGAACCTTACTGTGTCTCAGTTCCCCCATGGGGATCGTACCTCCCTCTTAGGATAGTGCCTGCCATGGTAAGTGCTCTGGAAATAATTCTTCTTACTGTCCTCATGCTGTTGCTGTTCATTATTATTGGAGTAGACCCTTGAATGTGTAGCTGAGAGGACAAGACTTGGTCGACTCTTTTCAGGACGGTGGGTGATAAAGACGTCAGATGACGGAGCCAGCTGTGTGCCTTCGAGGAACTGGATGGTGGAAGTGCAGATGAGACTGGAGGGTGGCCTAGGGGAACACTAGCACTTGCATCATTGGGGCTCATAGTCAAAGCCAATTTCATCTGAAGCAGACTGACAGCTCAGTTTTACTCTGTACGCAGCTCTTGGTGGGGCTCCTCTGAAGTCAGGGAACCACTGACCCAGACCAGCCTGATGGGCTCTCCTGGTGCAGCCTCACTGTGTGTGCTTCCTTTGCACCTGTTGATTCTTTCTGTTTCCTCCCTCCCCCCACTTTGCCTCCATTGGTGCGTCAAAGCCACGACAGTGCTGCCCCATTTGATTTTTGCTGGGGCTTTCGGGTAAGGAGCCACTTTCTCTGTTACATAATAAATGCAGGTATTTGATTCTGATCATTTGTGGGGAGGTGCGGGGGGAAGCATTTATGCCTTGGCCCTGAGTGGGATAGAGCGTAGCAGCTATGTTGTATGCTTTACTGATTACAGCTTGAAGCTCTGAGACCACAAGGAATTCTATTTTGGTTTGGAGGCAGGCACCTTAAAGTGAAAAGGACTTAGCCTTGGATTTACATTTCAGTGTGTCTCCTAGCTTCTTTTCAGTGTCAGTAAGATGAGTTCTAATTATTTGTGAGGCAGGGGTTTGGTCAGATCTGGAGGCAATTCACTCCACTTGGTCTTAACGGAATTTGAGAGTTCACAGTAGGTTCTTCCAGCCCAGAGCCCATTCTGAGCAGCCCTGTGTCATGGTGCTGTTTGTGGTCACTTATGTAAGAACTGAATTTTAATGCTGAGGCTGTGGTGTAATTTTCCCCAGAGAACTGGAATATATGTCCCTCTGATAAGACAGCACCCAATTCAGCCTCCCAGAAGCTAGAAAAACAAAACCAGACCTCATGCACCAGCAACTGCGTTTTGGTACCAACTGCTAAAGAAAGCAGAGTTGGCTAAGTCAAGCTAGATCATCCCTTTAACTGCCACATGTGCTGTGGATGGAGAATAGAAGCTCTTCCAAGCCCTTTTGTTACTAATACAGCTTGGATACCTTGTATTTCTGTAGCATTGTGCTCAGGGGCAAGAGCAAGGATGGCCATGTCCCCAGTGCCCAGCATAGCACCTGACCTGATGACTGTATTATAAAATAAATTGCACAGAGCTGGAAAAGGCCTTTAGAGACCACCTGGTTCAAGTCCACTTTTCTAGGGATGATGAAGTTAGGCTCTGCTGTTGTAAGTAACAGATTCCACCTCCCCCCAGCAAAACAAAATCCAGCTATTTCAAGCACAATGAGGACTTGCTTTAAGGACGCATGGGGCTGTTTCCTGGAACATGAGGGGCAAGAATGGTAGGAAATGTGGAGATTCTCTTCTGGGAAGATGGCAGAAGATGGCAGCCCAGGCCCTACCTGCCCCCTCGCTTCAGTGCCCCCCCCCCCCAGCTGAGTCTCTGTAGCTGATTCATATCTGGAAGGATTGGACTGGTCCACTTGGGTCAGGATGCCACCACTAGTCCAGTCAGCTTTGGCTAGGTTTCTGAGGTTACGTGATGGGTGAGTCTGAGCTTTTGTCAAGGACTGGGTATGATAGTGATCCTCAGAGGAGAGTTAAGAGGGTAGGGAAGCTCCCTCTTGGTACACCCAGATCACACTGCAAAACTGGGAGTAGGATCCGGATCTTCTAGCCCCACTGTCTTCATCCTTCATTGGCGTGAGAGCAAAATGGAGACCACAGCACCTCACAGGGTTATCAAGAGAACCAGTGGGGAACGGAAGACAGCTACATGCCTGGCATCCAGCGAAACCGGGAAGATGTTTACTTCTCTGCCATTCCCTCTGCAAATCTCACCTCCTCTTGACCCTTCTGCAGTGTATTCATTCGGGACATTTTGAAGGGCTGTGGTCAGAGCACTGTGCTGCCTAGTTGTAGCTTTCCTGATGTGGTCAAGAAAGACCAACATTCCACACAGGGTGTGGGTAGAGAAGAAACACCCCATTGCCGTTTAAATCCACGGTGATGACATGGTGCTCAAAAATAATCCTCCCTAGATACCCAGGATGGATGGAAGACTATGCAGAGCAGCTAGGCTCTGTTTGGGAAACTTTCTGGTTTGCTTGGCCTGCTCCCAGTGTTAAATAACAGAACTGCATAGAGGTCTGATGAGGGCTGACAGCTCTCCTTCCAGTAAGTGGCTTCTTCACTGACCAGTTACACACAAAATAAAATTCAAGCACTAGCTGACTGGACTTAATGTTTTGAAACGTGGAAGTCTTCCTTTATGTTTCATTAATCATTTTTTTATGAAGTCCATTTCCTTTTCTTTGTAATGTTTATTCATGTTAATAGCACTTACATAAAATTAGATACTCCTTATTTCCACAAAGTGCAAATCAAAATAAGCATTCATTGCTGAGCCAGCAGCTGCTGCTTGAATAATGGTAATATTTTTCATAGCAGTGCAAGTGAATGCACTGCCTCCCAGTAAATAAAATGGTGCCAAGTCAAAATAAGGCCGTCACCATCCCAAGGCATCCTCATTTTGTGTTTAAGAGTTTGAACAAATGCAGGATCTGTGAACACTACAATGAAGCACTCACCCTATGCTCGGTGCTGTGATGGATGTCCTACATACATCATCTCCCTCAGTCCTTCCAGCAGCTCCGTGGGGATAGGTGCTGTTTTCCCCATTTCACAGATGACAAGCTAGGCTTAGAAAGGATTCAGCCCAAACCAGGCTCTTTCTACCTCCAACTTGTTCTCAAGAAAAAATGCTTTATATTCTGAATGGAATACTAATGAAATAGAACAGTCAGGAAATAGGCTTCAGCTGAAGCATGAGATATTTAGGTTAGAGTGGAATAAGAACTTCCTGACAGGGTAAAATACCAACTGGATAGCCATGGAAATAGCATATTTCCCTCTGACTTTAGGATAATTTTGTCGTTGATTGGCTAATGAACTAAATTGTGTACTTATGTTCATACATGTCTTCACTTCTGGTAGACTGTAAGTACCTTGTGGCCGGGGATCCCCCTCCCTTTCTTTTTACCTAGTTGGCATGCAGAAATTTGACAAAAATAAGATTATAGGAAAGCTATTTGATTTATAATTGTTGAGGCAGATCTGGTAAAGTTTTTCCAAATATTGCTGTCTACCTCTGTACTTTAGTTATGTGGCTACTGATTGTATAGAGCAATTGGAAAAACCCTCCATTACCAAATTTCCTGAAGATTGTGCCACAGATTTATGGCAGACCTGGATGCTGAGTCAGATTCTTGGTCTGCCCTTTTGGTGTATGCAACCTGCAGGCTTTTGTGGGGTCAGTGAGTTTAGTAACAGTGATTGCTCTCACTTTCTGAGTTCCCAGCTCTGTACTGGGTACCTTACATATGTTATTTCTCACCTTCACATTGCCCAGCTAGTCCATGCTGGAGCCAGGAATCAGACTTAAGTCTGTAGGGCTCCATAGCCCTCACCTTCCCTCTACCATGCAGCCTCACTTTGTGGTAGTTTAGCTGCAAAGTGTAGGGGAATGGCAGCGAGTCAGGCTAGCATTTACTTTCTTAGTAGAAACACATATATACACACACTAACAAGACAAGCTTCTACCAGTGGAAAAGGAAAGCATTTCCCCCTCATTTGTTTCCTTTGAGTGGGAGGCATTTAAATTTAGATAATGTACATCCCTAATTGGGGGCAACCAATTCATGATGTGGTATCAGAGGGATTAATGAGAGAATTGGTATTTTCAGAAAGAGTTGACCTCTCTGATTCTTCTTTGAGTGGCAAGTAGTGAATCATATGATTTAATGAGCAATTGTACTCTGCGTTTACTCTCCAGCATTTTTGTACTCTTAACCGTTTTCCAAGTACTTTCTTATGTGTTGTCTCATTTCATGAGCACAACACTTTTAGGCAACAGAGGCACCTTTTCCTCATTTGTGAGACGAGAAAACAGAGGCTCAGAAAGTTAAAATGATTTGTCATTGGTCACAGGACTAAAAAAGCATGCTGAGGCTGAGCTCTGTTACCAGCCTCCTCTTTCTGAAAGAGATGGGCTTACATGGTGAGAGATGTTTTGTCAAGTAATTTCTAACTGAAAATACTTTTTGAATTAAAAAAACATAGATTTTACTGTTTGTATTATTAGATTCTCTTCTGGGTACGTACATACACGTATATCTTTTGTGATCCTTTTTTTTTTTTTTCCTTCATAGCTCAGGCCTTCAGGTGGATTTTTGCTTTGTTTCTGTTTTAGTTTGTTGATTTTTTAACTTTTACACCTATGCAAAAGCAGGGAGGCTGGTGTGAGCCTCCACATAGCTGTCACCCAACTTCACTGTGATCTGCTCTTGGTCAGTGTTTTCATCTTTACCTTGACCCTCGATTTTTAAAATCAATCCTAGATAACGTTTTATTTCATTCTAAGTATCCTAAAAGATAAGGACTTGGGGAGGGGCAGGGAGGAACCACATTACCATTATTACATCTGCAGAAAAGATAATTTTCTCAAGATCATTACATATTTAGTGTTCTAAGTGATTCCCCCCCCCCTTAAATGGTTTGATCAAATCAGGATCTAAATGAAATCCATAGGAAATTGGCTGGTGCATATTTAACATTTCTTTTAACCTGTGGGTACCCTTTCTTCTTCCCCTCTTGCAGTGTTTTGTTGAAGAACTGGGTTGTTTGTCCTGTAGAGTTGGATAATGGTGATTGCATCTCTCTGGTGTCATTTAGCATGTGCTGCAGCCTATTCTTGACATGCTTTTGTTCCTTCCTCATAGCTTTTTCATAGTAAAGAATAAAAGGAATGCACTCCCTTTGTAGAAAACTAGAGGAAAGCGTAAAAAAGGAAATTAAAAGTCCATAATCCCACCAGCCAGAGATAATTACTTCCATCACTTCAGCTACTTCTTCCAGATAACTCTATCTGGCTTATTTTCATTTAACACATCATGAGCATTTGCCCATATCATTAAAAAGTCTTCAGTAACATTTTATAAGGCGTGTCATTGTACTAAGGGTATTTCCCTCCTTCTGTCAAGTTGCCCCCACAGTTGGCTCAGCACTTGCCCCAAAGGAGGACCCACTGTTGAAGACAAAGCGGTGGATATTTGTATCTGTCATTATCTGCACAGGTGTTGATAGAGTTCTAGAAGTAGAATTACCGGGTCAAAAGCCAGGTCTGTTCATAAATTTCTGAAACACTTGTCATGTTGCCACAACCCCCTGTGGAAGGTGGTCTGTGTCACCGCCAGCCCTGCGCAGTCTGTGAAAGAGCTTTTCTCCGCACACGGACAGCTTTGAGTGAGACCCTGACCTAAAAGTTTCTCCGAAGGAAAACAGTGTGCTTTGGGTGTGCTGTTGCTCTCATTTGTGTGTCATGTGCTAAAGTCATTGTGAGTCGAGTGAAGAGAAATAGTGAGTGTGGGTGTTCTCAAGCTGTCTGCTTAGCGGAGTGGACCACTGTGAGCCATGGTCATCTCAGTGTCATGGGGAAGTGGGCAGCTCCGCCTTACCAGCCTGCCAGCCCCTTCGTAGTGACTTCTTGGCCCCATATGCCGTCTCTGCCGAAATTCCTGCTTCCCAGGGAAGTAGGTTTGTGGGTTCAGAAACACAGAAATAGCACTCACTGTGGGAAGGGGGCACAAGTAAAAGACCAGACATGGAGTCCGGCTCCCGACTAGGCTGTTACGTAGCCACAGAGGGCTCTTCTTTCTCCCTGGCTGCTTCCACACTTTTACTTCCCTTGATTAACTCCGGGGACCTTTTCTCCAGTGGAGAAACTTTTTTGGGTTAGTAAGTATCTTTTGCAGACCCAAGTACTGCCACATCATTCATACATGGTTGTGAGTTGGATTGTTTTCTACCTAACGGTTGAGAAGTAGGGAGGGGGATGTTTGGGGAGGACGCTCCTCCAGAAGTGAGGTGAGCCTGCGGGGGCTCTGGGGTCTGTGCTTTGGGAGCAGCCTGAGGGAAGGAGGCTCTGGAGGAGAAGGTGCCAAAAGCAACTTTAACTTGTCTTTTCTGAGAGTTGACACATGAATTTTTAGAAGCCAGTTGTATTTCACACTTCTCCTTGAGATGGCCCTTGGCTAGGGAGCCGCATCACTTTGTCATGTGCCTCCGGTACATTATAGGTTTGTAAGGAGGTTTTCCTGGGCTAGCCTGGAAACTCAGTCATGACTGTTTTTCTGAGGTGGTGCTTTTTCAGTTCCAGAGGTTTCAGAGAGGCCCATTCTTAAGTCTGAAATTGACTCTGAACGTGTCAGGTCTCTGTTTCCCTGGCAAGTCCAAGAAGCATCTTTCTGGATTATTTTTCTCAGAGGGATTTCAGCATGGAGTGGACTTCTTTAAATCAGGGTCAACTCTGGTAGAATGTGCTGGGTTCCCTGCTAAGTACTTTACATGTGAGATCTTATAAAATCCTCAGAGCATCGGGAAAGTAAACAGTATTAACTTCACTTTTTCAGATGAGAAAATTGATTCGAGAGAGAATGACTTGACCCGGCTCTGTAGTTAGTGGGGAAGCTGGAGTTTGTGTTTCTGAGGCCCAGGGTCTTTCCATGATTGGTACCATCTCTGCCCATTTGGTACCCTACTTCATCCTCCTGCCCCTTTAAGACTTCTTGCTTCCTCTTAGGGTCCCAGGATATTCTCCTCCCCACCCCACTGTGATTGCCCCACCCCACCATGATATATCTTACTTCCCAAAATCTGCTTTGGGGTAACTCCCGGAAGAAAATGTCACTGATGATTCACCTAAAGGCACTGATGTGATAAGGCACAATAGCCGCTCCCTCCTCCCAGAGCTTTATGTACTTCTAACAGTGCGTGATTCCCTGACACAACAGAATGGTGGGCTTTCAGGCATTGTGGGGAGGCGACTGGGAGGTAGTTTTAGGTGTTGAGCATGCGCATTCCCTCACACCTTACAGTGTAGCCGGCTGTCTATCCCCATATGTCAGTCCAGTGAACCATTAGAAACAGTGCCAAGTTAAAGACGCTGCATAATTTAATCTTCGCTTCTGCCTTAGGAGGTGGATTCTCAGGTCCCCGTTACACAGATCCTGGAAACAGACTTGGAGAGGTGCCAAGTTCCTGACTGCTCTGCTTGCACTTCTTACCTAGGATCTCACACTGCTGCTTGGTCAAGTCCACTTCTGGTGCTGGGCACTGTAGGCGCTTCGCCCAGGCTACTCTTGCAAGCCTGAGTAATGGTCAGGAGTCTGACATTGTGACACTTGAATCATATATCCATTTTGGGGAGCAGGGTGGCCTTTCTGGTGCCCTGCGCCTACCCAGGCATGCTGTGGGTGTTGGGCGTGCTTTCTTCTGGAGCTGTCAGTTGAGAGCTTAGTGTCGATTTCACTTCCTGCCCTAACACATCCTGTCACTAAATCACTTGACTTAGTGACTTAGCTCGATCTGCTAGCAACCCCCCCCCACAACCATGTGGCATTACTAAATCATACTAAATACTAGTTTTTTAAAAACCCCAAAAGCAAAAACAAACAAACAAACAAAAACCCACTCCATAACAGCCCCCTTCCAAAAAAAAAACCAAACCTAGTATTTTATGTAAAGCCTTCTGGAAAGGTTCAGCATCCATTGCAGTGATTGAGCTGTGTTAAGCATTCAGGAGCCATTATAATATTATAGTAGCCACAATTTATTAAGCTTCTCTTTGGAGCCTAGTACTGTGCTAACTTCTGTAGGCAAATATTTCTAATCCTTAAAACAGCTTTGTACGAGTTTCTCCATTTTATAGGGAGAGAAGAGATGCTGAGATAAGATCTGTGAATGCCCTGACCCCAGCTGTGGTATGTGGGAGAACTCATTTTCAAACCAGGCCTGTTGGACCCATAACTTGTTCAAAGGAATGTGGACCTGAAATTGGAAACATTTTAAATTCATTGTTCAAAAAAAAAAAAAAATATATATATATATATTTTATGCATTGAGTACAAGAGTATGAATACCAAAAATAGCAGTTGTTGGATATTTAATTTCTGCTTGTGCCCTTTCCCCTGGAAACATTATAGTATGAAGGGAGAGAAAGAGAGATTTGCTCTTCACCCAGCATAAATTGTTACCCAGGGTGAGTTAATTTGTGTTTATTTCTGCAGTAGTAGGTAGTGGTCTCTCCCGGAGGGCCTAACCTTGTAGGCTGAGTTGCTGAGTTAGTCTGTCTTCTGCCTCTCAGGGAAGATGGGGTGGCTTTTCATTTCCTGAAAAGTTCCCCCTTTGCTTTGCAGCCACTCATTTTTTTCTCACGACTATGTGATGATTGGAAAACAGTCCATTGTTTGGGGTCGCTCCCATCTCCGGCCTTTTCTTCATGTAGAGCCCACTGAATTGAGATGCTGGTTCCAAGCCTGTGGAATTACTGCTGAGGACAGGACTTTGTTTTATCCGTTTGTGAATTTCCAATCCCTGGGAATCAATAGAACGAACCCCATTTGAATGAATGCACACCCACACACACATGCGTGTTAGAGGGCCTTGAAGATTTTAGGGCAAGGTGAACCTAGTTCTGTGTGTGTAAGAATTGAGGGTAAGGAGAGTCTGGGAGAAGTATTATCTGTAGGACTGACCAGGAAGGGGAGCTGGGAGGAATTTCAAGACTTGTAGGAGGAGTTCAGGGGAAATCATGTAATCTGGGCATTTTAGAGCCAGAAGTGGTAGCCTTAGAAATCATGATATTCAACCACCTCATTTTTCCAATCATTGAGATTTCTTGTCAGCCTGAGGTTGTAGCCGCTGCCCACTTCAGGGCACAGAACCAGACAGGTCTCTTTAAATTAGTGCTTTTATTGATTTAAACACTTAACTGATCATCGTGTTGCGTTTTGTTTTGAGCAATTGATTTAGTTTCGTGTTTGAACCCTGAGAAGGTTTTGTCAGGAAGGAAAAACAATTTTTAAAGTTCTAGAAATTAATCGAATACAACACTGTTTACCGGTGGGAGTGAATTGCCCCGCACTGAGCCTTGAGATAGCTCCACTTCCCGGGGCTGCCCCCCCCCCTTCTCATTCTTGGGGGTCATGTCTCCTGGGGCTCTGCTCAAGATCACGTGTAAATTTGCTGGCTCTAAGAACTTGCTATCCACAAAGACCTAAATTATCGGTCCACATCTTTTCCACAGCACAGTCCTTTAACAGCTGAACAGATTCCCAGCATCTTATGTGTATACAGCACCTTACAGTTTACAAAGAACTTCTGCGTGTGTTATCTTACTTTGTGAGGTACCACTGAAGAAACAATAACTCAGAGAAGGTAACTTGTTAAAAGCTCACAGAGGGTGAGTGCTGGTTAAATAATGGCTCCTGGTGAGGTGCCTCGAGTGCTTCTGGCTTTTTCCTTGACAAAGACCATATTTTTCCTTTTAAAGCCTTCCTGATGAAGAGTTACTCTGTATTTGTTAAGCTTACCTAGAACTCCCTGAACTTGAGGATTCACTCTGTCCTCGGGTGGGGGCATCAGTGCCCCTTAGTACTCGGCTGTTTTGTTCCCTGCCCCCACCCTGGGAGTTTGATTGTCAGGCCAGCAGCCCCAATTCTGGACCAGGCACCCCGTAGTAGGAGGCCCAGCAGCAGATGACCAGGGGGAGATTGTCCAGGAGGTCTGTGGTCTGTTGGAGCTGTGGGCTGGAACAGTTCCACACACATGGACATGACCAACTGGAGTCACTGGAGGTGGTGCAGAATGTTTGCTGGGGGGGGGCGCTGTGGGCACCAAAGCTATTTGGGAGTCATTGGGATAATGTTCTTGGAGGAGGGTCCCCCTCTTTTTTTGTTGGATGCACATCTTCGGTTGCTGCTGCTGGCTACTCTTTGTTGGACCTCCCCGGTACGCAGAGTCCTTTAATTGAGCAGCTCATTTTTATTAAGTGCTTGCTGTCACATAGTATTCTAAGTTAACTGCATCCGCTTGTTTAAACCTCATAGCCACCATAAGAGGTAGGTACCGTTCCATGTCTGCCACTGCCACTTACTGTGCTGTTCTGGGCAGGTTACTTAACGTCTCTGTGCCCGAGGCGCCTCTTGCCAGCATCAGCTGTGAGTGTGCTTTCTTCTCAGCTGTAGTGTGGACGCTGTCCTATTGCATGGGGCTGTTGTGGGGGGGGGGGCGGTGAGCAGATGCCAGTTAAGGATCGTGAGCTCCTGGATGGCCTGATCCCCCAGTGCCTCAGCGCGTGACCCAGGACAAGCCACTTCACCCCTCTACACCTGTTTCTCCATCTGTCAAATGGGCGTACTAGGTATTGCAAGGATGGTTGGGAGGCTGGACCGAGATCAGGCCGCTGGGCACTGTATATGCGCTACACCAGCACGTGGTAACTGCTCAGTGTAAACGGTAGCTGTAAACTCAGGCCATCCCATGGGGAGGCCGTCCTCACCCTTTTAGGTGTAGATTAAGTTATAGGCTCAAGGGGGTCCTGTTAGCCAGGCTGGCCACTGTTCTAACTCAGGACAGAAAGTTGTGGTGAAAGGGGAGTTTTCAGGTTGGGAGCAGAGGAAAGGTAAAAGGTTATTATAAAAAACAGTTAATACAAGAAAAGAGGTGTTAACAGAAGCTCCTTGAGAAGCTGTGGGTAAGGTTCTGCCAGTCTTTAGTACTTTAATTTTCATGGAATGGAAGGAAACTTCCCACCTACCAACTCTTTACACACCCAGCTTTTATCTCTTACCCCCCCAACACCCCCCCCTTTTTTTTAAGTAATACCTGGAGATCAAGAGTCACACGCTCTACCAGCTGAGCCAGCAAGGCACCCCTAGCTTTTATTTCCTTGATAGGACTCTAGTTCTTAGTTCAAGCTGCTAAAAATACTTCGGACCAGGCGGCTTACAAACAACAAATTTGTTTCTCTTCGTTCTGGAGGCTGGAAGTCCAAGGTCACGATGCCGGTATGGTCGGTCTCCTGTGTGGGTCCTCTTCTGGCTTTGTTGTAGCCTCACATGGTGCAAGGGACAGGGAATATCTGTGAGGTCCCTGTTATGTGGCACTAATCCCATTCATGAGGGCTCCAGCCTAATGACATATTATGTCCCAAACGCCTCACCTCCTAACACCACCACAGTGGGAGATTAGGGTTTCAACATATGAATTTGGGGCAGGGGGGCGGGGTGAGGGTGGGATGCAAACTTTCAGTCCATTGCAATAACATTTTGCGGGGGGGTTCTGTTAATTATCATGGACATGTTAGGATTTGATTATGTGGGGAGGACTAGCATGCTTAATTAGCATTCAGAATTTATAACAGTTTCTCTTTGAAGTGTATTCATTTTGTTACACGGCGGAGACTTTATTTCTCAAAAAGTGGCATGTTGCATTATCGCTGAGGGGGATCAGAGGCAGGTGGTTGGTGGTACAGGAAATGACTCCAACTGCCAGTTAATATAGGAGTTGTACCAATGGGTATTTCTTTCTTATTTATTTAATTTTTTTTTTAATTAAGTAGGCTCCATGCCCAGTGTGGAGCTCAACACGGGGCTTGAACTCACGACCCTGAGATCAAGACCTGAGCTGAGATCAAGAGTTGGATGCTGAACTGACTGAGCCACCCAGGCACCACCTCCTCCCCATTGATATTTGTATAATCTGTTTGCAGCATGCACCATTCATTTGGAGTTAATATGATCATTGTCATATAATTAGATGCCAGATCAAACTTTAAAAATGTAATTTAGCTTGGAAAACAAATGAACATCTTGTAAAATATTTAGGAATCCTTTTTGTCCTTTTACTGGCCCGTGCCATTATTTCCTATTGACTGGCCAGGCTTTCCTTATTTGCTGATAGAAGTTCTGGAGTGAGTTTGACTGCTGAGCTATTTGTCATTGTCCCTATTATCAAGGTTCTCCAAGTATGGTCTTGGGATCTGTGGTGGTCTCAGGACCTTTTCAGTGACTCTGTGGGGTCAAAACTATTTTCATAACAATACTAAAGCATTATTTATTTGCCTTTTTCACTTTTATTCTGTCAGAAATGTATAGTAGAATTTTCTAAAGGCCACATGATGTGTGACAGTGTCATCCTCTGACAGCTAGTTAAATGTGTGTTTTTGAGTTTGGAACATTTTATTTTAATTTATACTGCAGCCAATATCAATAGATACAACCTACTTTAAAAGAGAACCAAACATCTTTGGGATCTTTTATTTTTTAAGAACGTCAAAGGGTCCTAAGACCCAAAAGTTTGAGAATCATTTCTCTATTGGGCAGGCCACCTCATGGTTCACCGGCCAGCCAGTGAAGGAGCCTCCCACGAATCAGGCGTCTGCCCTAGTCTCTGGTGCCCTCCCTGGGCCTAGAGCATTAAGGGTGTTTCTCCCAGCAGGGGGACACCTGACTTACATGTCCTGTATAGACCACCAAGCCTGTTTTCTTTCCTTTATACCAGGGGGCCTTTTATTTCTGTAGATGCAGTCGTTTCAGCTTGTCTTCTTGAGGCACGGTATCTTTTTTGTGATACATGTAATTTCAATTAACACATAAAGAATTTGAAAACAAAAGGACTAAGTTGTAGTGGAGCTGGATCCTTCTAGCAGCTGTTTTGCAAGGGTTGTTTTCAGAATGAAAATAAATTAGCAATTGTGGAGTTAGCGATTTTCTTCAGAAATTCAGTGATACATCCATGAGATGAAACGTTGGACATGGCAGTTTTCCTGGTGATTTTCATTATAGAACTTCAGAAATCTTCCATTGTGTGACTCTGTCATGGTCTGCATGGTAGAAATTCAGTGGTACCAACTGCTCTTCCAGACCCTCTTCCCTTTTTTTCCTCCTTCCTCTCAGTGGTTTGCTGTGAGATCATCCCTTCCCCGTTTTTTTCTGGTGTGAAATTCTTCCTTCTTCTGACACATTAGAGATGGAGACCACAGAGCAGTACTAAGTATCTGATAAGAAGAAAGAATGGTTCGGGATCTCTGCAAAGCCCCTGCTGTCCACAACAGCTTATGATCCTTCTTGGTGAAGCCTTGGATACTCAACCCTGTGCCCTAGGCAGCCATCGAGGCACCCAGTACCTCCATTTTGTTGCTAATTCATAGGCCCATCTTTGTCTAGACAATAACTAGATAAAAGTCTACAGAATAACCATGTCTTGTTGATTTTTTGTTTATACTACATTACTCAGTGAATTTTTTTTTTTAAAGATTTATTAGATCGTGCACGTGAGGGGGGAGGGGCAGAGGGAGAGGGAATCTTAAGCAGACTCCACGCTGAGCTTGGAGCCTGACACAGGCCTTAATCCCGTAAGCCCAAGATCACTACCTGAGCAGAAACCAAGAGTTGGTTGCTTAACTGACTGTGCCACCCAGGCGCCCCACTCAGTGCCTTTTTAAAGACCAAGTGTGGCTCGTTAAATATTTGTTGAATGAATAGCTCAGTCAGTCAGTGGCCTCTTTCTCCATGTGGGGTCAGCCTGAGACCACAGGAGCCCCCTCAGAGTGAGATATTTATTCAGCCTGTGGGGCCTCAGAGACTTAGACTGCTGGTACCAGGACTCTACCTCCCCACTCTTGTTCCAAGCAGTTCTGCTGTGGCCCCAAACTTGCATGCTTCACTCAGCCAGACAAGGGCCCTGCAGGGTGGTGAGCTCACCCTTACTGGAAAAGGCAGTTTAGTGATATCTGTTGTTAATCATGTGCCCCATGGAGCCCTGATCACTTTACCCTGAGAAATTATTGGTATATTCCTCCCAGTTACATTTAGAACTCCTCTCAAGGAGAATACCAGGATACATTTTTCTCCATCTAGTTACTGTACGAGTGAATTTTATTGCTCCATTTACATGTGTTGTGTTCCCTGAACACTGGTCTGGTTGGCATATACCTGTTTTGGGTTAGCTCCAAGCAGTTTGAGCAGGGTGCCTATTGCAATGTGTATCTTTGTTTCTGTTCACTTGAGTTCCTTACCGCAGGGTCTCCCAGCCCAGCACGGGTCACACAGACAAATGGACCACAACTCAGATCCAGAATGAATGAATGTGCATGTATGTTGCCTGAGAGCATTGGCCTGCTTCCAGCATTCAGCTTTTTCTTGTTAGCACATTAATGCTAGAAAGTTGACCTGATGGGCACTTCCGAGAGACCTTGACCCTGAAGAGAAGAGCTGGGCCATAAAGAGAGGTTGTGTTTGCTCTTGTTTCTAGATGATTCAAGTAGGAAGGGTACAGAAGGATATTTTTGCATTAATGTAGCTCTTTCCCATTTATGAGGGTTAGTTCAGGCTCTCTCTGTCTTTCTCTGTCTCCTTCCTTTTATTACTCCTTTCTTTCTGATCCTGGCTGCACTGTGTGTAGTTGTTGTCATTGTTAACTGATGAGTAAATTCTAGGACATGTGCAGACTCAGACAGCTTTAGTGTAAGTGGTACAGTTGGGCCTTAAACTCTTCTTCTCCTGACCCTTGAGCTTTGTTCTCTTTCCATTACCCAGGACTGAAAGCCAGGAGGGAGAGCAGACCACTGTGGTGCCCCCCTCCCAGTGCAGGGAGTATCTTCTCGAGTATGGGGAGTGCTCTGACCACTGAGTCGTTTCCCTAAAAGCAGGCCTTGTGAGTTAAGTTTGCTGCCTTGTGTTTAGTTGCTGGTGGCTTCTATGCGGCTGATGTTTCTGGAAGAATGTAACTTTTTGTTTATATGTTCTGTAAGGGCAAGTGATTTCATATTAGAAGCATTATGGACTTCTTCTGGTGCCAAATTGTGGACTTCGATGAACAGATATGGTGTGCATTTTGTGTTTGCATTGACCGTTAAAAAATAAAACCATCATCTCTGATAAGGTTTTTCAGGCTTCCCACAGGGCATTTATCAAGCCCCTTGCAGTAAGAGGGAAGCTCCCTCATCGCAGTCCATTTATTGCATTAGTAATTTTAGCTGAGTGCTATTTAATTATTGATGTTCTATTGAAGGCTGGTTTGGCCAACAGAAGTAAGCAGCCTGACTGGGAAGAGAGCCTTTTGTCCTGGCTGCCAGGCCAAAGCCATCGCTGTTATATGCAAGCTCAGCAGCTGCCTCCAAGTGTCTGGTGTAAGTTCAGTCTTTGCTGAAGTCCTCCAGCTGCTTTCTTATGGTGAGATGTGAGGAGATTTTTGCCTCTAACTGGAGCTGTTTGATGGAGAAATAGTTCCTCTTAAATGTTCTCTGGTGGTTTCATTTGGGGTTCAACATCATTCCAGCTGAGTAATGTCTGGTTTGGGTGTAGAGTAAAATTTCCCTTTCTGGCTCTCCAGCATTTTTTACTGAGGATGCAAATAGCTACTTTTTGGTATTTTCCTAAAAGTATTTATTTAGAGAGAGAGAAAGAGAGTGAGCGAGCAGGGGGAGGGGCAAAGGGAGAGGGAGAGAGAGAAAATCTTAAGCGGACTCCATGTCTTCTTAAGCAGCATGGAGTCTGACACAGCTGTCTCATGACCCTGAGATCATGACCTGAGCTGAAATCAAGAGCCGAATGTTTAACCAGCTGAGCCACCTGGTGCCCCGCAAATAGGTACTTTTTGGTTTGATAACTAATATCACAATGAAAACTGTCAGGAAGTTGTTCCCCCTTGGTTGTCTTTACCATGTTCTGCCCAGATCACAAGAGGATTGCAGTTTCCTGAATCCTTCTGTTGCATCACATGACAGATGCTGACCTCATTCATCCTGCCTCACTCTTTGTTATTTCTCGTAAATACCAAATCTAGTGCACAGGAGACATTCATCACAGATTGGTCCCTTTAGTTTGTCTTGTTTTTATTTAGCTTGCTTTGAGTATGTCTCGGAGACATAGGCCAGCGTTTCTCAGACTTCAGCATGCACACAAGTCACCTGGGGAGTTTGTTCGAATGCTTCTTATTTAGTAGGTTTAGGGGAGGGCCCAATATTCTGCATTCCTAACAGGCCATCAAGTGCTGCTGCTAGTTCGCAGTGGACCACGCTGTGAGTAGCAAGGATGGGAACCATCGGTCCTTACGTGTGTGCTTGCACGCTGACACACACAGACACACATGCAGGCTCTTGCGGTTGTGAAGTATGAGGCAAGAATCACTGCCCTGGATTGCTTGATCATTCCGTTCTTTCAACCCACATTTATCTTGGGTCAAGCAAGTGGGAGGCATGATTGTTTTCAGAGGGCTGCTTCTGAGGCTTCTTTTTGTGGTATTTTGATCGCAGGCATCTGTGTCTGGTGGGCAGTGATTGGATGGCATGTGGAGCCTGGCAGTTTCCAGTGCATGCGTCTTGTCCCCATTCTGGGCCTCCAGTTCCCATATCTCTGTTGGAAATCTCATTTCCAGTGGTCATGCTTCATCATCATTAAAGTGGCTGGAGTTCACACTTACTTTTAACATCCTGAAAACTTATTGCAAGTCATGGCTGAGACCGGCTGGCCAGCTCCGTAAAAGAATTAGGTTTTCCTCACGGTTTTACTAACTTCTTGTTTGGGCTCATACTTGCCAGTAGTTACTCCTGGTGTGTTCACAGGGCTTTCTCATGAGCTGGGGTTCCCAGCTGACCTCTGCTGTCTCTCCCTGGCCAGCAAGCCCTGGAAGTCAGCAGTGGGGTGGGATGGAGAACACATCCCCAGCTGCAGGGACTGCTCCATCCCCATCACCATGAGAGGCCCAGTCGGGCCCAGAATCCACTTCCCAGCCCTTTCTGTACCCTTTTCCACTTGGGTGGTGTATACTGTCCAGACGCTTCGACTTCCGACTTTGGATCACAATATCTCCATATGCACTATACACGAATGGGACAATTCCTTTCGTTTGCTTTGCCAGTTGTGAGTAGAAGTAAGTGTGGCCAGCCATGGTTTGAATCTGATGGATCTGGGTTTGGGTCCTGACTGTGTGGCTCAGTATTTGTCAGTTTGCTACACCTCTCTGTGTCTTCGTTTCTTTGGGCCTTAGTTTCTCTATCTGTAAAATAGGGCTCCTACATGGACCCTGTTGTGTGATAGAATGGATGGGATGGGATGAAATGAATGAATTCTGTGAATGCCTGGTGGACGATCGGCTTCATGACAGGTATCTGATTAATGGTCCTTCTGGTGGTAATGAAGATGGTCACTTTCTCCAAATGAAAAGGAAGGGAACCAGCCTGAGATCCCCATGTGGGACAGATAATGCTCACAGTAGGGGAGGAAGCAGTGGGCAGGAAGTATGCTTTAGCACCCTGGACACCGGTTCACTCTGAGAGGAGGAGAGAATCAATCAGCCACCTCTGTGCTTCCTGTGTCTGTGATAGAGCAATGACAAAGAGAATTTGGGGAATGAGAGTGAGCACAGGAAGGTGGTAAAGGAAGGGAGAGAGGCCTGATGTTTTGAAAGGGAGGTGTGAACATCTGATATATGCTGGGATAATCCGAAGGGAAGATTTATTACTGACAGAGGTACTTTGTCAGTAAGGTGATTGTTCCTAATCATGTTGCTATTTTATATCAGGAAATGGAGAGCTGTTAGTATTTGAAAGAGGTGCCCAGTTTTTCCAGAGTCTGAAAAGGGATTCTTGTTGATGCTGTAGTATGAAAAGTACTCTGTGATGTGGTACGGGGCTGCCCAAGAGTGTGAAAGGAACGGGCAGTCACTACACACCTGAAGTGTAATAGATCTTTCATTCATTCTGTTTTGTGCTCTGAATTGTTAAATAAAAGTTTATTTTGGTCACATGCCACAGCTAGAAATTATGCCATCAGAGTGGTTTGCTGTATGGCATGAAGTTCTATTCAAATTTGGTGACTTGCGCTCCAGTTTAAAAGTGAAACACAAACCACATAAGTTGTTTCCTGAGCCCTTGCTGAATATGAGTAGAGTGCAGGCAGAGCCTTGGGGAGGTGGGGGGTTTGTATATGAATGAAGACCTGGAGCTCTGAGATAGCATTTCATCACATGTGTGATTTTTTCCGTTCCCCAGGAAGTGTGCTTGATACACCCACTTTCTGTTACCTGGAAATGAAGGTGTAATTCTTTTCATGTGGGCCTCAGTAGCTTTCAGCCTTCGTGGGATAATGTCCCTCTGCCCTCCTTTTCTGCTGCCCTGAAGGAGCCAAAGCAACTTGAAAGCTTCTTGCTGTTGCACGTCTCCTTGGCTTCTCCCTACCAGATGAACACCTGCTCTTCTCTCTGGACTGAGCTCAGTTGTCACTGTCTAGAAGAGACCTTTCCTAACTGTTCTCTGTTCCCCGCCCTTGTGCACCTGAGACCCCCACCCGTGCGGCCTCCCAGGCCTGCTTGTGGCTGTGCAGTTCCTGTAGTCATAGCTTCTTTGGGGTAGCACCATGCCCATTACAAAAGGGTCCCTCCAGAAATACTACCAAAGGAATAAACACATCCAGTAATCTGTGATAGTTTCATTTTATCAGTATGAACACTGGAGCGCCTGGGTGGCTCAGTCGTTAAGCGTCTGCCTTCGGCTCAGGTCATGATCCCAGGGTTCTGGGATCGAGCCCCGCATCGGGCTCCCTGCTCCGCGGGAAGCCTGCTTCTCCCTCTCCCACTCCCCCTGCTTGTGTTCCCTCTCTCACTGTGTCTCTGTCAAATAAATAAAATCTTAAAAAAAAAAAAAAAGAAGAACACTGAAAATGTTAATCTTTTGGTATTGGAACCATTGGATATAAACTTTTCTGCTTCAGGATGGAAAATGCCCTGCTGTAACTTTTTCTCTTTTTTTATAGCCATGCTATTTGTGACGGATAAAGAAAACCACCTATAATCACATCATCTAAATATGATCAAAGTGACTATTTTGGTGTATAACTCTTTGGAGAATTACCTTCTAGGTAATCCAGCTGGGTTGGGTTGGGAAGAGTACTTAGGAGGTGGGGGTGGGAAGGAGGATAGTCTGAAGTAGATGCATAAGTGTCATTTCATTCCCCCTTGAGGTTTGAGAGCCACTTGGCCAAACAGAGCATGACATGGCTTGGCCTCCAACCAAAAGTTTAGCATGAAAGATTGAACCATTTTGTACCAGAATCTTTGTGAATGTTGTTATTGCTGAAAGAATGTGGTTCTTTCTATAATGTGAATACATTTTTTTTGGATAATTCATCACTTTATTATTTTCCCTTTTTAAAAGAACGTTTCTCTTTAACCACTACAGATTTCTTAGATCTTTTTATAAAAGTATTTTTAAAGTATTTGTTATAAAAATGAAATGAAAACTGTGTCTGCCATGCTGTGTGTGCCTTCAAGTTATGGATGGTCGTTGGCATGTTCATGGGCTTCTCATTCCAGGTGGGGAGATTAACAAAAATCACCCTTTCACTTGAAAGAAAGTAAATTAGGGTGGGATTAACTAGGGAAACAGGCTCTTTATTCTACTTTCAGCCATTGAGAAGGAAAAAAAGAACAGTTTTTTAATAAGAAAAAGTTCTTTTTGCATTCTGGAATACTTCCAAACACATTGCTATTGATGTTGAATTCCATTTTGGCTTGGGAATTACAAAGTTTTTCAAGTGTTGGAGCAAAATTACTTGTTCTTTGTGTTATTTTTTATGTGACAGTGTACATATAACAATACCATAAACTTAATTACCATCCCTAGTCACAGAAACTAGCATAAAAGTGGGTATTTAATTTGAAATGGGATTGAATATTCAAAAAGTGCAGGTGGTGTGGATGGATTTACAGACAAACTTGGGTTTCCTTTCTCAGAGGACAAGCGAGCTACAGCGTTTCCTTATGCCAGCTGCCAGTGGTAATGGGGGTGTAGACAGACCTGCAGGGGTGCAAGCTTACAGTTTCTTCAGTGGATGTACCATAACCATGTAGAGCAGAAACAGGACAGTTCATACAAAGTTCTGACAAATCAGATTGTTTTATCAGAGGTGAACAAAAATTTCTAGATTTTGATTCTGAAATTTTTACTCTATGACCCAAATGAAATAAACAGAGAAGGCTTAAAGAGAGGCTTTTACTCTTGGATTTGAGGTAGTAGGCATAGCAATATCTTCTGTTCTCTGTGTAAACCCTGTATCCATTGTATCCTATCACACTGTCTGGAATTAGTGTTCCTGAGAAAGCTAACCTAGACCTCAGGGCCACAGAAATCTCCAGGGACCCACTCTGTGGTTCTCCCCCTCCCAGCCTCAGTCTTCTCTCTTTCTGGCTTTTGTGGATTCTGATGATTCTTCCCCTTGATGTGCATAATGTGTGTGTGTGTGTGCGTGTGCGCGCGCCTAGATACATCATGTATTGGATTGTGGGAGTGTATGTTTTTAAAATGCTTTGCTTGTACTTAATGTTGTTAATAATAATGACAGAGGCACCATCTTGAGAGTTTGGTATCTCTTGAGGTACCAGTCACTCTGATAAACTATATGTATGTTTACCTCGTACTTTCCTCATAATATCTGATATGGGTGAGCACACTATTATGTTTTTACAAGTTCAGTTTTTACATACTGAAGCTCAGAAATTTGTAACTCTTCCCACTAATAAAGGCAGGAGGTAAGGTTGGATGGATCTCCTGTCTGCCAGGTCTGTAGCCTGTGGGCTTACCTGCTGTGTTTGCAAGCCTGATTCCCTAACACCTCAATGTAAGTTGTTGTCAAGGGGTTCCTGGCAAGTTGACTATGGGGAGTCACTGGTGGGCTTTGAATGCTAACTGTGTGACTCTGTTTTGCTTACCATCTGGGCTCATTTTCCTCGGCTGGTGCCCGGGGAGGTGAAGTAAACTGGCCACATGGACACAGTAAGGGATGCTCAGAGCCAGTGTTCTTTCCTCTCCACAGGCTGCCTCCCTGGAATCCTTGGCTCTGGGTTTGGCACTTCCCGTCACGGCTCAGAGGGATGGGTCTGAGAGCAAGATGACATTGCAGTGTCAACTGACCTTCTAGGACGTGGTCCAGGGGGCGATAGGGGCCTTCTTTGCCCTTTCCTCTCAGATTAGCCACAGCCCTCATCTCTTCCTCAACTAAAACATCCTCCTTAACACTGGAACCCACCACACTTAAATTGCAATTAAATGCCAGTGAATGTGTGCCTTCTAGGTTCTAGGCCCTTTGTGTTTATTTCTGTCTGTTCTTTACATTGATCCAAATCTGATTTTGCAGCCAGGGAAAGTGGGCATTGGCACGACTTGTCTGGCCAAGGTCACAGCTGGGGAAAAAAAATGGCAGAAGCAGAACCCCGATCTTTCTGATGCCGAAGCTCATTTTTGGCACATCTACCAAGCTACCGCTGAGGGAAAAAGTGAAGGTCAAAGTGGAAGTAGGTTTGTTTGCACCTTCGGGAGCACCCCCCATAGGACTGCAGAATATTGGATTCAACATGTTCTTCATGGCTTCCTGTCTCATTTTCAGTTTGGGGTACTTTTTTAGGTTCAAAATGGATGTATATAAAGACAGGCAGAATTCCCAGAAGATGACAAAAAATAAACCATGGATTTATTTGATAGAGCCCTATACTCTCCCCCTCTCCTCTTAGCAGATATATATATACACACACATTTAATGTGGGAATGGAAACAGTGATCCATCATAAAGCTTACCCACAGGACAGATTCCTTTTGGCAATGTAAATCTTAAATGCTGAGGAAGGCCTCACATCAGACTAAGTTCATTTTAATTTGATTCTGACATCGTTTGAGCACCTCCTGTGTGCCTGGTCTGTTGAGGAGAAGGTGACAGAAGGAATTCAACGTGACGTCTGCTCAATCGGTGTTCACAGGTGAATGAGGGCTGGGGGAGGGTGCCAAGCGAACAGTAATACAGCCTCGACTGTGCTCAGTGCTGTGATGGTGTGATTGCTCTGGGACTAGAAGTGAAGCCACAACTAAGTTTCTCCTGGAGGGATGTTGGAATGTTCTCTTTGACCTACACCATGAAGGATAGATAAGAAGAACACACCAGATGGAGGATACCTTTGAGCCAAGGCCTGAGGTGGGAAAGTACATGGGGGAACGGAGACTTCCATTATTAGAGGGGCGGTAGGGGTCAGCATCCCCTTGGCAGTGGTGCTGGCTTTATTTCATGCCTGTTCAGTTTGATTTGATGAAGCAATCAATCTCTCTCTCTCTGTCTCTCTCTGTCTTTCTCTGTTAGATGCCTTTTGTGTTTTATGTTTTGTTGGGATGTGTGTAGGAGAGATTCATTTCCAGCTGGGTCCAGCTGCAATGAAAATGTCCTATTTGACAAATTGTGGAATTAGATTACAGCCTTCTCTCCCTGAAAGCTAGGGCACTTGCTGTAACATCAGACATCCCTCCCTTGGGGGTCAGGACAGAAGGGAAGCGGTGATTTAGGGCTGCTGGGTGTGTTGACTTGGAAATTATTTGAAAAAATAGGGCTGTGTTGCTCCAGTTGATTAATAAATATGACTCCTCACTAAGCCATGGGGGTTTCCTCCAAGGAGAACTTGAGGATGGGGTGGTCTGAAGCCACCCCAGTGGAGAAGTACTGAAAGAATTAACACACCCATGTAACTGTATTTGGTCCCTGTTTCAGAGCTTCTCTTTTTTCTTAAAATGGAAAGGACTCAACTTTTTAAAGTTTGGAAGCACCTGGAATTTCTAGTTAGCGACACATTCAGTGTGAGCCAGTAACATATTTGCTGGGGAGACCTGCAGGCAGTAGACCCGTGTCACCGTGGAGCTAGAGCCACTTTCTATGTTTGTAAGAGGAGGAAGATGACAGATTTAGATCCGCTGACCTCAGAGAGCCTCTTACACGGTAGCCCCTGGAAGTGGAGTGAAACAGTCCAGGTCCTGGAGCCTTGTTCTGCACCTGGTGGTGCGGCAGCCATGCGAGTTTGCACAGTCCTAAGTGAAAGGGGCCGAGTCCACACTGCGAAGCTCTGTAGTGTCCTCCACAAGGGAGGTTCCTAGCCACGTCTGCCCCACAGCTGGCTGAAGTGGGGAGGGAGGAGTGACAGAGACGAGCATCCTCACAGAGCGGGACATTGTTTTGTAGACGTGGCCTCGGGAGCTATTGTTACCCCCCAGAGAAGCAGCAGTGATGGTGGGCGTCGGACCATGTCAGCCTCCGGACAGTTGGGGAGCTCACATGCCCCACGACTGAGTCCAGTGTGAGGAAGAGGCACCCACCATCTGGGTATGGACTGAAATGAGGTGTCTCAGAGAGCAGCACGGCCTCCAGGGGATGATTTAAGCAGATGCCATACTCCAGCTGTGACAGATCGGTCAAGGAAAGTATTGGCTCGGATTTCCGGCTGGTCTAGGAGGCTTTGCCTCTTCCGACTGTAAGAATCTATACTGAGCCATAACTGATTAATTTGGTTTTTACAGCGTTTTGCCTCCCTGCTCATCTCCCTCTCGGAAATAGCTTGGTGCAGCGTTGTGTGGTCAGGGTGTTGTTTGTGCCCAGGGCCTACCACAGAAGGCAGATGCTTGGAACTTTTTACTTTTACGTGGCTAAATTACAGATAGTTCTTTTTCCTTACTGACTCAGAGAATGAACTCAGGTGTGTTGCAGCAAAACTAAGATAGGTTAAGACACCTGTGCTTTCACTACTTTGGAAACTGGGCCACCATGTTGGCTGGTCCTGTGGTCAAGAGCACACAGGCTTGGGTCTGCTGGCCCTGGTCTTGCATGTCTGCTGGACCACATGTGCCACTTGTGTGGACTCAGTCACGGCCCCTTCTGTTACCCTGTGGCGGCGTGGTCAGCTCCTTCTCCACGGTGGTATAGTCTCTGAGAAACATCGTGACAGTGGATGAGAAATGCACGTGCCGTGAGTGTTCGGTGAATGTTCACCAGCCACAGCAGTGGTGGTAGAACTGGAAGTCGAAGCAGTAGTAGATAGTGAACCAAGAGAGGGTTTTGCAAAGTGGGATCCTATTAAATAATCTGTCTTACCACCTGTCGTTTCCCCATAACATTACATGGAGCATTTCTCTACACCATTCTTCTCCCAAACCATCATTTTCATCACAGCTTTATCGCCATGTAACTCACATACCATACTTCATCCATTTAAAGTGTACAGAGCAATGGTTTAAAGTATACTCACAGAGTTGTATAATTTTAGAATATTTTTTGTCACCCCCCAAAAGCCCTGTACACTTCCCATTTTTTTTCCCCCCCCCCCCCCCGACTCTCTTCTAGGCTACTTCTTACCTCTATGGATTTGCTTATTCTGGACATTTCCAGACTCCTTTTCCTGGCTGCATAGTAGTGTATTATGTGGATGTACCTTAATTTAGCAGCTATTCCGTTGCTGTTGGACTTCTAAGTTACTTCCATTGTTACAGGGAATGTTCCTTTGGGGCCCCTTTTACCATGCCAGTAGAGGCACCTGGGAGTCACATCCTTCCAATGAAGTAGCATGAACTCTGAACTGTTGAGAGCTGTCTGCCGGTGCTGTGAGATGCTCCTGGAGGCACCGAGGGAGACCAGGCCCGAGCCCCGCCGCCACACTGCACTGAGGGCCCGCCGTGGCTGTTCAGGGGACGGTAGCAGCAGTCTGCGAGGGAAGAGAGGGGAAACGTGTGACTTCTTGAGCCACACATGTTACTGACTCTTCAATAGTCTCCAGCCCAAGGACAAATCCCGGTGGAACCAGAGTGCTGGGAGAATTTTTCATTACATCTGTGCAGAGAGCGAGCCACTCGATGCCTGCTTCTGGGGGCATCCATCCATCCGCTTGTTCCCTTCTGAATCGTGTTACTGGATGCAAAGGCTAAGGTGGGGCGGTAGGCCCATAGTCTGACGTGCCCGCCACTAACAGGCTGAAGTTCAGATGACTGGGGAAAGGAAGAGATCTTGAAGAAATAGGCCCTTCTTCATCTCTGAATCTCTTCTGAGGAATCGTTTGAAGGCCCAAGGCTACAGAACGTGCTGTGGAGAGACGCATGAAGTTCATGCTTTGCTTTTAAATGTCAGGATTATCATGGGAGAGAGAATCTGTTTCAGCACATTTGCCGTCTGGCTATCCTAATGCGTTCAGGTTTAGAACATTTACATTCATTTGTTATTTTGGGCATTTACTCTGCTGGCCTCCAAGTGTTAATTCAGTTTGATTAGCGGTGAGTAGGCTGTTCAACCCTCTTTTGGGGGAGATGGAAATGAAAGTTGTTGCAGGAGGAGCTCAGCGATGTTGCACTACCTTTCACATACATCAGTCTGTTCATGGTTTGTATTGAAACCTGTATTTTATTTGGGGCGGAAAGTTGCTTGAGGCCTTTTAGCTTCTTTGTACTTAAATTAGGGATCCTAGTGCAGTGTTGACTGTTTCATAAAATTAAAGAATGAAGTAGAAAAGTGTGGACCTTGCAGGCAACTGAATTCTCAGGCTTTGCAAGCAGTCATCCTGATAGTAGGCCTTCAAAGCAAACTTAATTGCATATTCTGTCATGCTTTTCTCTCTCCTCAGCCCCCAGTAGCAAAGGATGTGCTCCGGTTGGTCGGCAGTGAGATTCTGCATCAATGGCACCTGCCCCCGCCTCCAGAAGCCTTCTCTGATTTCCCACAGTGCTCCACCATGTAGAAATAGTGGTGGTGATCAAGGGTTCATGCTGTGGAGTCAAGATCTAGGTTCTCGTCCCAGCTTTGCCATGCAGGTTACTTTAATTGCATCCATTTCACAGTTCGTGAGTTGGGGATAATGGTAGTACTTCCCTGGAAGCGGTGTCGTGAAGATGGAGTGAGAAGATTCCCTGTCAGCCGTGACGCGTGGCACGGCTTCCGGCATAGGTGGTGCTCGCGAACGGACATGCCACTGCTGCTGACTCTATGATTGGAGGCACTTAAATCTCCCTGAGCCTCAGTTTTGTCACCTACCGCATGAGGACAAAAATATCTGTCTCAACGGCAGTTTTGTAAAGAGTGGGTGAGACACTGCCGGAAAAGAATTAGTGTCGCTCCCAACTGGTGTAGGTAGGGCACTTGGCCTGTCGGTGGTTATGGCACTTCATTCTGCTTTATGTCCTGTAACCGTGTAGCTATTTATGTGTCAGTCCCCTCAGAGAAGCTGTAATCAGAGACCATGCTTTCTGTCTTTGCCCAGAATGCCTTGCTCCACACAGCAGCTCATCACCCACTGGTCGTTCAGACCGGTGTGTGTGATCTTACGGAGCACATAGTTTAGGAACAGGTATCTCTTAACATGCTCACAGGGAGAGCAAGATGTGGTCCGTGGTACAGATGTTTTTCTCTTAAGGATGCTTGAGGTGTGGTTACCTATATTCACACAAGATACGCGCATAGCAGCATACTTACTGTGCACTGTTTGAAGTTGGCCTCACTGATGGAAATCTGTATTACCTGAGCCAATATGTAGATATTCTATTTGCTTTTGGAATACTTTGAAAGAAAAGAGTTCTCCGATATGTCAAGTTCTCCTCCCAGTTAAAATTTGGTCCCAAGAAAGCGCTACATGTAAACTTGTCTGGGTTTTCAGAAAAGGTAGGGTTGAAAGCCCACACATTAATTTCTACTGCTGCTAGATGTTCATCCGCATCTTCCTGCCTTCCCTAACATACCAGTGGAATTCTGGGCCCTGGGTTAATGAGGAAGCCCAGGTTAGGGAAAGACACACTCACCTCTGGAAGGGCCTGTTCGCACGGCTGCCGGAGGTGGCAGCTGGGCTGGGCTGTTGGAGGTTTGTGGTCTCGGCATCAGCCTGTGTTTGATGGGTTCCCTCACCTTCGCTTTGCAGAGCCGGCTGTCTAGACACCTCTCCGGCTTCCTGCACTGTACGCACATGTTCTGCTACCCCTAACTAATAAGGAAGCAAGCTGCCACTAGCCCGGGGCTGTTTGCTTTTCAAAGCAATGCTTTAGCAACAGAATGGTTAGCTTGTGGGCCCTGTGAATGTTTGTTAAAAGAATCTTAAGCAGCTGGATACAACAGGTGAAGTTGTAAGTTCCACTGAAAATTTCATAGCCCTCTTCATCTGTCCATAAAATCAGAGGCCTATATTTTAAGTGGTGTTATGAATTAAGCTTCCTAAGTTGATACAGAATTAAATAGAACACAGTTAGTTTGCCTTGAATCCCTCTGAGTCATCCAGGGCCTGTGCAGTCAGCTCCTGGTTAGCTGATGGCCTTGCCCCCTCCAAGCAGTTCCCTGAGTCAGTTCATCTTCCTATGCCTCCATTTCTTCTTCTGTAGAACAAAGGGGTCAAACTTTGAAGCCTTTTCGCTAGAGCTTTTTTTTCTTTTTAAGATTTTATTTGGAAGAGAGAGCGAGCAGGAGCACAGGCGGGAGAAGGGGCAGAGGGAGAGGGAGAAGCAGGCTCCCGCTGAGTAGAGAGCCTGATGTAGGACTCCATCCCAGGACCCTGGGATCATGACCTGAGCCGAAGGCAGACGCTTAACGACTGAGCCACCCAGGCGTCCCTCCACTGGAGCTTTTAAAGAATTTTTTTTCTGCCTCCAGTTGGGTATGGGATTCAACCTTTTAACCCAGACCTGCTCCCAGGACAGACCTATATCTCACAGCCACTCCCAGATCCACTGTTTGATCCTTGGTGCTTACTTTCTCATCTCATTCTGGAAAAAGAGAAGCCAGCCTAGTATTTCTGTCAGCACAGAAAAGTTAACAGCCTCAGAAGTGGGGCTGAGTGAGGATCCTTGCTGGACCAGGAGGGCCCCGCCCAAACTGGCCAGATCTTCCTGATAGACGCTCCTAGCCCTTTACAGAAAGTTGGATTCTGCTGATTTGTGGATTGACCCTGAGGGTTTAGTTAGTTGGCATCTAACAGAGTGGGCAGGGCAGGAGGGGGATGGCCCCTGGAGGAATGACGAGTGTGAAATTTTAAGGAAATTATGGGCTTCTCTGGGAGCCGTGGGCGAGAAGGGAAAAGTTCTCCTGTATCCACTCCTCTGTGTTTCTGGGTCTTTATTCAGATAAGTTGTTTTGTGCTTGTTACTCTGTGAAGCTTGGGATGTAAAGATGGGAGCATGCACTCAAGGACCTCACAGGCTAGAGGGGAGCTAGCTCCTGCTGACATCTGTGAAGCGCCTAGGATTGCTTGAGGTGCTTCATGTACACACGTCTGCCTAACTCTAATACAATGTGGTGAGTGGTCCACGGTGCTGTCTGCAAAAGGTCATGGGAATATAGAGGAGGAGGGAAGCATTCTGGCTGGAGATGGGGGATAGGGGCACGTGGAGAGCAGAGGGAAGGAAGAGGGGTGGAACATGGCTTTTTAAATGATGTGGGCATCTCATCTCTGCCGTAAATGGAACTGGAATGGTGTTCACTTTCTCACCCAGCCGTACAGGGACTAACGAGTAGAAACCTGTGCTTTGGAAGACATGTGTTTGTCTGGAGGAGCCAGGACAATTTAATACCACCTCTGCCCATGTCTCTCGGTGTTGGTTATAGCTTCTGAAGGCTTGCTTGTTTGTAGGAAAGTGGACTGAGAAAAATACGCTCTCTCTTGCTTCTCTATGCCAGTGTTTAAAAACACCAAGAGTTTCTACTCCTCTTTCTCAACACACATCCCTAAATAAGTGTCCATAGTGTCCTCTCGATGCTTCTGTTTGCTTCAGCATTGGGAGGCGTGGTCTCCAGCACATGGTGATGAGCCTCAGCACTCTGGGGACTACCTCACCCTCAGGAAGAGTAGCTGGTTCTCGGTACTGAAAGGGCCTCGGGTTCTCTTCCATCTCTGGGTATCATTGTCATTAGTGACGGGGACTCTCACCTTTGCACAGGTGCATCGAAAACTGTGTTGCCCATTTGCCTCTTGGTCTGTCTCATCCAGTTTGAGTCCACAAATGCGGATGGTGTCACGAAGCCTGGGAGGAGGCCGTCCCGTGCAGATGCCTTTAGAAAGCCCCATCCGTGTGCTGCCTTCTTTGGGAAGCTTTCTGTCTCCCTGGCCTGAAAATGACCTTTCCCCACTTCTCTGCGACACAGGTCTTTGTATTCTCTTTTGTTCTTATCACATCCTCCCCCTCATTAGTTATTTATGTGTCGGTCGTGTCTCTCCTACCAGATTGTAAACTCACCTTGGCAAGGACTATGTGTTCTATACATTCTTCACAATCCCTAGCATGAGGATTTGCCATAATCACTCAGTAAATATTTGTTGAACTGCATCCAGATAGTGTTATTTATTTTGTGCTGAGTCCTAATCAGAGTACAACAGAAATTGTTTTTAGAAAGGTCAATAATATTTACTTTCCTTTGTCCAATTCCTTGCCCTCGGTTCTTTATTTAGTGAGTTATTTAAAATATCTGTCCCATCTGCATCCTGAAGACTATGGAAGCCTAGAGATGAGGATACAAGGTAAAATGAGGCAGCTTTTGGGATAAGATCAGTATCACACTTCTGTAGGGAACTTCAGGGACTCAGAATGAATTCAGCAGATTATAGTAACTCCATCATTTATTTGCATCTAAGAGGAGGAATCATGGTTAGTTACAGCATTTTCGTTTTTTTACCACAGATGGCATGAAATTCATCTGCAGAGAGACTTCTCGTTGGAACTAGAGTATGGATTTCTCTCTCTCAGGTCCTCATGCAGTCTGTCACAGAGCATACTTGCCTGGTCAGCCTGCCTTCCCGCATTGTTGCAATGAATTTTTTTTTCTTGTGTGTGTTTTGCTCACTGTCTCTCTTGTCTTCCCCACACCTCATTCTTCTCAACAAGAAATTCCAGAGTTAAGGAACTGTGTCACCCATAGCATCTTCAATACACTATTTATGATTTGCTCTCCCAGCCCAGAACCCTTTGCTACATGTTTTCAAAGCAAGTTCAGTACAATAAAGAAAACAAGTCTGTAAGATTCAGAGTTAGCTTCTCTCTTCTAACCATCTCTTAGGAGCCAGGCACTTGCACCTACATTGTTTCACTTTATCATGGAAAATTCCAGCAGGGAGAAAATTTTTCTGATTGTCACGAACCTTGCATCTCCTACTAGGGAATGCGGTCTCGGGGGGTTCGTGTGGTGCACTGGGACGGGAGGAGGAGGAGTGCCGGTACAGGACAGGCGTGGTGTGTCTGCCCCGCGCCTCAGTGTTACTCAGAGATGGGGGGCGTGATGGATAAACTTAGGCAAGTTAAATGACCAGCAATCAGCATATATTTAAACAATCATAATTAGAAGTATATAAAAATATGGAGGAAATAACAGAGGAGAAAGTAAAATATACATGAGTATTGGTGCTAAAACAGATTTTATGAGGATCATGTACTTTGAGTGCTTGAGGATGCACCATCTGACCACTGAGAGGGGTACTTTGTGGAACAGTTGGAGAGAGACCCCGATCGAGTGGGTCCATCTCTCTTCTTAGAGACATATCCCCGTTGGCTGAGGTGGGACCTGAACTCCCAGTTCATTGGTTGCCATGTTGCCTGTTTCTCCTTGCCCTTTAGAAGCTTTGGCACTGGGACCAGATGCTTGTATGGAAGCTCAGATGGTTGTATGCTCCAAACTTGGAAGCAGTGCTCGCAGATGTGACAAGATGAGGCTGTGGGGAGGGTTGTAAAGGCCAGGCCTGCCTCTTTGCTATCACTTGTCTCTGTAGCCACTGGGACTCTACTGTACTCCACTGTATTCTACCCATTTTTGCAGGAAATGGACTGCCTTCTGGAATTAGCTGCTCTTCTAAGACAGAATGGCTTAACATGCCCAAGATCACATTTATGTCTTAGAATCACAGAATTTAAGAATTGAGAAGCTCTTTAGAAGGTCTTGTAGGCCCACATCTTGGTTTTATATGGAATGGGACAAGACGGTTTCCTTAAATTTCTAGTTTTCTCTATTTGGAGTTAGGTGGCTAGCCTGTTAATTGTTTACTTGTTTTATCATTTTGCTGCCTTTACCTGAATGCAGGTTAGGTGTATTGCTCTTGCTGGGGAAGTGAACTAGGGCAGTGGTGTTGATGTCTGTGGGCCCGATCAGTGTCTCTGGGTAGATAATTTTTCTCTTCTCCACAGATAAATTCCACTTTCACAGTGGCCTACTAGAAACTAGGAGAAGCTGTGAGTTTTCTCCGCTGTTTTATTAGCTGACCCTGAAAGGAATGATACTTGCCCCTGGGCATGTGGAAAGTTTGGCACTAGGTTGATTATAATTTTCTTTTGAACTCTTCCTGCCTCTTATAGCTTTGGTCTTCTCAGTGTCTAAATTCTAATCGAGGTATGAGGACTGACTTCTTCTCTATTGCTTGTGATCACAGATCCTAAAAGCAGGTGACATACGCTCGTGGGTATTCCATTTTGGCAGTGAAACGAGACTGCTTGGTAGGCATGATAAATTTGGTTTCTTCATTAAAATATGTTGACTTTTCTGATTATAAAAGTAATGTGTCCTTATTATAAATCTATGTAAAATACAGAAAAATATTTTTAAATTGCATATCTCAATTTTGAGAGTTCGAATAGTATTAAGTAGACAGAAATAAAGTTCTTTTCTACGTATTATATAGTAATAGTTGAGATTATATATAGCACCTGTAAATAATTATTGTATAAAGTAGCTCTTGTGCCATGTTGTAAATATGGCCTTATGTTCTGCTTTTTTTTCCACTTACAAAGTTTTTTCCTCATTAGAAATGTTACCCTCTGTTTTAGTGGCTGCATGATACTCCATTTTGTGGATTTACCTACTTTATTGTTCATATTCCTCTCACTGATGTTTGTTTTTCCGTTCTTTTACTATTTTAATACACACCTTGCTCTGCTTATCATCCGGATGACTCCTTTAGGAAGGGTTTTCAGTTGCTCTGGTGAAGGCTTTTTTGGCACATTGCCAAGTGCTTCCCAGAAAGGTTATATCAGTTGATGTTTCCACCAGTGGGGTGCAAGCGTGTGCTCGGGCCAGGGAGGTCTTAGCTCCCTGTTCTTAGGGTGCACATATTTGCTCCATTCTGGATTGCCTGGATGTCTCCTTACCCAGCATACTGCTATTCAGGGCCTGGGGGCAAGTCCTCATCCCCCTGAGAGTAGGCTCCTCCATCCCTATTTACTATTCAGTTTTCCTTCACTAATAGCATAATCTGGAAATGCCGAGGATTTTTCTCGGCAAACTTTCCTCCCTCCCTCCCTCCCTCCCTTCCGTCCGTCCGTCCGTCCTTCCGCCCGTCCTTCCTTCCGTCCTTCCTTCCTTCCTTCCTTCCTTCCTTCCTTCCTTCCTTCCTTCTTTCCTTCTTTTTTTCTAAGGACAGAAATGGCTCTCTTAAAACTAGTGGCAGCTGAGGTTGCTTCTGGCTACGTGATCCAACACGACAGTAATTTAAATGAGGGAGCCATTCTATTTCTGGCATCGCCAGCTTCCTTGCCATCTTCTTTGCATTCTTCACCAAGGTGCTCAGCGCCCGTGCAGCAGCTTCTCCAAGTAACCAGTGCGGTTGCTACACAGGAAGTGAAATTGTAGAAACGCTTCAGAAGACTGACAGCCGAGCTGATTGTAGGAGTGACTGCTCTTAAGTTCTAATAAATTGTGTTCATTTTCTTGTAATTTCCGTTCAGATGCAACAGAGTCTTTTATTTTCTCGGGTGTTAGAGTGGTCCGGCGTCTTCCCTCCCAGGGTGCCCGAGGCCGGCCAGGGCTGTGGGGGAGAGGCCCCCCTGCTCCCACCTGCCCACCCTGCTTTCCGTTGACCCGTTCTCTCTCCTTTTGGTTTGACTCAGCATCCTTTCTCCAAGGAGGGGGAAAAAAAGGTTTCTTCAAGTATGTGGTCCTCATTTGAACTTAGACAAACATGGGCCGATCCCCAGCTGCTCTCACCCATCCAGTTTAAGACCTTGGGAGAGGGACCTGACGTTCGCTTGCCGGCGTGCCGGAGGGGCAACGCCCCCTCTCCGGGCTGCGGGAGGGCAGCGGGGGTGGTCTCTCGGAAGTGCAAAGTGCTGGAATTCACGCCGGTGTCTTCGCCCTCGGTTAGGGTGCGCGGCCTGCTGCTCGCTCCTCGTGTTTGGAGGAGGCTGAAGGGCGTCCCTGGCACGTAGCACTTCTCACACCTGCCGCTCCGGGCCCCCCTCACCCCTCCGCGGGCAGGTCCTCCTCCTCAGGAAAGCACCGTCCGCTCCATGGAGACCCATCAGACTGTCAGTGCTGTCCCTTTTTGCCTTGTCATAGGACATTATCAGTGGGTGCTTTCTGCACACCCATTTGCAAACAGTTTCCTGTTCCTTATTTTAGCCATTTCTGTAAAAGTAACTAGTAGTTCAGCAACCATTTCTTCAGCGGTCGTTCCTCAGCTCCCCCCACCCCCATTCCCCAGCATTAGTGGGCCTTTCTTGCTTCTGTGTCAGTGGGCAGCCCATCAGTCCTTTGAGAAGGGCCTCCTGTCTCATGTTCATCTCTTCAGCCAGTGTTCCTAGGTTAGCAGTTGTCACTGGTAGAGCGAGAGGTGGTAGATAAAGGGTGGGGGGTAAGGTCCCAGGAGCAGGTGTACAGCTCCCTGGCCGGCTCGCTGATTTATTCATACTTTATCCATTTACTTAGCGACCATTTCCTGAACTTCTGTGTTCACCCTTAGCACGAGTAAATAAACGGGGTAGCAACACAGCCCCAGGCCTCAAAAGCTCACGATGAAGTCAACCATCTTGTTGGTTAAGTGCCATCAACTGTGGGAGGTGTTATGATAGTATCTGTATGGGCTGGTGGAGGCATAAATGGTGGACTTGACTGTTCCATTTGGGGGCAGAGGATATAAAAAGCCTTCAAGCAGGATGTGGGCTCATCCTGATTCACACAGAAGGTCCAGCTCCTTCACTCCTTACTTTGAATTACTCCACGACAGAATCCTAGAAACTCAGGGGCAGCTCGGTGAATCCTAGAGTTCAGCCCTCTTCCTACAGTAACTGAAACCGTGACAGTGTATTCTGGTTTATCACAGGGATGTCTTTTCCCTGCAACGACCATTCCCTCTTGCCAGATTTTGGCTGACAAGGGGGGGGGGGTTCATGACCATTTTGGGCTATATGATGTTAGCATGTAATGATGTGTGTAATGTGTAGGGGTGGGTGAGTGAAAAATGCTTGGGTACCATTCTTCTGAATTTTATAAGAGAAGAAACAGTCTGCACATTTTTCTCAGATTTTTTTGTCTCTAACATATTTATGGTCCTTTCCTATGACAACTATAGAGATTTAAAAGAAAAAAAGTGAGAGATGTGAAATTAAAGGCAAAGTAGGAATAAGTCTGAAGGTATGTGATGGACCAAATGATATTAGGGCCTGGAGTATTCAGTAGGGTGTCCCATACTCACATAAGGTGAGGAAATATTGGCCTTTGATCTCTTTGGACCCCGGTAATGAATTGCCATGTTACAGACTTGTGCATCTGTCCGTTTCACTGCTTGCCATTGTTTGATCATGGGCCTGTAATAGTTGGAATAAGGTTGAGCTGCATATTACAGGAAAAAAAAAAAAACCTCAAAACAAAAGGAGGCATAAATATGATCATTTATTTCTCTGTCACCTAAAATGAGCATGGACATAGGCCTGGAATGCCAGATCTGTGGTGTGATGCCATCAGGGATTCAGGCTTCTTTTTCTATCACACCTTCGTCAGCACATGGTTTCTGCCCACAAGGTCACATCTTGGCCCAAGATAGATGTTGGAGCTCCAGCTGCACATACTAAAAAAGGCAAAATTGAGCCCTCTCAGGTGAATCCGTTCTCTTCCAGAACCCATATAATGCTACAATGTACTGGCTAGTCTGGCTGCAAGAAAGACTGGGAAATGGATTCTTTTGTTTCCAGGGGCAAAATGTCCTGCCAAAAACTGGGACTCTGGTACTCCAGAGACGAGGACAATGTATGTAGACAGTCAGCAGTGTGTGTCCCAGGGCCGCATCACAGGGGCCTTGAGGTAGAGAGGAGACAAAGATCAGTGCAGCAGAGAGGTAGGAGAAGTCAGGGTTGAAGGTCACCCATGTGGATGCTGAAGTTGCTGAGAGTGATGTTGGGGTCAGATGGCAGAGTCATTGAAGGATTAGTGACCTAGAGCCCAGGAAGGGGAGGTGGTTGCATGAACCTCGAAGGAGGAGACTCCATCGAAAGCTCCATTCTGGAAGGCCAGCTACTGGCAGGACGCACATCCGTCTGTCCCGCCAAATGTGGGAGGTGGGAGCCCTGCTAATGGACACCATGGGAACACAGGACTGGGGAGCACAGAGTGACCTGTTTCTTAGCTCGACTTCACCTAGAGTGTGACCTCTCCTCCACGGAGAAAGGAAAGGAAGAGCCTCTTCCTTGCGCTCAGCTCACCTTGCAGATTTCTCTTCCCACTTGTTCGCCTCTGTCTTCATTATAGTTTGGTTTTGAGACTTGCCACCCTGCCTTAGACCTCAGTTCCTGGCTCTTACCTCATGCGAGACCCAGTTTCACTCTTCTGTGTCTAGATCTCAGCTTGGATCCTGGACAGAGCATGATAATTATTTTACATGATCTCTCTTGCCTTTATGCGAAGGGAGTAGCCATTTTGTGGAGTATTCACAAGCATTTTTTGGTTTTGTTCCTTCACTTTTTTAAAACCCTGGTATGACTTCCCTGTAGGGGCTTCGCAGTGCTTCCTTATAAAACTGTCTACCTATCCGGCTGATACATAATATTCTTTTCATTTGTCTAGTGCTTTATGGTTTACAGATACTCTTCACCCATTTGCTCCTCTGATCCTCATAATAAAATGGTGTTGGAGGCAGACATTACTTCTTTTCAATCAGAAGCCTAGTCTCAGAGGTCACCCAGCCAGTTTGTGGAAGACCTGGGTTTGAACCCAGGTTGTCTGTCTCCCTCGCTCAAGAGTAGAAGTTCGGAGTAAGCAAATGAATGTTAACTCTTGGCCCGAACAAAATCTAGTTAGTTGATCTGCTGTGGCTGAAACAGTTGTCTGCATATCCGACCACATCTAAACCAGCCTTTGATTGTTAATGTTTGGTATCATCTGTGGCTCAGTTCCCTTCTGTTGGCACCAGTTGGAGCATTTTGACTGTTTTGCTATTATGCAATTCCTTTCTGGTTGGATCAAGCAGGTTTGTGCAGGTCCTAGCCTCATAGGCGTCCCTGCAGGCGTAGCATGCTGTAGTAGAGAAGAAAGTTGGCCCAGGCGTTGGGATGGTGCAGGCCGGGTGGGTGTGGTTCCTAGCTTGGGTATTACCCTAGGCACACCACTGGATATTTCTGGGCCTCTACCTTGCCATTGTACAGTTGTGATAGAAACATGTAGTTCTTGGACCATTTGTTACCTCTGCAAACCTCAGTTCTCTCCTCTATAAAATGGGGATAATGATACCCACTGCACGGTGTTGCAATGATTAAAGGAATTAGAGGTCAGCACCATGCCTAGCAATATAGCTGGAGCTTATTAGCAAAGGCTCCATCTTCTTCCCCTTTCTCTTTCTCTTCCTCTTCATCTTTTCAAAGTGTTTTGGAGAGCCTCATAAAAAGCGACGTGGAGGCTTAAAAATCAGGTCAAGGATGTCACAATCTGAAGCCTTGCACACTCAGTACACTTCGTGTGTGCAGTTTGCGTGTGGGGAGCAAGCTTACCTGTTTGACCCAGAGCCACAGCTGTTGTAAATGACTCTTTTCTGAACAATGGCCTTTTCTGACCAATTTGAGATGCCACTGAGGGTGACTGACTCCAGCCCTTCATTGATAATGCTCCTTTATATGCAGTACTTTTATTTCCAGATTGACTTCTTGTCACACTGAATTAGTGGTTGGTGGGCTGCCTGCCAGTGTAGGGGTGGACTGCAGAAGGTATGTGCGAAGGAAGGAAGCCGGTGGCCTGCAGGGCTGCACTGAGGCAGGGTGGGGGGAGAGGAGAGCACAGGGACATTACCGCTGGTGGGTGAGGTGGCTGCCTTCACTGTGGATGACTCCAGCCGCCCCCCTCCCCAGGGACGAGGACAAGTCTTGAGTTGTTTCGTTTACTCCAAATGTACACAGTGTTTGAGATAAACATGCAGAAGCCTTGAGTATTCTGGGGCTGATGGTTTCAGGCAGTGATGTTAGTTTTTTCGCTTTAACTGAAACCTCTGGTATTCCGTGGGGACCCCCTGTGTTCTGCCGCCTCACGGAGTCTCCCGCTGTGGGCAGTAGAAGTGTAATTTGAGAAGACCACAGGCCAGTGTACTCTGCAGATAACCTACATAAGTTTGCATGAAGGTGTTCCTTTGAAACCGTTGTCTCTCCAGCCCGGGTGGTAGAGCAGAGTAGCAGTTTCCTTTCTAAGGAGAGAGATTTGGAAGGAGGGTTATGTGTATATGTGACCTCCCTGAGAGAGGGGGGGCAACAAGGGTGAGGAGAGGCATGGGCCTTTAAAAATTTTTTATTTTAAAGTTATTTTATCTTATTTTTGTTGACAGTGGCAATGGATGGGTATGGAGGCTTGATTTTATTTTGGGGCGCCACCGAATTTACTTAAAAATGATCTGGAGGCCTCCTCAGCCATTCGCTTGGCACCTATGTGGTACCAGCCCTGCCTCCCTACCCCAGTTCACTAGTTTGTAAGTGAGCTTCTTGTTCTAGGTCCTTCCAATTTTAACTTTAAAGAAAGGCCCTTTTCGAACAGATGGAATATGTCCGTGGTTCTCAAACTTTGGTGTGTGTCAGAACCACCTGGAAGGTCTGTTAGAACATCCTGCTGGCCCCCACCCCCAGAGTTTCTGGCGCAGGAGGTCTGGGATAGGGCCTGAGAACCAGCATTTCTAACAAGTACCCAGGTGGTGCTCCCGATGCTGGTTGCGGGCACCACACTCTGAGGGCCGCTGGAGTAAGCAAAGCAGAGGTCCGAGAGCTTACTCCACCTGTGAAGCTATCGCTGTCTTAGGCTCACCAGACCATTTGGGAGGATTGACTCTTAAAGCCTAGAAACAGCAAAGAGCTGAATGTTTAAAAAAATAAAAAGGGAGGTAGGGAGGGAGGAAGGAAGGAAGGAGATATAATAGGAGTTCTGTGTGCGAGGCCACATTTCTCTGATCTTTATCCTCATTTTGGGGATCTGTCCATCTGTGTGTATTAATGGCCTGTGAGTTTCTTGGTTTTCGCTCCCCTTGTGATTTTGGCAGAACTCGTATATCTGAACCTATGTCTGTAATTTTTTTTTGAAAAAACTTTTTTATTCTGGAATATGTAAAAATACAGAAAAGGCAGGAGGGGATGTCGAGCCCCGCTGTACTCAGCACCGGCTTCAGCAACAACCAGTTAACTTACAGCCGCTCTCGCTTCATTTCTGTCCCACCAGCTTCCTGGGTAGGCCGTGCCCCTCCTGCGTGGGCTGTGCCCCACCGGATTATTCCTTAGGTCCCAGACAAATCATTTATTTCACTGATGCTGTAGCTCAGGATGTATCTCTAAAAGACAAAGCCTCTTTTAAATAAATAACCACAATATTATTATCATGTTTAAAAATTCCTTAAGCATCATTAATTAAATATTCATTTAGTGTTTACATTTCTTCACTGGTCTCAGATGCCGGTTTGTTCAAATCTGTATTCAGATGAGACCCATATAGCCTGTTTAGATCGATGTGTCCTTTGCGCCTCCCCCCGCACCCCACCTTCTTCTCCTGAATTTATTTGTTAAAGCAGCTGTTCATTTGTCCTATAGTGTTTCCCATAGTCTTTGCTGGGATTTTGCGGATTGCAGCCCTGTGATGTTTAATGGGTTCCACTGCTTCTCGATTTCCTGGAAACAGATGAGGAGGTCTGATTTGGAATCAGCTTCAAGTTTGATTGTCTTTGTTGGAGAGTGGGGAGGGGTGGGGCAGAAGCACCACTTTCCTGATGACAGTTGCGTGGTGGTGTTTACTTGCATCCAGAAGCTTATATGCCTGGTGTGTGCCTTCTCATTCCCTCCCTTTCTCTCTCAGATGCTAAGATGGACTGGTCAGTTCAGGTGTGGAAGAAGCCAGTTTTTTAATCAAATGTATCTTTTGGGTTAGCCACTTTCGGGAGAAACAAAATACAGGGAAGTGTGAGAGGCATCATCTGATAACTTAACTTTCCGTGAGTCCTGTTCTTACCCCGCCGTGCTTGTTGTACTGTCCGCGCCTTCTGTTTACTTAATGAAGGCTTTATTCTTACTTTTGATTCATATTAGTATTCCATACCTGTAATAGCTACTTTCTTGGAGTGGCTCCCAGTTTATTTTGGGTACACTGTTCCAGAACTGCCAACTGTTGCCGTGGCACATATGCCCAGAATAGGGCTTTTGGGTAGACAAGGACATGGCAGGACTCGGCAACCTTACAGATTGAGTTACTGGTAATGACGCGTGCACGCACGTGCACACGGTTTAGGCAGTACAGTACTCATTCAATTATGTGGCTGTCCAGTACCAACCAAGTTAATATCCTTATATTCTCTGAAATGAAGGTGGAAACAAACCAGTTCAATCTAAACCAAAGGCAGAAGACCAAGGCCTATTTCCATGTAGAATTTGACTTAGATGTTGATGGACAGACATCACATGGTACTAGAGTGAATACCACTGCTTTCCCAGTATAATAAAATATTGTTGGGCGCCGGGGTGGCTCAGTCGTTAAGTGTCTGCCTTCGGCTCAGGTCATGATCCCAGGGTCCTGGAATCGAGCCCCGTATCGGGCTCCCTGCTTCGTGGGAGGCCTGCTTCTCTCTCTCTCCCACTTCTCCTGCTTGTGTTCCCTCTCTTGCTGTGTCTCTCTCTGTCAAGGTAAATATATAAAATCTTAAAAATTTCAGGAAGGAGCTTTAATGATCAGCTAACCCAGTCCCTGAGGCCCTGAGAGAAGAAGGGACTTCCTCCAGATCACACACTGAATTAAGGCGCCATGCTATACAGTGGCAAAACTGGATTGACCCAGAAGGTGTCTCCAGTAATTAACACCTATTTATTCTTACCAAGGAGAAGACCGTCTCCTTCTCCACAGAGACTGAAAAGGTCCTGGCACCTAGAGTCCCAGAGGTCTAGCAGCAGAGGTCAGTGTCCTTAAGCCATCTGAACTTGACATCACATTTTGGCCAGTGCACTCAGGTGGTGTTAGCATCCCAGAACATTTAAGACAGAAACCACCTTTTACAGCGCCCCTCTGCCCTCCCCCAGTCTCTTGCAGGGGTGTCACTTGGTCACCTGGTTTGCATCCTGTTCACAGACCTGTATTTTCGTAGCATGGTGATTTTAAGTCCCCGGGGAGCACGGTGTTTATGAGGCTGCCTTGCACTAGAGGAACGTCTACTTTTTATTGGGCCCTTTCTTCGTGCCAGCCACTGCGCTGAGCGTTCTGGACTTGCATGTTCTCATCCAGTTGTCTTGTCCAAAGCAAGTAAATAAGTGCCACTGTTACCTCCACTTTGTAGATGAGGGAACTGAGGCTTAGCGAGGTGAAGCCAATGCCTGAGGATAATACAACGGTGCAGATGGAGGAAGTCATGTCATTTTATTCCATCCTGACTCCGTATGATATGCTTGTGTCATTGTGCTCTTTAAATGTGATGTCCGGTGGCTCCAGGAAGGTGGTTGGAATAGCAGAGTGCTAAGGAAAAGCGTCAGCACCATGGCTAAGAAGGAGTAGTCGGAAGAGAAGGCCTGAGGTGATCGGTGGTATCATCCTCACAGATGAGCAATCCATGCTTTTTGGGGAGGCTGGGACATAACAGATATCGGCGCAGACATACACTTGATACCCATTCCCACTTACTGATGGCACTGCGAGGTGCCAGGACCCGTGCCAGGTGTTGTATATGTACTGGGCTCTTGGAAACGTTAATGCCTACATTTTAAAGGGACTGGTGAGAACTGCCGCCAGTCTTTTACAAGGCCCCTTTCATCTGCCCTTAAATCTCTGACCATGTATACACGGGCCCTTCTGGACTGAAGCACCATGTACTGTGATCACCTGGGACAACTTGTGTATCCCAGCTCCTCTGGGAGCTGGTGCAGCTTGCAGTATCACTTTTGAAACCAGAATTCCAAAGGTTTTCTTTTTCTTCCTCCTTTTCACGATGTCATACTCTGTTTAAGCACGTGAGATGAGGTTTCATTCTGGTCTTGGTCGTGTTCAAGCTCCATTTCAAAGACACCATCAGTGTCCCAGGCCAGGGGCTCCGCTACAGGGACCCACAATAATGGTGGCCAATCCCTTAGACACATCACTTCCAACTTTACAGTGGACCGTGCTCCCTTTAGAGTGTCAGCAGGTGAATAAGCAAGGATGTACTTGCACATAGATATTCCAGGCTCAGTTGAGATCACTTCATTTAGAGGAAGTATAAATAACAGCAAATCCTTTGGGGCCAAATTTAAATTACTTTCATTTTTAAAAATTCCCCTTGTTATCTGGAGTTATTTTTTAATTTGAAGATAGAATTTTTTCTTTTTAAAGATTTATTTATTTTAGAGAGAGAGAACATGAGCAGGAGGGGCAGAAGGAGAGGAAGACAGAATCTCAAGCGACTCTGCACTGAGTGTGGAGCCCGACACTGGGCTCAGTCTCACAACCCTGAGATCACTACCTGAGCGAAGGCCAAGAGTCAGGCACTTAACTGACAGCGCCACCCAGGCGCCCCCCCAAAAAGAGAATTTTAATCAGTCTAATTTGCCTTCTGATTGCATTGCTTTCTGTAACTGTAGGAAACCTATAACAGATACTGCTTATTTTGCCCTTTTAAAATAATGGTTTAACAAATGAAAAAAAATGCATGTACATTAAAAAAAGACTTGGAAGAGATAGAATTTTGTCTCTAGGACAGAATTGGCCATTGGTATTTGAGTCTTAGATTGTCCGTACTTTGTAAAATTGCCACCTAAATAGATATTTTTTTCTTAATTTTTACAAAATATGACCAATGGGAAAGAGTTGAAAATAGAGTAAAATATAGGGAAGAGAATTTAAAAATCACCCAGCACTCAGATCACCCCAGCTGGCTTTTGGTGTCTTGAACTTGTCCTTGTAGTCTGACTAGCAACTGTGCTTCATTCTCCAGACCTCCAATTTGCCACCTTTGCACAGGTTTCTGACTGTCTGCCCAAGTCTGTCTTTTCACAGAATGACTCTCTTCCCCTTTAGTAGCAGCCCCTGCTGAGTGTCTAGCAGATAAACTGCCTTCACAATGAGCCCAAACAGGAACCTTCTGGAGGAAACTCTATCCCCCCTATAGTTGGTCTTTAGTGCCAAACTAGTACAGTGTGTTCTCTAGTAAAGTGTAATCTACACACTGTGTTGGCATTGTGTGAAGTTTGTTTATTTATAGTAAAGCTCAAATGTATAGTGAATCTGGGACACTTTCTGCAATGAACCCATGAAGAAAATTTTCTGTTGAGTGTGGGCAGAATTTAAACAGATTATTTCTTTATTTCCTTCAACAGGCATGAAGCAGCCTTGTTGAACCTGCCTGTTCAAAGAAAGTTTTCAGAGACATGTTTTTTTTAACCAAGGAATATGTGATTTGGTGATGGAACCTATAAATAAAGTGACCCATTTTTAACTAGATTGCTGGTGTGCTTTTCAGTAGGAATTTGTGGTTTAGCTAATGAAATCTTTCACAGATGATCCTCTGAACCTTGTGTCTAGTTATATCACTGCCACTTTTATGACTTAATTGCCTTTGTGGATTAATTCACTTTATGACACATCCGTCACCGTGAAGTTGTACACTGTTCATCCGCCTCTGTCCTAGTATTTGCTTGATGACTCTTGGGGTCAAGGAGAGGTTGAGAGGTGGTTTTATGCTATTAAAAATAAGTGGTTGTTTGCATAGGCTAATCTGTCTTGTTTCATTAAAACAGTCTTTGAAATTTTGATTAGTGCATTTAATCTACTTCCTCCTGATAATTTTCTGTTCCATAATACTATCGGTTGAGCCTATAGTAAATTATTTCTGTTATTTGTAGAGAATTAGAGTTTATAAAGTTCTTTCATATTTATTCTGTCATTATCTAGTCATTCCCACATTCCTGTCCCAAAAAGCGCCACTATGGCAGATATTATTATCCTTGGATTTTGCAGGTGGGGAAACTGAGGCAAAGAAATGGTAGAGTATGCCAAGTCATTACGGCTAGTAGATGGCAGAACTGGGACACTCCCACTGTAGAAACTGGACAGTTGGGATATTACAGTTTAAAAAAAGCTTCTGTTCCATCGTTGTCTGTTAGCCTTGGGATGGCCCTAGTGTTTTAACATGTTGAAAGTATGTCAGGAGGTGCCTGTGGAGTACTGGACTTTGAGATGTTCAGCCCAACGTAGGAAGTTGGCTTGGTCACATTTTCCATTTTTGTGGCCATGGCCATGAGTTCATGTGGCAGTACGGCATTGGATTGACTAGTGTTGAAGCTTTTGGAGGAAGCAGAATCTGTTCTTGTTTCCTTAAGAGGCAGTCTTTATTTGCATAGGGTTTTTCCACTTTCTCCCAGTTGTGAGTGAGATATCTACAATTTCCAAATGCATCCAAGTGTAGGTCTTCCTGGCCATGCCTCTCTACTATATAGAGAGTGTGACGAGAGTCTCACCCCTAGCACAGCCCATACGGTTCTCCTGGCCAAGGGCCTGTCCCCCCCAACACCTGTCTGCTTATTGCCCCTTGTTCCCAGGAGTTCATCCCGGATGTGTTCGTGCATTTCAGCCCACCTATTTGCATGTTCAGCTGATTCATTCTCCTCACTGTGAGGGGCAGTCCGAGAATCCTGTGACCCGAAGTCTGCCCTTATCATGACTTCTAGCCATCAGACTGGCTAGGTTAGCTCTTTCCTCTGTTACTTCATAGCAACTTGGACACCTGTGTTTAAAACTCATTCAACCCCACACCCGCAAGATTGAATTTTTTTTTAAAGTAGGGTCTCTCTAAAAGCAAGCCCTGTTTTTTAAATAGTAGGCACTCCAAGAATGGATAATTCTACTACTTTTAACTCCTTGATGCATAGTAGGTGCTTCAGTTCATGTTCGCTGAAGGTTATCTCCTCAGAGGTATCTCTGCACAATGCTTCCCAAACCCTCCCACCCTTGGCTCTATCAGAGTTAGCCTATTTGTTTTCTTCGTAGCAGTTATCACAATCAGAACTTACCTCTCCTTATGTTTGTCTCCCCCTAAAATGTGCTCTGAGAAGACAGGGATTTTGTCCGTATTTTTCCACTGCTGTACTCTGGCACCTAGACCATTTTACTGTCACATAGTAAATGCTCAATTTAATATTTCTTGAATAAATGGGTATATTGAGTGAGAAATGACATTTACCTAAAGGTCGCAAATTTGTAATATGAGCCTATAAAAAAAAAGAGAGAGAGAGAGAAACCAAAATGGGGCTGCTGACCTATGGCAGGTACGAGTGATAATAATGGACCAGTAGATTTAGGTCTAAGCCACACCAGGTGCACCTCTGATTGGATTATAAAAATAGATTCTCGACTCCAAACTCAAATGACCAACCCCATGTTATGATCAGAATGAGAAGTCTGAGTATAGGCAGACTTGAGGGATGCAGTGATAAATAAATAAATAAAATGTAAATCAGAATAAAATCAAGTACTACATTTTTTTTTTTTTTTTTGAGAGAGAGAGAAAGAGCGTGCCTAAGCAGGGAGGGGGGAAACGGGCAGAGGGAGAGGAGAGAGAATCCCAAGCAGACTCCATGCCCAGCACAGAGCCTGACAAGGGGCTCAATCCCACGACCCTGAGATCATGACCTGACCTGAAATCAAGAGTCAGACACTCAACCGACTGAGCCACCCAGGTGCCCCAGGACATTTATGACTCTGTGCGTCTGCATGCAAAAATAACCCCTTCAGAGTGAATGAGGTACACGTGTTCTTTTAAAAATTATTATGGATCATAAGCAAAAATTCAGCAAGTGCAAGATCCTTTGATAAAGCAATATGATGGAGTCAAATTTATTTACATTAGCATCGGGAAAGAAAAGGAGAAAGAAAATCCCAAATACGGATAATTCAGAGGTCATTTTTGTGGCCTTTTTGGCAATCTATTTAGTTTTCTCAACATGTATACTATGTTTTTGACAGACAGAAAAATAATTTCAGCTCCTTCAGGACATATCAGCCAACAGGGAATGAGGTGTGCACAGCGAGGGACCAGTCACAAGTCGTCAAAGGAAAGGGGCCAGCTGGGGCTTGAAATTTTAACCCACACCATGCAACCTACATGCAGATCATCACGTTTTTAGTACTTCATCCTTCAGCAAACATGTACTGAAGCACTTACTATGCATCAAGGAGTTCTAAGTATCGGCCACCAGAGCCCCAGGCTGAGGGAGCATCTAGTCCGAGGCTCGGAACTACGGTGGCTGGGCATAGTGAACTCCAAGTTGCCAGTTTTGTCTCACTCCAGGATCCCTGCCCTGGAAGGCTTCCATGTTTAATTGGAGGAGAAAAAGCACCATAGAGATAAAGCATCGAGATGGAGAATATCATTGTTAAGAATATAAATAAATATAAATGTTTAATGTATAAATGTATAAATAAATACTAACAGATTTATGTGGTTCATTGGAATTTACTTCACCAGTATACCCTAAATATATGTATGAGATAGCTTTTCAGCTCCATCTCTTTCATCTTTACATCTGCTAATCTAATCTTGTGCTAAGAGCTGGGTTTGTTCCTCCTTGTGCCCTAAGGTTATTGGCCTCTATCCCTGAGTCTCTCTTGTAAAAAGTTTAAGAGGAGATGAAGGACCAGCTCCTGCTAGGACCTTTGACCAGTTGATCATCTGAACCCTCAGGGGGCTTTGTACTAATGACAATGGATACGGTTTTCTCTTTGTTTCTGAATTGATTTTGTGGCTTAAAAAAAAAAAAAGACATTTATCAAAGGCTAAAGGGATTGTCAATGTGGGGAGAAGGGCATTAAAAAAGAAGCCATTATCCAAATGACTGCTGGAAGGAGTTACTTAGGATGTACACTTACAGTGACTTGCATAAACAGAATGCAAGTGAATGAGTGAATGACTTGCTAACGCGTAGGAAGTGCTTGCTCTTTGCTGGATTCCCTGCAGTACTGAGGCCTTCAGTACCTAACTCCTGAATGCTCCCAAGAGCCCCACAGGGCTTTTCTTCAGGTGAGAAACCTAAGGCTTTAGGAAGTTACATTAAGCCTGTGGAAGGTTTCATAGTCAGCCAGTCAGTGGCTGATGGAACTTAGAGAACCAGGTCTTTCTAATCTCAGAGTCCACTTAGTCATGACAAGTCATAGCTTCTTCCCCTGATGATGTCAGGACTGTAAGCAAAGGACATTGTGGGAATGTTGTCTGGAGAGAAGCGATGAATACGATGCAGGAGACCCACATAGCTAATAAAGTACATTGGGATAGCTACAGAGAGGCTACTGGATGTGAACTTCTTGGTACAGATCCTTATGATACTTCTCCTCGCCTGTTGTGGGGTCCAGTGCAATGCTCCTAGAGAAGTCCATTGGAATAGTTGGAGTTTGGGAGTTGCTTAAGCCACAGATCTCTTGCTAATTGTGACTTGAGGCTAGTGCAACCAGTCTCGTCTTTAGTTTCTTCACTAATAAAATGGGAGTGATTGATTACAAGAATGATGAAATAATCTATCATTACCAAGTGCCTACAATGCAGCAGGAATTTTTTAAGCACGACGTATAAGGCAGTGAAAAACAGATCAAGGAGTGCATTCATCAAGCTTATTTCCTAAGAGGGGCAGACAGTCAAGAGAAGCAAATAACCCAGTTTGTTAGGTGGTGATCAGTGCTATGAAGAAAGAACGAAGAGAGGTACAGGAGCCTGAGGGTAGGCTTCAAGAGCAGACACTGAGTTAGCTGGTAGATATGAAGACAGGGTAGTGCAAAGGTAATCAGCATCATGCCTGGCATGTTCCAGAAGCAATGAGGAGGTCATGTGGCCCAGGGGAAAAAAAAATGGAAGGAGAGGTTGGGAAGGGGCCCCTGTGGCCATGGTAAGAACTTTGGCTTTTACTCTGAATGAATAGGGAGCCTTCAGAGAATTTTGAGTAGAACAAGACAACCTGAACTGACTTTCCTTTAACAAGGGTCCCTCTGGCTACTGCGGAAGATAGTCTGTGAGAACAGGGTGGGAGAGGAGCCGGGTTAGGAGACTGTAGGAGTAGTTCAGGTGAAGTCATCCAATTGAGCATATACCTCCTTTATTGAACTGAAAACATATGCAGACATTTGAACAAGATGGAGAAAAAAACAAGACAGTCGGTTACAGCCACTAGGGTGGGCAGGTCCTTACAAGACCATTGGTTGTCTGACTATAAATTGCACATGATGCTTCAGAAGGGCTGAGTTGTGAAAGTTGCTTTGGCCCTGCCCTATCATTACTTGAGATTGTTGGCCATGATCAGATTCATTGATCAAAATTGTTTTTACCTTTATTCATCTCATCTATTAGCATTATACATAATAGTAATATTAGTCTAAGAGCAGATATAGAGAAGAAATAGAGAAGGAGGGGAGTGATAGTCCTTTTCAGGGTGAAGGAGTCGGATTTTCAAATACGACTTTTCCTCTGGAGAGTAGATACTTGTTTCTACTTAGAACTGGAACAGAGAAATAATAATGCAAGGTGTTTTTTTTCCTGAACACCATAAAAGATGAAAGTATATTCAGTTTTATCAAAGAATCATTGTCTTAGCAAAAAAGGGGGACCATATCCTAAATCAGTGGTTCTTTTTTTTTTTTTTTAAGATTATTTATTTATTTGACAGAGAGAGACAGCGAAAGAGGGAACACAAGCAGGGGGAGTGGGAGAGGGAGAAGCAGGCTTCCTGCAGAGCAGGGAGCCTGATGCTGAGTTTGATCCTAGGACCCCGGGACCATGACCTGACCCGAAGGCAGACGCTTAATGACTGAGCCACCCAGGCTCCCCTAAATCAGTGGTTCTTAATGGGTATGAAGGTGATTTTGCCCCTTCCCCTCACCCAGGGACATCCAGCAATGTCTGAAGGTGGTTTTTTTTCCCCTTTGTCCGTAAACTTTTTTTTTAATTAATAGATTTATTTTATTTTTTTTAAAGATTTTTATTTATTTGAGAGAGAGAGAATGAGAGAGAGCACGAGAGGGAAGAGGGTCAGAGGGAGAAGCAGACTCCCTGCTGAGCAGGGAGCCCCATGTGGGACTTGATCCCAGGACTCCAGGATCATGACCTGAGCCGAAGGCAGTCGCTTAACCAAGTGAGCCACCTAGGCGCCCAATAGATTTTTTTTTAAAGAGTAACTTTAGATTTACAGAAAAAGGGAGCTGAAGGTACAGAGTTCCATATACTCCCTCACCATCCCTCTTCCCCAGTTTCACCCTATCATTAACATCTTGCGTTAGTGTCGTACTATTTATTCCAGTTAATGAGCCAACATTAGTACATTATTATTAACCAAAGTCCATAGTTTACATCAGCGTTCACTCTGTGTATTACACATTCTCTGGGTTTTGACAAATGTATGATATGTATCCAGTATTACTGTATTATATACAGTAGTTTTACTGCCCTCAAAATGCCCTTGTGCTCCACCCATTGATCCTTCCCACCTTCTCAACCTCTGGGAACCACTGATCTTTTTCCTGTTTCGGTGGTTTTGCCTGTCTCAGAATGCCATGTGCTTCAGATTGCACAGTATGTGGCCTTTTCAGACTGGCTTCTGTCACTTAGCAATATGCATGTAAGGTTCCTTCATGTCTTTTTCTAGCTTGCTAGCTTATGTCTTTTTAGCACTGAATAATAGTTCATTGTCTGGATGGACCACAGTGTGTTGATCCATTCTCCTGACGAAGGACGTCTTGGTTGCTTCTCTGAGATGGTTTTGATTGTTACCTCCTTGGAAGAAGCCAGGGATGCTGCTGAGCATCCTCCAGTACACCCCCACAGCAAAGATTACCCAACTCAGAATGTCAGTAGTACAGAGGTGGAGAAGCGCTATTGAAAATACATCCTAAATCGGATAAGACAGAGTATTTTAATCACACAGTTTTGCCGCGCTGGAGCGTAGTTTGAGAACCTCAGCCTTACAGCAATCCCAGCGACATAAGTTCCATTTTGTGGTTGAAGAAATAGGCTAAGAGATGTTCATAACATGCCTCCAGTCATTCTGCCAGTAAACAGCCAAAGCCAGGATTCAGACCTGCAGCTTCTGTCTCTGCGCCCAAGAGTGACACTCACACCACCACCCCCCCAAGCCTTTGTGTTATTTCGGTCTTTCCCTCTGCATTATTTATGTATTCTTTTGCTTTTGTTTTTAACTACAACGATCTTCCCCCCCCCCCTTGGTGACATAAATGTCTTATAATCTTCTCACTTCAATTCGGTAGAAGTTCTTTGAGTACACGGTAGGTGACTCTGTGTCACTTCAGCAGCCAAGATGAAGAAGCTGTGGTCCTCAGGGAACTTGCAATCTAGTTGTCTTTCCATTCCTTCTTTCTGCATTGCTTTCTCCCCTTCGATGTGGCTGCCCCAGATGGTGAAGACACAGGGATGCATGTCCTCTGATGACCCAGCGTTTCTTAGTCCCAGAACCAAAACCCTATTTTCTTGAGAGAGCCATTTACCTAATGAAGTGATGAAACTTGAGGCATCCCTGCCCCCCCGCAGCCCGGTTGGTGTCTGTCTCAGGGCTCGGCTGCCATCTCTGGCCGTCGTCCCGTGGCTGTGAATCCAGTTCCCTGGCACATGGCTGCTGATCTGGATAAAGAAGTTGGTTGTTCTTTTTCAGTGCCCATCAGAGGCCTGCCCTCTCGATCTGTTCTTCCTGTTTGCTGTGAAGAACACCTGGCAGTATTGGTTTAAAAGCCAGCATTTTTGTTTGTTTGGGATTTTTGCCTATTCATTTTTAGCATTTCTGTCTCATGTCTTTCAGCCGTGGGGATAGCTGTTCATAGTGGCCCATCTTCTGGATCTGGGAAAAATGACCGTCCTCCAGCTACCCTGTCTCGCCCCCAACATGCTACACAAACACACATCCCATAAAATATTTGTTCATTTGGTTTTTAGCAACCGAGGCTGGTTTCTATTGTGTTTATTTAATCTTTAGAGAAATTTCTTAAATATAAGGTTGGTACAGTGCCTTCGTTTTGGTTAAGGTGAAAAGCTATATGTAGTTTTTCAAGTCTCTGTACAAACGCGTGAGCACCAGTCTGTGCGTGTGTGCACTTGTTATGTACAATGGGAGACAGCAGCCATGGCCGGATTCTCCGTTTATGTGCCTTTTGCTCCTTTGGATTGTCCACTCGTGGAGCACAGAGATTACAAGGAATACTGGAGTACCTACCTACTAGCAGGCCCTGGGTGTTGGGGAACCTCTGCCTTCATGGAGGTTGCCATCTTGTCGTTACATGTGTGACTGGGTCATTCTGCTTCTGCAAATGTTATCCTCATTTTTTTCATAGTGAACATGTGACATAGATTTAATTGAATAAACACAGGAACAGAGCGAGACAAAACCATTGTACCTGTGCTCCTGCCCTGGACAGACCCACATAAAGAGCAGTGACCATTCAGTGGAGCAGATACTCGTCATTCATTCAGCAGCTGTTGAGTGCCAGCTTCAGGCTACAGCTGTGAACACAATAGACAAAAATCCTTGCCTTCGGTTGAAGGATCTAAAAGTGAGACAGGAGTCCATCAAAATCCTCAAAGAGAACACAGGCAGCAGCCTCTTCAACCTCAGCGGCAGCAACTTCTTCCTAGAAACATCGCCAAAGGCAAGGGAAGCAAGGGCAAAAATGAACTATTGGGACTTCATCAAGATAAGCTTTTGCACAGCAAAAGGAACAGTCAACAAAACCAAAAGACAGCCAACAGAATGGGAGAAGATATTCGCAAATGACATATCAGATAAAGGGCTAGTATCCAAAATCTATAAAGAACTTACCAAACTCAACACCCAAAGAACAAATAATCCAATCAAGAAATGGGCAGAAGACATGAACAGACATTTTTCCAAAGAAGACATCCAAATGGCCAACAGACACATGAAAAAGTGCTCAACATCGCTTGGCATCAGGGAAATCCAAATCAAAACCTCAATGAGATACCACCTCACACCAGGCAGAATGGCTAAAATTAACAAGTCAGGAAACGACAGATGTCGGCGGGGATGCGGAGAAAGGGGAACCCTCCTACACTGTTGGTGGGAATGCAAGCTGGTGCAACCACTCTGGAAAACAGTATGGAGGTTCCTCAAAAAGTTGAAAATAGAGCTACCCTACGATCCAGCAATTGCACTACTGGGTATTTACCCCAAAGATACAAACGCAGGGATCCGAAGGGGTACGTGCACCCCGATATTTATAGTAGCAATGTCCACAATAGCCAAACTGTGGAAAGAGCCAAGATGTCCATCGACAGATGAATGGATAAAGAAGTGGTGGTATATATATACAATGGAATATTATGCAGCCATCAAAAGGAATGAGATCTTGCCATTTGCAACGATGTGGACAGAACTGGAGGGTATTATGCTGAGTGAAATAAGTCAATCAGAGAAAGACATGTATCATATGACCTCACTGATATGAGGAAGTCTTAATCTCAGGAAACAAACTGAGGGTTGCTGGAGTGGGGGGGGTGGGAGGGATGGGCTGGCTGGGTGATAGACATTGGGGTGGGTATGTGGTATGGTGGGCGCTGTGAATTGTGCAAGACTGTTGAATCACGGATCTGTACCTCTGAAACAAATAATAAAATATATGTTAAGATAAAAAAGATAACGGGAGGGGAAATCGGAGGGAGAGACGAACCATGAGAGATGATGGACTCTGAAAAACAGAGGGTTCTAGAGGGGAGGAGGGTTGGGAGGATGGGTTTGCCTGGAGATGGGTATTAAAGAGGGCACATACTGCATGGAGCACTGGGTGTTATGCACAAACTGAATCATGGAACACTACATCAAAAACTAATGTAATGTATGGTGATTAACATAACAATAAAAATTTTTTAAAAAAGCCTGGAAAATAAAAAAAAAAAGTCCTTGCCTTCTTCGACTGTCATTCTAGAACACAATTTATATTCATCTCTTTTTAATTATGGAAATGTGTGTAAAATGCTACCAGATAACAGGAAAGGAGCAGCATGTACATGGATTAGAGTCACAAAGGAATTTCATTGTTTTGCAGAACACTTTTGTGGGTGTAATACATATTGAAAGAATGAGGTTTTCTCAGAGAGTAAGCATTGGTACATGTCATTTCATGGTTAGGAGATGGAGGAAGGTAGCCTAATTAGTTATGCAAGCCACGTATCATTAGGGTAGTGTGGATAAAATATAAGGTACTATTTCTTGTCATGTCCTGTGTTTATGCAGGTTCCCCACACACTCATCTGAACTAATGGGCTTTTTGGCATCATCTCCTCAAATGCATCATGGGGAATGAATTTCTCTATTAAGAACCCCCATTATAGCTTTGTCAGACAGGGTTTTGATTTAGCGATAACACTGTGTACTCTCCAGGCACAGGGTGGCAAGGAGGGAGGGTCTCTGTCAGTCCTTAATTGCATGCAGCCCCCTTCTTAGAGCTGAGCCATCACTCTCTGACAGATGCTGTTCTGCTGAAACATGGCCTGAACCGGAGGTGAAGGGCCGAACGGTGTCTCTTCCCTGTCTTGGCCAAGGGGGCTAGCTGAGTGGTGGGCTTTTATTTTAAGAATCCAGTTGTTTAAAAAGGGGATAAGTAAAGCAAGAAAAGATGTCTTCTTTATAGAAATCATAGGTTTCTGATGGAACGGTCAAGTTCAAGGTGCCTCAACTTCATTAGGTGTTCTAGAAATTGAGAACTTGCCATACTAGTCTGAGAAATGGGGTGACTGTGATTCTCTACCTGTGTGCACGTTAGAACCACGCTGGGAACTGTTAAAAATCCCAGGCCACACCCCAGACCGATTAAATCAGAAACTTAGGGGAGGGCCTGGGTAGCCTCGGGTGATCCTGCCATGCTGCCCATACTGAGAACTTCTGCAGTATGGTTGTGCCAGCCACACAAGGCATTTACCTTATGAAAATCAGGAAATGGGGGTAACGTAAAAATTTTATCCTTTCCTTAAAAGGAGATACATAACAACAGGTTGAGTTCATGTAGATATCCTAACTTGGTTTGATTTTAAACTCCCGCGTTTTAAACTCCCGCATTTAATTAAAGCTGAAAGCCTCATGTGTTTCATGGCCTGATCAGTGGGAAATTCTGGGAACCTCTAACTCTTCTGTATTGACTTCAGTGTGTGTGTGTGTGTGTGTGTGTGTGTGTGTGTGAGAATTGTTCTTTTTCTTCTTATTTGGCCACAAAACAGTATGTGTTCTAGCTTGTTTTTTTCTCATTCCTTGTTTTGGCTGAGTTGTTTTTTAGGGAACTGCCTGACTCCTCATTTAATTAACTTCCATCTCCTGCACATGTGGCTCATTTCACACTCCGCCCTCCCCGTCAGTGGCTTTCTTTTCCACTGCAGAGGTTCAGATGAAAAAATATCTACCTAGTCTGTTTATACTGTTTGTTTCTCTGAAACACGTGATTTCTGATCTTGAAATGCAGCGTTTTTAAATGTGTTTTTTAATAGGAATTTGTTCTCTGAACCCCTTCTGCTGCTGCTGTTGTTCCTTCTGGTTTCGAACTTAACTCTGTTCTGGAAAGGTCCTGCTACGGTTCCATCTTCTGGAGCACCAACTCCTTAAGCCCTCAGTCCTTGTTTCCACCCCCCTCTCCCACTGTTGAAGTGCAGATGCTTAGTCCGACTTTCTGTCTTGTCACGATTTATGGGAAGTGACAGCAGTGTGCACTTCAATGGTATAGCACCCAAGCCCATATATCATTGTGTTCCCACAGACGTCCTGTCTGGATCTGCATCCTTTGAGGGGGTGGGGTTACGGCACAACGAGTTGGGCCCATGGCACAGCGGCCGGCAGACTTGACTAGTGAGTGAGGTCCAGTTACTAGCTCTGCTGAGTTTATTGGTGACCTACTTTTGCATCATCAGTCCCCATGCATACATGCTGCAGTAAGGCAGCATTGTCCCTGCCAGAGCCTCCAAATGTTGGGGAGACAGCCAGCCGGTTTCCCAGTGTCCCTGGGCTCCACAGTGTGGAGCACGGGCTCATCTGCCCACAGCACAGTGCCCAGTTTGCCCTTGAACGGTTCACAGCCTCTCATGTTGCCACACGCAGGGGCACAGACACACCCTGTTCGGCACCCAGCCCACCCCAGCCCCTTCTCAGTCTGTCCTTTACTCTTTCCTTTAGCTTACCCTTTGTCCCCCCCTTCGACAGCCCTCTCAGTTATGAGGCCATTTGTTTCATCAATAAAGATTTTTGTTTCTAAAGGTCACAGCATGTGCCGGGCACTCCAGTAGGTGCTGAGGTGCAATAGAGTGTATGACATGTGGTTTCTGCCTCCTTAACACCTATAGTCTGGTGGGGGACACAGATAAGTAAATAGGAATTTACGGTGACGTGCATGGGGAGAGGGGTGGGCGTCCAGGGCAGGAGCACCTAAGCTGCTGGGCCACGGGAGGATTTCCAGAGGAAGTGACACCTCAGCTAGGACCCAAAGAATAGAGGTGGGGGAGAACCTACCACTTTTTGAGAAGCCATAGCTGGAGCATGTTGGGGAGAGAGGATGGAACTGAGGCTGGAAAAACAGCAGGGCTTTATCCTGAGGGCAGCAGAAAGCTTTTAGGGTTTGCAGCCAGAGAGTGGCATAATTTGCCTTTAGGAAAGACCTCTCCAACTGCAGTGTCGAGAATGGACTGGGCAGGACAAGAATAGATGAAGGTGACCGGTGTTTGCAGACTGTTAAAGATGACCCAGTGAGAGCTGTTGGGGGCCTGGTCTGGGAAGGGGAAATGGCAGGAGAAGACCGGAGAGAGGACCTGAGTAATACTGAACCCAGCACTGCTCTCTGGGGACACAGTCGATGCTTGGCCCCTGAACGTGCGTGCTTCTCCTGCCTGCCTGTTATCTCAGGTCTCCATCTATGTCCCACATCACACTGAGAAGAAGATGCCCATTAGCTTCCTACTAATCAAGACCCCATCATGGATACAGCCACTTCCAGTTTTCCTATCCCTTCCAGATCCTTGGGCTAGAGCATGGGATTGCTTGTGCAGTGTCCACAATCATCAGTTAGCTCTGTCATCTCTGTAGAACGCTAGAGTCCAGAAAGTTAGAGCAGAATGATTCCTTACGGTTATCCTAGCCAGTCCTCCATGTTTTAGCAGTGAATACTTGGTGGACCAGAGAAGAGAAATGTCTTGCTCAAACCCTCTCCGAGAATTAGGACTGGAACCAGATGTTTCAGTTCCCAGTTTGCTTCTTGGGGCCAAACAGCTTCTCGGACTGTTGGAACTCACGAGTGTGTTACTTTCCTTGTTCTGTGCCCCCCACTCCTTCTCACCTGCAGTGGACCACTCTGAAAATGTGTGGCAGGTAAACAAATCAAGGCTGGTCTTGGGTGTGCCCTTCCTTTTTTTTTTATTTTATTTTAAAGACTTATTTATTTGACAGAGAGAGACACAGCGAGAGAGGGAACACAAGCAGGGGGAGTGGGAGAGGGAGACAGACGCAGGCTTCCCGTGGAGCAGGGAGCCCGATGCGGGGCTCGATCCCAGGACCCCGGGATCACGACCGGAGCTGGAGACAGACGCCCAATGACTGAGCCACCCAGGCGCCCCGGGTGTGCCCTTCTTTTAAGGTCCTGGGCTTCTGAAGGGATACTGTGTTCTCTCCTAGCTTGGCCTGTCCTGTCATTTTTTCTACTCCTTGTTTTCTTCGTCTCTGACTGCAATGAACTCAGATCCTAGATTCCCCTTTCTTGAGCCATTTGGTGGGTGGCAGGGATCAGAAGGACTCTGGGGGCTTCTTTTGGGCTTTATTCTGGTGAGAGGTGGTCTTACTGCATTTCTGTTCTTTGCAACTTGGCAGCCAGGAGCCTGGGCTTGGGAATCAGACTGTGTGTGAGTCCCAGGTCTGCTACTTGCCCACTGGGCAAGTTTCTCATCAGTGAAGTAGGGGCAGTCAAACTACAGATTTAAAAAGATAATATATGTGGGGGCGTCTGGGTGGCTCCGTCGAGTAAGCATCTGACTTCGGCTCAGGTTATGATCTCGGGACCTGGGATCAAACCCCGTGTCGGGCTCCCTGCCCTCTGGGGAGTCTGTTTGTCCCTCCACTCACGCTCACTCGCTTTCTCTCTCTCTCTCTCAAAATCTTTTTAAAAAAGATAATATGTATTAAGAAATGCAGTACAGTGCCTGGCACTTAGCTGATGCTCAATAAATGGTGACTGTGTTTATAGTAGATTATTGTTCTCTGTCCCTTTATTACAGTTTGCCAAACCATAGATTTAACCACCACATACCTACTGACCACCAGTTGTCCTGTGTCCATTCCTTGATAAGATTTCAGGAGTATGGGATCTTTGTTTCTACCTTTCTGAGTGACAGATTATAAATTCTTGTCTCTCTCACCCTCCCTGAACCATGTCAGTTAACCTTGAAAGCTACCAGACTCTGGAAACAGTGAGAACCAGTGGGCAGTGAGTCTTCAGCCTTCAGGACAAGTGTTCCCTGCTTTGGAAGCTAGCTGAATTTTTTTTTATTTGAAACTTTTTGTGTAGTCCCCCTTGTGCTCAAAAGAAACACGGGAATGATTACAAAGAAAGGGCAAAGTGGTACAAAGCCAGCCTTCCTAGATGGAGGTTTGGAGAGTGGCAGGAGGTTAATATTTGAACAGGGAAACAAGGAGCGATCATCTTCCAGCTTCTGCTCAGCAGGGTAAAAACATGGGTGTAGGAAAAGAAAAGAGCAAAGTGAAGGTGGAAAGAACAATTTAAATAATGCAGACGAGCCTGCTTACCCATCCCCTTAAGAACTCTGCCCTGGGGTGAGCATGACATGGCTGTCGAGGAAGGTTTTCATGGAGCTGAAGGCAAATCTCGTGAACAGAGAACCTGTTTTATTACAGAGAGGCATCCAGATGCAAACATCACCTTTATCTGGTATTCAATCAGATAAATGTCTGCTTGTGGAAGTGCCATCCTCAGAGTGGGAAGTCTTATCCTTTGAGAAGTCAGTACCCTGAGCAAGACTACATATGGGAAAGAAGGCTGGGTTTTGATAGGTCTGAGGTTTCTTCTAGGAAGAGATGAGCTGAGACATTAAAGTCTGACCAGCTCCTGGGAAAGCCCTGGGCTGGGGTTTCAGCAAGGTGACCCTTTGGTTCATTACAGGAGAAACCAGCAGTCTCTTTGATGGATTGTAGTTTGGGAACTAAAAGGAAGGGCTTTGGGAGCAAAGATGGGACTGATAAAAGAAAAAAAATTTTTTCTGTTTAATATAGTCCAGCTCCTAAACTTAATATATTTCATTTTGCAATGTACAGCCAGGACCTGGTCCAGAAAGGTTCCTGAAATCTCTGTGAACCCTTGTTAAGGACTGATGATTACAAATCTTCTTGTGCCACAGCTTCATGATATTTTTTAGGAACCATTCTGGAGACCAGTGGCAGCCTAGATTATAGCCCAGGGTCAACCCCACCTCATGCCCATCAGCCAGTTTGCAGCTTATTCCAAAAGCCTTCCTGCTCTCAGCTCAGGCCTTCCAGGGACCAGGCACACGTAATTAACAGCTGCATTCATTATGTGCTTACTTTCTGGTGTTCTGTGTACATTATTTCATTTAAACCTCAGGGTAGCTCTAGGGTAAGCATTTTTATTCCTGTTTTTATAGGTGAGGACAATGTGGCTACTAAGGATTTTTTTGGAGCTTGCCTAGGGACCCACTGCTAGTAAGTGTTAGAACTTACGGAATCCAGCTCTATGTGAGTCAGGAACCACTGCTTTTGCCCAGTAGTTGCTGGGTCATCACTCTAGTACAGTCAAAAAATGAGTTAGCATCAGGGCTTTAAAGTCCTTCCGGGAGAAAATTTTAGGACATCTTTATTATTTCCCTCTCTGCTGTGTGCTAGGCCCCATCCACATTCCCTTAGATTGGCTTTGTTCATCTTCTTGACTTCCAGATATGCTAATTTTAAAAAGAAGGCATCTCATCATCTTTTTAATGGCTTCTGTTCTCTTCCAAGTTAAACCAAAGCATCACTTGTCGTTTGCCTCAGTAATTGGACTGTGACTTTCAATGGCTGCTAGAGTTGGCCTTCTGCTGTCTTGTGTTAAAGTGGTTCTCTGTTCTCATGGGCCAGGTGGGGACACATGACTCTTGATCCTCCCCCACCCCCCACCCCATACAGGAGCAAAGCAGTGGCCCTGGTACAAGAGCAGAGAGCTTGGGTCTGTGGGAAGGCCACTATGTGCTGGACACTTCAGTCACTTTGAACTCCTTGTCTCGTGGACTCTCTCCAGCTGTCTCAGGAAGGCACTGTCACTGTCCCCAAGGTGGAGGCGCACCTGACCCATGGTGGGTTTGGGTTTCAAACCTGGCTCTGCCCCGCTCCGGTAATGACATACCATGGGGAAGGCTGGGGTGGCTTAAGAAGGTGGGCTTCACGGGATGCAGGGGACATGACTAGGGCACCAGGGGAACAGCTGCCTCTGTGCTCCCTGATTTCACTCTCGTTCAGGACCTGTCACTGGGTGCTGCACACTCACACTATGAAAATCCTAAGAGAACCAATTCCCAGAACTCTTTACAGTGGACAAAGGCAGTTCGTTTCTGTTACTGGGTGGAAAAACCCTCTGTGGTTGGTTGAAAGAAAAGTTCTAACAGCAACTGACATTTCCTCACAGTGTTGCTGGTACCCCATTTCCTCATCTACAACATGTGGCTGTCAATCTGTGTTATGGGATGGAGAAGTGAGGTCCTGACGCAAGTATTAGCAGAGAGCCCGGCACTCACGGAGGGGCTCCCATTGCGTTCGTGGGTATGTGGCCTTGTGCAGCTCATCATTGCTTCGACACCTGGGCCCTTGCAGGGCACATCCGAGGTGCACATTCAGTAAATGTTGGTGAGTTACTTTATTTTATGCCATCACTTACTACACAGATATTTGAGCACCTAGCGTTGTGTCAGACAAAGGAGGCGGTAGGCACTTAACACACCAAAGGCATTTATAGTCTTGTGAGATACGATCATTTACCAAATTAATCCAAGGGAAGTGACCCAGTGATGAGTGGTGGTCAGGTGGTCACCTCTGAGGTTATGGAGCACAAAGCTGATTTTGAAATCCTTCCCCAGCTCTGTGATTCATTATGCCGGGGCCGGGGATGTCCGTACTACTTCTGACTTTGCTGTCAGAATGGGACCTTGAGCTGTCATTCTAAGCCGGTTGGACCTGAGAATGTCTTGTCGCTGCTCTTAACTGAAGGATGATCTAATGTATGTGGTGAGGCCGTTTGGTTTCAAGAAATGGTGGTTTCCTGGGGCCCAGGGAATGGATATTGGAAGTTAGGAAAGAGCTAGAAATTCAAGTGCTGCCTGAGGTGACTGAATCCACTCTTGCCGCTCGTGGGGCAGCCGCTCGTGGTTTGAAAGGGTCTTGATGAATCCCTCATTCTCTTGTACTCACTGTGGGGCCTGGGGACCGGTGGCATCCACGTCACCTGGGAGCTCTTAGAAATGCTGGTCTCCACTCTAGACCTGTTGGATCAGATCTGGATTTTAACAAGATCCCCAGATGTTTGTGTACAGTGTGGGAAGCAAACTTTGGAGAAGGAAAGGCCGTTCTGTAGATGCTGAGCCCAGGAACGAGAATATTGTATTCGTCGTCAGTTGTTGAGCAGTGCTGCCCGTTAGGGCGACTTTTCCTCACTTTCTAACTCGTGCCAAGTATTGTGAGCAACAGAATTCCAGACTGAGCTGCTAACTGCATGAAGGCAGCATGATTGCTGATGAAAGCTGTAGCACATCAGAGTTAAAAACCATCGCTGTGTACATCCTTTCCTCCGATCCCACAGCGGTCCTTGTGAGAGTGTCTCAACTCTGCTTGATAGGTAATAAAAGTAAAGCACAGAGAGATGATGTCACATGCCTGGAGTCACACAGTGAAATGCTGTTGCACTCTTTGAACTCAAGTCTTAAAACTCCAAATTCAGAGCTTGCTTTGTTTCTGTTTTTGTTTTTAATCATCTAATGTTTCCATATTGAGATATCAGAAATCTTCTGTCATTGCCATTGCTGCTTGGTGCACACAGGGTACATGAGACAGTTTTAGGTGAAGAATCTGGACCAGGAATGGAATTCTGCAGTAATCGACTTTTGGAAAGTTTTGTGGCTGTTTCTGATTTAGAGCCTGGAACAGCAAACCATTTCCCCTGTAGCCCAGCTCAGAGGACCCTGCTCTGCAAAACCTCCGGTGGAGGGAGGGGACAGATAGTTGTTTGCCCCATTAGTGTTATTTCTACTCATGCTCCTGTTACAAAGTTGATCACTACATCTTAACTACCTGACTTATTACCCACCTACCCAGCCAGCCTGTAAGCTCCCTGGGGACCTAGAAAGAGTTCTGTTCACTGTTGTAGCCCCGGAACCTGGCTTGTTTTGGCCCTACATACATGTTAAACGTATGAATACATTCATGCATGACCCTGACTCTTTTTGCCCTTCTCCCCCCATCCCCATTGTCTGCTCTTTATGGATTTTTTAATAGAATCTGAAAGGAGGGAGCAGGAAGTGTAAGGGTGGCAGATAAAATTTTTAGTTTGGCTCCTCTTCAGTAGCTTTTGGGAAAGCGTTTTAAGGAAAGGGAGTCCCACTTGGGGCTTGGGAGAGTGGTCTGGTCCGTTACAGTGAATAAACAAGCATGGACCATGGCTGCAGTTTATGTGGGATGCTGGCACGTCATCTTTCCTGAGTGTCCCCTTGTAACCAGGGGAATGTAACAGGTGACATTCCAGGTAGCCCAGGAGTGACCAGGCTTTCCCACAGTTTGGAGAACTTAAACATATGGTGGCTTGGGATCTAATGATTCGTTTATGTCTGGAAATGTTAGGTGGGAGGGAATCTTACCACCTGCTAAGTAAATGGGGGCTTCGGCTGCTTTTTTCAAGGTGTGAATGAAACCTATTCATTTGTTCACTCCACTAATTCACAGCATTCAAAGTGTTTCTGTGGACCTTTTCCTTAATTTGGACAGTAAGTCCAGATTACAGGTGGAGACAGCAGATGAACAAGAAACTGGCCTAGGTCTTACATAATTTTTTTCTCTGGAACTAATTCACTTGGAATATATACTCTAGCAACTGTCTATTTCTGGCTCCAGCATTTTTCTTTGGGTGTCAGTCTTGGTTTCATCTCTGAGTTTTTTCAACAGGAGAATTTGACATTCACATTCTGAGAGTGCCCTGTAATGTTTCCAAGTACATGCTAGTTTCCTTCGTTTGTCTTGCTGGAGCGGGATGTGAATACATACAAGAATCTGAGGTTCAGTGTTAGCTGCGGCAGAGGCAAGCCCCAGGGGAAAAGTCAAGATAACTGGATTCCTGAAATGGTAACTTGGCAACTCCTCTTTTCTGTCTTGGAGCCTGCAAAACGTTCTTTAGTTTTAGAAGATAAGTAGCTCGTACTTGTAAAGGTCTTTGTTAAAATGCTGCATTGACTGCATCAAGAGCCCTTATAATCCTTACTCCCTTTAACCCAAGGTACATGTCATCGGCTTGAAAGCATGCCAGAGCAAGGAGGGACGGTGTATAGGACAGGGTATTAAAATCGGTTGTGCCTTCCTGGCATCAGGAAAAGGAAGAAGGAACATCCTATGTATGAGAATGCAAGGTTTTGTGGTGGTTCAGAGCACCTGCCAGCAAATGGTCCTGAGGTAAAGATCAGCAAGGTTTGGGATTGGTGGAAGGGATTTGACATTTTGAAGGGCCTCATAGACGTGACCACAGCCTGGGAGGAATGACCACCACTGGAATGAGGGGTAGCCAGAAGGACTTAGTGGTTCTGTATGAAGTCAGGCACAGATCCCCAAGTGGACTAGGGCTAGACTAGGACATAAAACCCTGGTTCAGGTATGGACCTGGTTATTTTTTTTAAGATGTATTTATCTATTTGAGAGAGAGAGAGCTGGGGGGAGGGGCAGAGGGAGAGAGAGAATCTTGAAGCGGACTCTCCGCTGAGCATGGAGCCTGACTCAGGCTTCAATCCCAGGATTCTGAGATCATGACCTGAGCCAAAATCAAGAGTTGGAAGCTCAACTGACTCTGCCACCCTGGTGCCCCAGTATGCATCTAAAGAAGGCTTCCTCAGCTGTGCCATGAAACCTGGTGGTTAAATCCAGGGAATCTGGCTCTCTAGGTGAAGGTTAATGCCTGTTCGTTGAATTGACATGCAGACTAGCCTCTCGAATGCCCTTTCCCCCCTTAGTCTCAGAGCGAGTGTGTAATTGCTGACTGAGCTCTGTAAAGGCACAACAGCAGGTGGGACACTTCAGCCCCAAATGAACCATACCCTGGTAAGCATTAGCAGAGAGGTCCTACCTGTCAAGAGAGGCTCTGTATACGCTCTAAAAGATCCTTTCATTAACAGTTGTTTTAATGGGATGTTTTTCTGTAGCGGCTGTTGCAAAACAATGGAATTATTCCACTGAGTAAATTTTGGGGAAATGAATTGAGGAATGATGCCTTTGAAGTCAGATACTAGAACCAAAAGGTTAAAAATACATTAAAAGTCCCAGTTTTATTTAAAAAAAAAAGTCTCAGATGAAAAGTCTCAAGCAGTTTCCAGCTTGGTCGAAGAGATAAGCTTTCCACATTTGCATTCATTAGGAGAGTCCTTTAGTGCTGATTGAGGGATCTCTAGGGCTGTGGCTCAGCAAATGGAGCCCATTCCATGGCGCTTTCCTGCAGGAGGACTGGAGCAGAGCTTGAAGGCAGGGCTCTTGGATGCCTCTCTGCTGCTTGCTGCTTGATTGACTGCGTGTGGAGCATTCCAGGGAGAGGGGCCTTGGCCAGAGGAGGCTCACTGCAGGGACCCGATGGGCAACGGAGTGCGCATGTGAAATTTTACAGAAATGTCAGGTCAATTTATCAAACCTTTCCCAGGCCCCTCCTGTGTGCTCCGCTGAGTGCGAAGGGCTAGGGATACAAAGTTGACAAAACCCAGGCCTGGATGGCCCCATGGGAGTTTCCTGTATTAAAGGGCCCAGTAATAGTGCTCTGTAAACTGTGACACAGTTATGGTCCCTAACATAATCTAGCTCTGCTAGTTTGCACACCAACCATGTGCGACTGGCCCCATGCCTAGTTTGCAGATGAGAAACTCAAGTGCATACGGTTTGGGTGATTTGCCGCCAGTGCTGGGTTTCAGTCCCTGGCCCTCAGAGTTTATAGCCTCATCACACTGTGTTTCCCTTGGGCTAGGAAAAGTAGCCTAACTAGGCCTGCCCTGCATATCATCTTACTGCCCTCCTCACAGATAGATGCCTAGATAGGTAAAGAGATGAGATTGACTAAACAGGATGTTCCGCGCGGTATCCCAGGAGGGTCTGGCTGAATGGTGTGTGCTTGCCCCCTCTGTGTTGGTGCTAGTTCTGCTGGGTCAAGGTCTCCTTGATCTGCAGTGACCTCACCTACCCTGTCTCCACCCTTACTATTTTCCACCATCCTTCAAATGGTCCTTCCACCCCTCTGTACTTCCATGCTTCTATCCGGTATTTGTCCAGACACAGGCCTTGGGCAGGGAATGTGCGAACACCTGTGAGTCTCAGCCCCTCACTTGGAGGTGTGGCTGCAGTCACTTGTTTGATTAGACTCAAGTAATTATCCTTCACAGGCTCTGGTGCCCTTCTCATACCACACTCCTCCTTGTTCCTCTTCTTTGTTCCCACGCTACATTACTGGGCAGGGGGCACTCCCTGCGCTGCTGGGAGGAGCTCCTTCAGGTTCCCCCACAGGCTCGCCCTCAGGGAACCCTCCCCCAAGTGGTGCTCACTCCCCTTTCTACCTGGCTCAACGCTTCTTCCCTTTGGTGTGAAGGGCTGCGCCCTCCTGAGCGTGTCCTCCAGTGTCATTCTGTCTTACCTTGTTCGTGAACCAGTGCCTGGGTTAATGTTCCCCGAGGGCCAGGACATTTGCTTCCCTGTCATTTCCTAATGATGGGCACACAGACAGTAAGGGCATCTGCACCCTTGTGCATTCAAGGAGACAGCCAAACACTCTGTTAAGTTCGGTGCATGTGTTGGATGCTCTACACCTTGAATGGCCACCTGAGTCCTGGTGTAACTAGAAGCATGCAGGTGATGGTGGCAGCCTCCTGGGTGCTAACTGGGTGTCGGGCAGGCGCTGAGTGCTTTTCTTGCCCAAACTCCTGTAAGCCCTTGCAGCAGCCCTCAGTTTACCAAGGAGGAAGCTGAAGCACACAGTGGTAAGTCTCTTGCTCGAGCGGGTTGAAAGCCTCAGGGGTTCTGACCCCCAGATGCCATCTGTAACCACAGCACCTTCAGTACATGAAGGCCATCTCCCACCTGCCAGGACTCTCAGTTTTGTGAATGGTATTTATTTATTTTTTTTTTTAAGATTTTATTTATTTGACAGAGAAAGACACAGTGAGAGAGGGAACACAAGCAGGGAGAGTGGGAGAGGGAGAAGCAGGCTTCCCGCAGAGCAGAGAGCCCAATGCAGGGCTCAATCCCAGGACTCTGGGACCATGACCTGAGCCCACAGCAGCCGCTTACCGACTGAGCCACCCAGGCGCCTGGTATTTTTTTTTTTTTTTTTTTTAATATTGAACTAAGCGATGGGGTGCTTTCCCTGTGTGTGGAAATAGAATCTCATAAAAATGCTGAGATACACATCAGCAAAACGAATGCCAACTCTGTTTTTAGTTAATTGAGAGTAATTTTGTCATTTCGTTTTACAGCAGCTTTCTATCATGGCCGCATTTCCACCAAAGCTCATCGTTAGCGTTGGACAGGCGGTGGTATGCTGTAGGGCACGCCGTGCTGGTTCCCGAAACTCGCTGAGACGTGGAGCAAATCACTGTGCTCCTCCGAGCCTCGTTTTCCTCTGGGAAATAGAGCTAGTCGTTCTTCCCGGCAAGTCTCTTGTGAGGCTTGAGGGAGACGGCACATGTTCTCTCCCAGTCCTATACCTGGCACTGCCAGGTTCTCTGTAACCGAGGGCTAAAAAGAATAGGTATTTTAGAAATCTGTCGTTACTTGGTGCTGATTTTCTAATGGAGGACGGGCACTGAAGTATTTATTATTATCTGCCACTAAGGCCTTGGCTTCTTAATTTTTGTTTATTTTTAATCCATATGTGGAGCTCTATGGGTGTTTTTCTCAGCAGGGTTAAAACATAATACAGTTACAGCAGAAACCAGAGGCAGCAAACCTTCCACTGTGATATGAATAAAAAAAATATTTCATGTTTTTAAGGAAAATCTGTTGCCTGTAGAACACAAAAAACGATACCACCTTCTTTTCCAACCGAATTTGAACGCCAGATTGACACTGATCATGGGTGTCTTCCCAGAGCTTTCAGAAAAACAAAACCAACCTGTTGTGTTTGTTTCATTTTCCAAAGATACCGGGGTTACCATTGGCTGGGTATTTTAGCTGCTGCACATATGAGGACTCTTTCCATTTCAGTAATTAAAACAAAAAATTTTTTAAAGCTTGCTCTTGAATAGATAAATATGATTATAATTACATTTTTCTTTGGTTTTATTTAGACCACCAAAAATGATTCTGGTGATAAGATCATTTTGTTTTGGCCGACATACATAAAATTCTCTTCATTCATGAGATTCCGTGTTCACTGGTGCTCACAGGTTGGCTCCGAGCCTTTTTCTTTTTCTTTTTTTTTAACTTAATGGTTAAAACTTCCTTGAGTATTACATTTTTATTAGTGTGTGTTTCTGGAAATTCCATAAGGAAGGTAGACTATTTAAAGTCATTACTAGTAGTCCTAGTATTTTTTTTTTTTTTTTTTTTTGCTAATCCTTTGTCTTCATGCTTTCTGTGAGAAGGTGAGTGTGGGTTGCCAGGACTTCCTTTTCTCGCTTTTTTTTTTTTAAAGATTTGTATTTATTTATTTATTTGACAGAGCAAGAGAGTACAAACAGGGGGAGGGGCAGAGGGAGAGGGAATAGCAGGCCCCCAGCTGAACAGGGAGCCCAATGTGGGGCTTGATCCCAGGGTCCTGGGATCATGACCTGAGCTGAAGGCAGATGCTCAACCATCTGAGCTACCCAGTTACCCCCTTCCTTTTCTCACTGGTCTGGTGTTCCCTGAAGTAATTCACTCCAAATTTGTACTCAAGGAAGATCCGGGTGTTAAGGAACCACTGGGATCATCCTTGTTAGCCACAGGTCTTGACTTTTAAAGGCAGAGAGTTGAGTGTGGGGCAGGGAGGTTTCCAGTTCCTCTTTCACTGGCATTAGGCCCACGAGTTGTAGGCAGCCACCCACTTAGGATGAGTGGGAAGAGGGAGGAGAAAGGAACGAGCAGTTTCATTACCTACTGGGGAGATTGATCACAGTTTCTTTATCGACGGAGGAGATGTCAGGAAAGACATTTTCTTTGCAGAGCTGACCTGCCCTGTCTGTGGCCACTGAGATACTTGGAACTGCATTGCTAAATTACCCCTCGCCCCCACCAGCTGCATCTTAACCATCACAGCCCATGTGTGGTCACCGTGGTTCATTATCAGTGATTCCCAGACGTAACTAGAGGAAGCCATTGTCTCGTTGAGTGGCGACACTTGTCTTCACAATTCCCAGCTGTACCCTGGCTCATTCCCTTTTATTCTCAGCTCAGCCCCCATAGTGCTTGCGCTTCATAAAACACAGCTTGCCCTGCTTAAAATCTTTCTTGGGCTCCCTCATCACTTCTGCAGGATAAGTGTAGTTACCACAGTTTGGCTCCTATTTTTACCTTTCTGGCCTTCAGTTGAGCTTCACACCTTGTGGGCTGAATCACACTGCACGTAATCACTCGAATCCAGTGATATATCCAATTTATTGGGTCTGGCTATTTTTAGAATGCTTGTTTGCCCAGTGTTCATTTTCCTGTTCCCATTGTGCCCCAGTGTTTGAGATCTGGGATTATGATTACTGAGTTTCTTAGTTTTGAGTACAGAAATTTTTGTGAGAATAGGGATGGACTTTGCCTTCCATCCAGACATGGGCTTCCTTTCTTACGTGGCACATTTTTAAAGCCCTCAGTCCCTGGGAGTTTATCCTGGCTTTTCTATTTAGGCAGCTTCTGACAGGATTCTCTAATCAAACCAGATCTGAACTCTTCTGACTGATTTTCAGGCCTCTGCTATCTGACCCTTCTGTCTGTATCCAGACACACCTGTGACTTGCTGTTCTTATCAGCTATCTACTGTCTCTGCTCCCAGACACTGTCCTCACCTTCTGGACACTTGGCCTCTCCATTCTTCTCCAGCCACCCACTCCCAGCCATCGGTGAGAGCTGCTCCCAGACCTGTGTTCTCTGTAGAGTGGTCCTGACTACTCCAAGCTGCGTGGACATAGTTCCCCTCCTTCCTACTTGTAGGCACCGCAGAGCTCACAAATGAGTGCCCCCAGCCACGTCCAGCCCATAGACGTTCTATGTGTTCAACCACATTTGACCTGGTTGCTGTCATTCAAGTGTCGAGAAACTTCACAGAGATAGTGGTGTCCAGTTTGTTTTGAAAAATCAGACAATTTGATAGTAACACGACTCTCTTAACCTAGTAGCTACTTTTCATAAATGGTGAACGCGGTTCCCACGTTGCCTCAGTCATACCCTCTCCCTGTGACCGACCTTATTAAACTCTGATAATATCTCTTGTTATTATCTTCCTGGCTCCAGGAAGCATCTGCGTTTGTGACCCCTTGGTTTCCAGTCTGCATCATCCTTTACCCCTACCCTCTTTCTATTTTCAAATTATTTGTGTGATTTTTGTGAGAATAGGGATGGCAGCTTTTTTTTTTTTTTTTAATTCCCCCCCAAGAGTGTCCATACTCTGATGGGTACCTCTTCTACCTAATTGATCATTACTTTTGATATTTTAGCTTGAATGCCACAGTTGATGTACACATGACAGAACTTTTTTTTTTCCCCCTCATTTAATATACCCTACCTGGTATTAGCAGCATTCGAAAACCTTTGCACCTTAAAGCATCATGAGCAGATTCCAGGCAACATACCTCTGTGTCTCTGGGGGTAGTAGGCCAGAGCACAGAGCCATGGAGGGTGATTCCTGACTGGAAGGGAGAGTACTGGAGACAGAGAGGGGGACTTCTTTTTTGTCTTTAAGTCTCTGTTCCAGCATCAGCTTCTCCAGGAAGTTCTCTGGTTCATTTTAGATATGTCCCTGTTGCATCCCCATAGCATTTGAGCACTTCCTGTTCTCCTATTAAGCGTCGGTGCACACGTTATTTCATTTGATCATTGTAATAGCCTTGCTGAGGTGGCAGCTCTTAATCCTGTTCAGCAGAGAGAGAAACTGAGGCAAGAAGTTACATGAGAAGTTTCCTAACAGGTGGTTTGAGTCCAAAGCTGAGGCTCTGCCCTCATAAACTTGCCCTCCTGCACAGCATACCCCTCTGCACTCATGTGATGGCCATTGTACCTTCCCTTTCCTGTCTACGAACTTACTGAGGTCAGGGAATGTGTTTCTTACTTTTGTACTCTTGGTGCCTAAAACAAGGCAGGCACTTAGGAAGTGTCTGATAAAGGAAGTAAATGTGACTGTGTTTCATTTTTCTCCCAGCTTATATGTAGTTTTTTTTTTTTTTTTTTTTTTGCCTCTTTCTAGTTAAATTCTCTTGTGGTCCTATTTGGGAATAAGGTTTTTTTCTCTTTGGGTAGCCATTTGTTATAGAAAGGGGAAAGGCACTTAAAATATTTAGCCTTTCAGATTGCCAAAGGAGATCTTACTAAGTGTTCATAATTACATCACGAGTCAGGATGGATAATGGACATCCATGCGGAACGCAGATGGCATCAGTTTTATTGCAGTTGGTAGACCTTAAGCGGTTTCAGATGAGATTTTTAAAATGTTTTGATTCAGTTGTTTTTGCAAGTAGACTGATAGTAATTAAGCCATTTTTCAAAAAGAAAGGATGAATATACAAATACAAATGAAATTTATAATTTTGACTAAGACATCTAAAATATGGACTTGCAATATTTTGTGTGTTTCTCCTCTTTTCCTTATTTGGTACAATAAGGAGAGAAATGATTATTTGCCAGATAGATTATTGAATTCCTGGAGCACTATATAATTGCAGAGTCTTAGATACCTCTGTGTTGATAGTGTGATCAAAGCAACTTGGATTATAATTAACCTGTACTGCCAAATATAGAACGTGTATAAGATGCAGAGTCTCTTAGAGGAAAATGAGCTAACGTGTGCCATTGGCTGTGATCTTGATTCCTGGGCCGCCCACATAATCATCGTATAGATGGGTCTCAGAACAGAATGAATGAAATTGCTTTTTGAAAAAAAAAAATTTTAACTTTTGATAAATATTCCAGTCTGAAAAACTGAACCAGTACATTAAGTTGTAGCATCATAGTCCCCAGAATTTGAGATAAAGCCTCTGTCTTCAGAAAGCTCTGGCATAGTTAAGAAATCAAGAACCAAAGGTCTCCCCTCCCCCGAAAGTCAAGTTTCGAGTTCAGTGAATAAGTATACATCAATCTTTCTGTGGACGAAATCCAGCAGTCGTGATGGCGTTGACCGTAAAGAGATTTGTAAAAGCCTAAAAGCAGGAGGACAAGCCATAAATGGCAGGGAATCATTGTTTCTGTGGGTCTGCAGGGCTCTATACTGCTAGCTGCCTTTTATTGAGTGCCAGGCTTATTTATTCCTTCCAACAGCCCTCTGGGCTACATATCATTCCCGGTTTTACAACAAGGTAATTGAGTCATTGAGATGAAATAACCTGTCCAATGTCTTGCGCCTCAGGTTGTCTGACCCCAAACCTCTGTTCTCCTGTCCAACAATGCCACACCAGGTACGATGCTTTTTTGGTGTGGATACACATACACATAGAACCTACTTGTTATTTGGAAAAATAACATGTTTCTTATATGTTATTTAGAAAAAGCGATTCTATAAACACATTCATTCAGCCCTTCTTAGACAAACCCGTGACTGTTACACTACATGTGTTCTGGGTTACTTCAGGTGGAATGATGCTGTGAATGCCTAAGAACAGTAGACCAACATTTACAGCGCCTTGTTTGTTTGTAAATCTCAGTAAAAATTGAAATGTGGTTGAATTCTCATGTCGAAAACTAAATTCCCTTTTGATACTCTTCCCAGCTCCTGATAAATAATTGTTCTGAATTTTAAGTAACTGGATAATTTTTATTATTTCATTACAACTTTTCCTTTTCAAACAGAATGCTGAGTGTTTATGTACCTCTCTTCCACTTTTCTGTTGCCTTTTATTGCCTTGGATAAATAACTGCGGCTTGAAGCTAGAAGAGTTCATTGTAGTGACTAAATTATATTGCATGAGTCATGCTCTAAGAACAGTCTAGTCCCGATATACTCATGGTGCTGACATGATTGGCTCCTGTCAGTCACAGGAGAGACTGTATGTCAAGAACTCCTTCCAGCGCTAGTGCTGATTTGTGAAGACTTAGTTGTCAAAAATGCTGTAATCATTATCACAGTTACACTCTATCCCCTTAACCTGCTCAGGGTTTCAGGGAAGTATAATCACAATGAATATATAGCACACTACTTCTCTAAATTTGTACTCTAGGCCAGAGGTCAGTCACCAGTTTTATGAGGATGGATTTTTCGGATATCCATAGATGAGGAATAAAGAAGGTTTTGAAAAGGGACAACGAATATTAAAAAGAGCACTGGTAAAATAATTCTCGTTCAAGTCCAACTGCACTACTCACTGGTGTTGTGACCTTCTTTTAAGGCCATGATCCCTCTGAACCATGGTTTCCTTATCGGCAACATGAAGGCAAGAACATCAGCTCTGCCTGTCTGTTGTTGATGACCACATAAAATGAGTGTTTGCGTGGCAGTTTGAGAAATTCTGTAACAGCAGAAAGGTACTGAACTGGGACCCAGACTCAGGTTTCTTGTCTGGTTCATAGTTGATGTTCACCCAGAGTTAGATCCCATCTCTTTTTAGCCTCAGGTTTGATAGTGGTTATTAGTTCAAGGGGGCCGGTGGGTTCCACACAGAGCAGGGTCATTCTTGGCCATGGATGCCCCAGACTACTCAGTGGACCAGCTCCCCGCACTTAGCACCATGTGCTCTTCCTCCCTGCTTTCACTTCTCTCTTTCTCTACGACTTTATCTTTTACTCTTTCTGATCTCTTTTCTAGAAATTAGTGAATATTTTTACAGTTGAGAGACCTAGAAATCATCTAGTCAAATCTGTTTATTTTTTAGAGGGAACGAAGGCCGAGAGGTTAGCGTATTGCCCAAGAGCGTGCAGCTAGTGAGCAGCCAGGCTGGTGAACCCCGTGTGCTCAGTTTCGAAAGCAGATCTGTTTTCCCCACATCATGCTGCTTTTAAAATTTTGTTCCCATGGAATGGGGCTCCCCCACCCCCATCTAAAAATATGGTTACATATCTCTGCAGAAGTGGGTTTCTAACACCTGCCATTCACTTTCAGTGTGGCATGAGCCAGGTCCTCATATTTCCCGGTCTTCATGTTCAAGGCTCCATGTGAGACAGCTGATCCATCTTGCGGGGGAGCAGACTGTGGCAAAAGATGTGGGTAATTTCAGAACCCCCAACACTGGGGGTATTATTCAGACCTTACATGAGAAAAGAGTAATTTTCTTTGCCTCCTCCATGTATTTCCGGGCTAAAGCAACCACAGAGTTCAGAGGAAAGTGTAGGATTTGTGTACTTCTGTTAATTTTTTTTCTCTCGCAGTCTCATTGAGAATGAAAGTGCTGGAGGTTTGGGGGTTTCCTTTTACATGATAAGCAGGTAGACTGAGAGTCAGAAGCCAGGATCTGTTGTCCTTACTAGGTGTGTGAACTTCTAGAACTCCCCTCACTTCGGCTTTCTCATCTGTGAAATGTGTCTGAAGCCTCCTGCCTTGTTTGTGTCCTTGAGTTCTGGTTCTGCCCCCAGCATGGTTCCTGGGTAGGGTCAAAGGATGCTGGGTGGTCCAGAAGCAACAGTGGTTTCTCTTGTAGTCCACCCCTGCGTTAGATTTAGTTTTAACAAAGATACCTGATGCATGTGGATTAACTACCTGAGGAATTATTTTGGGTATTTTTGTCCTTTATCTTGAATATGTATTCCCCAGCTAGAAAACCTGGTGGTATGTATTGAAAAGAAAGAAAAGACAAAAGAGATGTTGATTTGCATGGAAGACATTTGCAAAGAAAGAAGATTGTTTTCTCATTGGCAGATATTGTCTTCATGTGTTTCTAATGAAACAGAAGCCAATGGGTCCCTGGTTTATTTCTTTGTTTCCACTCTGATGTTGTTGATGTCAGCAAAAAATGTGGGTTTGTTTTTTGGAGAGGGTCATGTTTTCTTTTTCCATTTAGCATAGGAATGGTGGATCCTACCTGCCCCACCCCTCTAAAATAACAAAATATGTCTAGAATATGGAATGTGACTATAGCTTTCTGTGGTCGGTTAGATCCAGTCTGAGGATCTGGACTCAGAAAGTTCTTTTTTGGGGGGGTGCTTGGGTGGCTCAGTCGTTAAGCATCTGCCTTCAGCTCAGGTCATGATCCCAGGGTCCTGGGATCAAGCCCTGCATCGGGCTCCCTGCTCCGTGGGAAGCCTGCTTCTCCCTCCGCCTGCTTGTGTTCCCTCTCTCGCTGTCTTTCTCTGTCAAATAAATAAAATCTTAAAAAAAAAAAGTTCTTTTGGAAATGATTATGTAACTAGTGACAAACGGCGCATAACACTGCCTAATAATCATTTACTATGCTTGTTCCCTTCTTACTATCTACTTAATATCGTATGGAATTGAGGAGCCCATAGTTTTAGGATGTTAGTGCTAATTTACATATGTTGTTATGAACGTGGCCCTTGGATTTTCTTCAGCACAGGGAGAATAAATGTTCAGCTTCATTGAGAACCAGGGCACTCAGGATTTCTTCCTTTCCTTGCTGAGAGTCCATTTTTTTGGCCAATTGAGCTCCACCCAGATGGGGCAGGCTTCCTGCACTCTCGACATCTCTGTGGATGCCATTTGTCACTGGAGAGCTGTCCTGACAATTTCAGCGAGATGGGCGCACAGATGCCCGCAGCGCTCAGTCAGCAGACACATTCTGAGCTGAAGACGACATTTATGTAATCTGGGGACAAATTTGGAAACTCCTGTGAGGAATCTCACAGAAATCATTTCCAAATGTGAGCTAATAGGGGCTGCCTTTTGTGATGTTTTCTAAAGCATTTGAAAACCATTTCTGTATCTGTACTTCCTTTATTCCCCCCCATCAGACTCTCCTTTCTGGTGACGTGTTGTCAGATTTTGAGTACTGTGACACCAATTTTGGATTTCTGTCATGAGAACACTTAAGTATCCTGTTGCTTACTTTGTGTGTGCCTTTCTGGCTTTAAAATTTTTTGGGTTTGCTTACATATTTTTTTTAAGATTTTATTTATTTAGTTGACAGAGAGAGACACAGCAAGGGGACATAAGCAGGGGGAGTGCGAGAGGGAGAAGCAGCCTTCCCGCTGAGCAGGGAGCCCGATGCGGGGCTCAATCCCAGGACCGTGGGATCATGACCTGAGCCGAAGGCAGACGCTTAACGACTGAGCCACCCAGATGCCCCTGTTTTGCTTATGTTTTTAAAGACGGGATTGTCTATAAACATTTTTCCATGTGGCAGAAATGGAATTGATACTCTGAATTTGTTTTTGTTGTCTTAATTCAATTTTCTGGTTCTTTCACCTCGACTCAGCTTTACTTTATCTTGTTGTCTTAAACTCACTGGACATGGAGAACTAGCGTGGCTTAAGGTCAGTGGTGTGTTTCCCTTGTTGCCTGTGGACATGACCTGGTGGCCTCCTTCCATCCTTGCTGCAGAGGGGTTGTCACCTGGGAGGTGAGTGGCCCAGCTGCATGAGACAGAGACAGTTCAGTTCGTCTTGCGCCCTGATCCTGCGGGGCAGCAGCTTTCTCCTCAGTCTGATTCGGGTTCCCGAGGGCTGTGGTCCTCAGCCAGAGCATATGTATTGTAACTCCTCCCTCCTGGAGGTTCTGATCTGGGCGGACTGGTGTGGGGTCCCGGTGTCTGCACCAAAGAGCTCTCACAGGTGAGTCTGATGTGGCAGGTGCCCGTTACCTAGGTGCCATTAACCAGCAGGGCCTCCCAAAGACAAAACACAGGTGAGTTGAGAGCATTCCTTCCAGCCTCGGGATGGGCCTCCCTCAGTGGCAGGCCCAGTCAGTCGGTCCACCCTCTGCTACTGGCTCATTTAGTTCCCTCTCTGCCACTGCCCTTCTGGCACCATCCATGAGCTACCCGTGCCTCTGCTTCTGCTGCTTGCCTTCTCTTGACTCTGTTCCTGCCTCATGGCGGAAGGTCACTTGTGCTGCCACAGAGCTTTTTCCTGAGTGTGCGCCGTTCCACTTTTGGCTCACATACACAAGTGCCGTGTTCTTTTTCTCAGATTGGGTTGGGCCTGCAAGTCACACTTACCTCTGCTTGGTAAGAATTGAGGTCAGGTGCTCACCCCAGATGTTCACAGCTGTGCTGGGCAACTGTCACAGGAGGCCCTGGGGCAGATCTGTCCGGGACTCTCACACTGGCTTTTTTTTCATTTTCAGGGTGCCCGTCAGTAACATGGACCATCAGGTGTCTTAGCCAGTTCACCCTTTGTATTTCATGGTGGGGTGTAGTAGACAAGACCCCAAATTTTGAATTAGGAGTTATAAGTTCCAGTCCTAGCTCATACACTTGTTAGGATGATCTGGGGCAAGTCATTCAGCGTTTCTGGGTTCTGCTTCCTCCTTTATAAAATGGGGGCTAATACAGCTCTTCTCACAGTAATAATGTGGGATATATGTGAAGTTGTTTTATAAATTGTCACAGAAATAGAGGAGATTGTTGTTAACAGCCTTGGTAGTACAGAACCCCACCTTTGTTTCCTGAGGACTTCCCCCACCCCCACCCCTGCTTTATTGAGATGTAATTGACACATAGCACTGGGTAAGTTGAAGGTGTACAACACAGTGGTTTTATTGATGTATATCGTGATTGACACAATAAGGTTAGTTAACATATCCATCACCTCACATAGTTACAATTTTATGTGTGTGTGCGTGGTAAGAACTTTTTAAAATCTACTGTTAGCCACTTTCAAGTAGACAATTCACTATTATTAACTACCGACACCACACTGTACATTACACCCCTAGAACTTAGTCATCTTACAACTGGGAGTTTATGCCCTTTGATCCCTTCCCCCACCCCCCCCCTTGTTTTTTTTTTTTTTTTTTTTTTTTTAACAGATGAGGAACTGGGCTCTGGGAGTGTGCTATACCTAGGACACCATACCTTGTTAATAGCAATGCCAGACCTAGAAACCAGGCCCTCGGGGGTGTTTTTATATCTTTTATCAGTGCAGAGCATCCATTCATTCATAGAAGGTCCTGAGTCTGAATCTTTTTCTTTTTTTTTAAATTTTTTTATTTATTTGACAGAGAGGCAGCGAGAGAGGGAACAGAAGCAGGGGGAGTGGGAGAGGGAGAAGCAGGCTTCCCGCTGAGCAGGGAGCCTGAGGCGGGGCTCGATCTCAAGACCCTGGGATCATGACCCGAGCCGAAGGCAGACGCTTAACAACTGAGCCACTCAGGCGGTACCCCTGAATCTTTTTCTTCAGAGAGGCTTGCTTGTTTTTTGGAACTTAACTCTTTCCTTGATCACTCTGCCTTAGAATCTGTTTCTGGAGTCTCTGATGAAGCCCAGACGTTACCAGGACATTGACTTCTGTAAAAATGTAGCTAGTATTACCTTTAGCTTGATTGTAAGTACCCATGTGCCTTTCCAGTTGTTCTAGATAATATATGGGATATAAATACTATATACTATTTATGGAATACAGTTTTCCACATGCCTTTTCTATTGTAAAATTAGAACAAAGAAGCAAACGGTAGATCTCTCTAGTCTCTAATATGGTTCTTGTAGTTACCATTTTATTTCTCAGAGTGAGCACTTAGCTCTGTGCATTCCCATGTTTCCAAAGTGCTTTCTGGCTCCCGTGATGGCCATGAGGAGAGCTTTTGCACACAAGCAAGCCAGGATGTCTCAGGGGGACTGGTAATTGAGAGAGGGGTATTGACCTTGTGGTCATCAGTCTGAATATGCCTAACTGAGTAGCGGCCCAAAGCCATTACTGCAGCCTTCCAGGAATCTTTAATAAATGAATTAGTGGGCTTTCTGTAGCTCTTGATGACCTGGAGAAAGCCTCATAAGGTTTCATTTGTTCACCCATTTATTTTCTTCTGTTGGGGCCAGAAATCTAATTCCATGTGCGGAAATCTCCCTGCTGTGGGTTTCAAAGCACTTGGAAGAGGAGAGGAGTTGTCATTTGTTGACTGTCTTCTTAGTGCTAGGAGCTTTGTATACTCTCTTATTTCATTCTCTCTAAACCTCTAGACGTGGTTGTGATTATACCCTCCTGTTTTACAGATGAAGCCACAGAGTCTAAGAAAGTTTAAAAAAAAAAAACAGCCTAAGGTCACCCAGAGACAAAGTACACAGTATCTTAACATGGAGTGATAGTGTGCTCCTATGCCTCACCAAGGGGTCTCTATGGGGAAAAGAGAGGTTCACTGTCCGTTTCCACCTACAAGTGTGGGGAAATGAGAACTACAGTGGGCCATTGAGGAGGACTTTAAGAGCTGCGTTTGACTCCTTTGGTTCACTTTGACACACATCTACTCTGTGCCTGGTACTGAGCTAATAAGGAAAAGGAGTACATTGCCGTTTGCTCATCTTGCTCCCAAGGAAACGGACTCTTGTTGATCAGATTTGAATGAAATAAAATAGTATATTATCAGGTGTTAATTCCCAAGGTACATCCCTTATAGTGAATGCTTTGGGAGGTAAGGGGAAGAGAGAAGTTGCCATATCACATTGATATTCTTCGGCCCAAGGAGGAGTTTAAGCATCCCTTTTATTGTTTTCTATTTAAGAAACTTGGGCATACCAAAGTCAATCAGAGAAAGACATGTATCATATGACCTCACTGATATGAGGAATTCTTAATCTCAGGAAACAAACTGAGGGTTGCTGGGGGGGTGGGGGG
>NW_027397067.1:71756486-71795856 GCF_003265705.2 Callorhinus ursinus | reverse complement strand
GCTGTGAATTGTGCAAGACTGTTGAATCACAGATCTGTACCTCTGAAACAAATAATGGAATATATGTTAAGAAAAAAAAAGATAGCAGGAGGGGAAGAATGAAGAGCAGTAAATTGGAGGGGGAGACGAACCATGAGAGACGATGGACTCTGAAAAACAAACTGAGGGTTCTAGAGGGGAGGGGCGTGGGGGGATGGGTTAGCCTGGTGATGGGTATTAAAGAGGGCGGGCACATTCTATGTGGAGCACTGGGTGTTATGCACAAACAATCATGGAACACTACATAAAAAACTAATGATGTAATGTATGGTGATTAACATAACAATAAAAAATTTAAAGAAAAAAAAATTAAAAAAAAAAGAAACTTGGGCATACCAAAAGGTAAGTTTAGATGGTTCAAGATAGATTGAGTGATCCAGTGCAAGGGTCTAGACCAGAAACCATAGCTTCCCGATTCTTCAGCCTGGTTCTCTGTCAACCAGATATTGTCTTCTCTCTACCAAAGAAAACCCAGCCTCCACATTTCTGCACTGTCACCCCATAAAACAGGCCGCCATGTACACTGTGAAGATGTGGCCTCTCTGAGAGGAAGTCAAGATTTGCCACAGGGCCCATGTTCCGTGCCTTGGTGACAGGCCAGTCACTCCATCCACCTGCAGTCACAGCAGTGTGCTTCCCTGTCCGAGTCTCAAGGCCTGCATTTCTGATGCGGTGCTTTTCAAGGGGAGGCAGTGCAAGCAGGGACATGCACATCAGCACGAGAATGAAACGATGATCGCGCATAAGGTGCTCTGGGTTATGGCATTTTATATACCAGAGGAATTTACTGCAGCATTTCCCCTTCTCAGATGGAGAAACTCAGGACCAACCCAGATAGAGGCCTGCCAGGATGGCAGAGCCAGTTAGTGGCTGAGCCAGGACCAGAATCGAGGCCTCTTCACTCGAAGGCTCAAGTTGTGTACCTGCCCCACCTCCTTCATCCCACAGAGGGTGCTGGGGCCAATGGGATTTTGAACAAGTCTTAGGGTCAGGATAATGAGCTTTGTAATCAGAGCCATAAGATGCTAAGTTTCATCTCTGTGCCTCCTGCACCCATCCGTGGCAGTGTGCACAACCCTGGTTGCACATTACAGTCACCTGGGGAGCTTTAAAAACCTGCCTGGGCCCCACCACAGGCCAGTTGAAACCACTCCCTGTCCTCCTGCAAGTATGATCTATCTCACCGAAGATGGTCTGTCATCTTAGTGTGACATTGCAAGGTTTACTCCAAGTGCCATCACGATCCCCAGGGTGCAAGTTAAGAAACAGATCCAGGGTCCTGTCTTTTTCTACTTAGTACGATCTTCTGGTGTCAGGAGCCCGGCTTCTGCATTTATAGCACGTTCCCCTGGTGATTCTGATGCAAAACAGTGTTCTGGACTTGGTTTGTTTTTCTTCTAGTCCACCCTGACAGGCCCCTACAGACCCCTACTACCACTCTGCTTCTGCTCCTTTCCCTTCTGCATGGCCACATCTGGAGTGGAGGAAAGCAGGCATGACCCTGCTTTGGCAAGGGCCTCTGAACTTCAAGGTTTTAGATTGAATGGCTTTTCTCTTTCGTAAGGGAAAGAGATTTAGAATATAGGCTTTCTTCATATTAATTTTAAAATGATGAGTGCTGATTACAACACTAAAATCTTTTTTTTTTTTTTTTTTAAGAAACTATATACTGAGCCGTTGGGCAGTAAGCAGTGGGATCATATCTTGGCCCATCCTTTTTCGAGCTTCATTTGTGAAGTTTCCCTTTGCACCATCACTAGAAACCCGACTATCGCCTGGCAGTCAGTAGTGACTTCGACATACCAGAAAAAGTGTTCCCCACTTTCCTCTCAAATATGCAGGGATCCAACAAAGCAGTGATATTAGAAAAAATGTACTAGCAGTTATTAGCAATATTCTCATAAAGGAAAGTGACAATATTTCTCCCTTCTAAGTTTATACTCATTTTTTTCTTTCTGGCTCTAGGATTTCGTTTTACGCTTATTACAAAGCAAATGAAATGGGTGTACTCTTGCTCTGTGTAATGATACTCCACGGATAAAGAAAACAATTTAAATGAAGGACAAAAAGCCTCCCTCAGGAATGCACAACTGCAAAATGCATTTCTGTCTGACACCTTTTGGAATTTGAAAATTTCACATTTTTAAGAAAAATACTGCTTATTGCCCCTCTTCAAATTTATCCTCATAGATAATGCTCATAGATAATGCATAGATATCCTCATACTAATTTGTATGAATTAGTGTTTAAACCTGTCTTCTGCTTGCTGACTTATTTCGTCTTCATATCATTAATTTTGTGTAAGCTAGTAAGGTCGGATATGTGCTTGGGGAAACAAGTTTTAGAGCTGTGGACTTGGGAGAGGTTCCTCCTTTTCCCAACCCTGCCACCATAAATGACCCTTGTTACTGTGATCTATAACCATTCATTCAGTTTTCTCTTTACATTGCTCTGGTATTATATAAAGGTTTTGTGATATCTCTTCTAAAATCTATGCAATACTGAAAAACAAACAGATTTATCATAGCAGGATACAGTGCACATTATGATTTAGTTGGATTTTCTGAACGTTGAGAACTGAAGGAAAGATGAACAGGCCTGGAAAACAAATGGAAAAGTGATATTTGAATTTTCAGATGACTTTCAGCAAGTTACTTAATTTTTCTAACTCTGTTTCTTCACTGTAAAACAAATCTAGCATCATTACTTCATCAGGAGGACTATTTAGGGATTGAGAATATTCATGTAAAGCGCTTGGCTCATAAGACTGAGGGTAGGAGAGCAAGATGAGCTTAACAAATCTTGGTTGAATATGAATCACCATCTGGAAACAACTCTTAAGGCTTTCTAACCACAGACCACTCTGTGACCAAAGGTCTGAATTTGTGTCTTGGGTGGAATTGTCCTTGTTTTTGTCATTGCTCTTCTGAAATATATCAACTGGTTGTATAACTTACATTCAGATGAGAAAGAGGCTATCCCAAAACACTCTAGCATGCACCTTCCTCCAACCACCAAAGCAAGCGATGGACAACAAAATAAAGAATGTAAAGTTAGGCCTGAAATAAATGGGTAATTAAGGATCAGTTCATTCAACCTATTAGTAACTTAGTAATTCTTGCTTTTTTTCTTCCAGAATAAAGATAGGCAGTTTTTATTCCCACAGAGATTTTATGCATTATAAAAACAAGAAGGTGGGAAAAAAATGAAAACCAGACAAAGTGGCACACAGTTGTTGTAAATAGGAGATAGGAGAATGGTAAACTAAATTTAGTAATTCAGGAGTGGAGATAATCATGTAAAAATAGGTAGTTTCAATGAGGACCATTTTTTAATATGAAATCCCAATAGTGAAAGCAAGTTTAACTCAGTGGATGATCAACCCAATAGTCTGTTTAGTTCCATTTAAAAAAATCTCATGGCTTCTATCGTGTTTCTGAAGGATGCAAAAATAGAAGACCAAGAAATATGGTGATGTGGGTTGGTAGGTGTTGGAAGCTCAATTTCAAAGTTAGATGAGTACCCTGAGCATCTGAGCTCTGCATGTAGAAATGGCAGAAATGCTACTGCTTTTGTTCCTTTCACTTGTTTCACCTTGAGATTATAAATATTCTTTTTACCAGAACTCTGTAAGGTATAACTTCTGGGTAGAGAAGAACAAATACTTTGGAGCAATGCAGTGTCTTCATAGCATATCATTACCTTTTTTTTTAAGAGCAGAGTGAGGCTGAGGATACATGGGGGGAAACTGCTGCTTTAACACATGTGCTGAAGGATCCCCTTTCATCTGGGTCTGGGGCACATGTCAGCAGGTAGCTCCTTAGTCCTGCTGAGTCTTAAGAGCAGCCTCACTCCAGTTGGAAGAATGAGGACTGAGGAGTGAGGAGGTTTGCTGCTCACAGAGCAGGTGAGACAAGTTTGAACAGCCTGGCAGCCTGCTCTGCGGGTCAGTGAGGGTGTCACTTGGGGCGTGGAAAAGCGGTTCCTGCCTGTGGACAGTGAGGTCCTCAAACTGCTGTCAGGTGGCCTGGGAGCCAGTGGAAGAGACTGTGATTTGTTTGGCCAAGTAGCTTGTTGAGCATTTTGTTTATGTGTTGGTGAATCATCTGAAGCCGTGAGATGGACTCCTTGGGTGTTGGTTATAGGAAAAACTTCTCTTTCAAACCAGGAAGATGAATGTCAGTCACTAGGAAATATTAACTTGAGCAGACCAGAGAAATGGCTTTTAAAGGTAGAGAGAGACACCAGAATAAAATCTGTAGCTCTTGTTGAATTAAGCATTGTTATTGTTTGCCTCCCTGTTTTCCTCTTATTTTATTTTTTCTTTCCTCCCCCTATGTACATCTGCTTTGTTTCTTAAATTCCACATAAGAGTGAAATCATATGTTATTTGTCTTTCTCTGACCCTTAACTCTAGGAAACAAACTGAGGGTAGCTGGGGTGGGGGTGAGGGGATGGAGTAACTGGGTGATGGGCATGAAGGAGGGCCCTTGATGGAATGAGCCCTGGTGTTGTATGCAGCTGATGAAATCACTGAATTCTATCTCTGAAACTAATGATACAGTATATGTTAATTAAATTGAATTTAAATACAAATTTTAAAAAAATAATTAACATTGTTGTTTCTCCCAGCAGCTTCTACCTGCTGGACAGAAATTGCCTTCCTAAGGTGACTCTGTGTTTTGGAGGGGTTTTGTGTGTTTTTTGTTTTTTAAACTCAGATGTGAAGACCAAATTGCCTTCTTCCAAAGAAATATACAGGGTGAAGATCTGGCCTAGGCCATTTAATTTTTATGCATTTTTGAGTTGAAAGAATATCTTTATTCACATAAAGCAAGATAGCAAAATAAAAAGCTTTTTGACTTTTGTATAAGAAACTTGTCTGTAAAACTAGTTATCCAATTAACCTTTTTAACAAGGGAAGTTATTTCCTTATACTTCTACACACAGAGCTGTTTCTGTGTTAAAGATCACAAAGACTTGAATGTCAGAATCAGGCAGCATCCAGAGTATAAGGAACTTAAGAAATACACTAGTCAGACTGCAGATTATAATGCATTATTAATGGGTCATGAAATGAATTTAGTGCTTTTTACTGAAAAATAGTTTGATCTTACGGGAGGGGAAAGCCTAGGTCCAAATAAGGGAGTGACTTCGTTTAGACCTTTTGTCTTAGATGTTTGCTTACTTACACTTTGAGGTAATGCCTCAAAATACGGAGTCTTGGGTTCTAGGAGCCCGCATTTGTCCTCATCTGATCCAGAGAACAAATGATGCAACAATTAAAAATAACCCACCCTATCCTGACATGGCTGCAGAGGCCTGCTCTTCTCACCAGCAGCCCTACTCACCCAAGACAGGGACGCAGCTGATAGTGACTCTGAGGCTCCCGCCCACCATCTGGGTGGAGGCCTGTCTGTAGTCAGGAAGCAGATACCTCTGGTGCCCAAAGAGCGAGTCAGCTCCATGCTTTCACCAGAACCCCTCAAGGCTGAGATGATCACCACGTCTGGATGAAACTCCTGTAGGTGGCATGCATTACCTGAGCTGCAGTTTTGCATTGGGCACACATGTTTACCAGCCTTGTTTCTCTCCTGCTGTTGCTCCTCCGAGCATATGTAAATAGCCATTTGAATGGTCACTACCTGTAATCCCAGGACGACATCCTGTTAGCAATTTTTTGTCCACTTCCTTGCAGCTAGAGGTACAGTCAAGGTCACACAGTGGTTATTTTATTTGGAAACCCTATCACAGAAATGTGCATTTGCATTCTGTCTCTGGCTGTGTGGGTAATTCTGAAAACTTTGGATTTTACTTTCAAATTCATCCACAGCTACACCAAGCTCTGCCTTTTTCCTAAGTCTGAAGAATGCATCCTAGACAAAAGGCCAATTTCAGTTGACCTTAATTCTCCCTCTGCGGCATTCCTTTAGTTCTGTGTGTTTGAAATTCAAGGCCTGTGCTGGTTTCAAGTACACTTTTTTAAAAGTCTAAAACAGAAATGTATTATTGGACTGATAATGCCTCATGGAGGCCAATAATGGTTTTATGTACAAGCCACAGTACTTTTTTTGTTAGCAGTTTAAGTGCCTTTGACTGTTCCTTCTCCTCCCCCCCCCACCGTCCTCCCTCAGGTTTCTTGAATCATGCTAAGTAACTCGATATTGCTCTTGTCCTGCATAATGTCAGCTAACATTGGCAAAATTGTTGGGGGAATGCTTTGGGGGAGAGCATTGAGTTTAACAAACAGTAGTAGAATTTTGTGGACACTGCAAATGATTCTTGAACTGCAGAATTCAGTTATCTGAAGCCTTCTTATCAAGAAGCCTGAATGCTTCGCCCCTCCTCCCAATTTAGTATACCATGCAACAATAATTTTTAAAAATATTTGGAGAGTTGGGTGCCTGGGTGGCTCAGATGGTTAAGCGTCTGCCTTCAGCTCAGGTCATGGTCCCAGGGTCCTGGGATCGAGTCCCGCATCGGGCTCCCTGCTCCTTGGGAGCCTGCTTCTCCCTCTGCCTCTCTCTCTCTCTCTCTCTCTCTCTCTCTTTTTCTCTCTGTCTTTCATGAATAAATAAATAAAATCTTTAAAAAAAAAAACAAAAAGGAACTATCTAAAAAAAAAAAAATATTTGGAGAGTCAAGATCACCCATGATCCCACTACCCTAAACAAACTATGTTTAGTTATTACTTTTCAGTCTTTGTTGCTCGCATACATTTTTTTAAACAGTTGCCACTCCAAATTTTTCTTTTTCATTTTATTGAATAGCACAAATGTTGCTCTATAGTTTTTGTGTTTGTTATTTTAAGGGCCATATAATAGCATCATCACATAGATGTTTCTTAATTTACTAAAGCCATTTCAATGTTATCAGTCTCTAGAGATTGCCTGCATTTTGGCTGACACCGTGAGTGCAGCAGTTCACTTCTTTGGGTCATTAGCCAGTTGTCCCCTATTGAGTGATCTCCCTGGGATGCTTTCCCAGAAGGGAGATTCTTGGGCACAGGGGATGGAGTGCCATCTTTTGGAACTTGAGCTGCCATATTGCTGTGTCAAATGTTGTATAGCCCCAGTAGCCCCAAAGAAGGGCCATGGTTTTTGGAGAGACTACTCTTAACAGCTGTTCTGGCAGGCGCCCAGCTAGTGGCTTACTGGGTCTCTCTAGAGAGAGGGCCTCACCTTTAACAGACTTCTTAGGATGCAGTTCTCCCCAAGAAGAAAATTTGTCTGAGTTCACTGCTCTTGTGAGGGAAGTATCCTACCCAAAGGGTGTTAAGAGGTCTGGCCCCGGCCCCACCTCCCGCCAACCTCATTGTTTCTGTAAGGATGGGGTAAAGGAATTCCTTCAATACGCAATTCATTTATTAATGTCAAATTAGATTTTTATCAAGGGATAAAGGAATAAAGATTTTATCAAGGAATAAAGATTTTTATCGAGGGAGAGAGGCTTCTGCCTAGATACCAGAATGGGTAAGGGCCCGGCTGTGGAGTTAGACTGTCTAGTTTTGATTTCAGCTCCAAATGACCTGGAGGATGTCTGTGGGCAAGGCACTCAGCCTTTCTCATCTGTAACATTGATGTACTGATCTAATCATCCCCATCACATTAGGTTAGTGGGAGGGTTTGATCTGATCCTCCATTTAAAGTGCTTTGCACGGGGTCTTGCGCAGACTACTAAGTGTTCGCTGTCAGTATTATATCATGGCAAGTCATTTTTTCCCTGCTCTCCAGAGTCCAAGAATTACTTGAGTACTATAGCTATTATGAACTCTTTTTCCTTAAATTCCAGTGGCCCCAGGAGCTGGTATGGGGGTTAATGGTGGGCTTTGGTTTAGCAGTGGACTCTGTGCTCTCTACTGGTTTTATACGGGCTTCCCCAAACCAGAGTGTATGGAAGGGGCTGGCTGTTCTTCTTTGTGTCCGGACAGTGGCTGCCTTTGTCCTGGAACCTATCGGAGCTACTTGAGATTGGTTGACAAGACATATATTCTGGAAGGTCAGAGAACTGTGGTGTTTAGCTTTTTCTGTTCCATTGCTTACCCCTCCACTCCTTCCCTCTAGTCTCTCCTTGAGGACTAGCATTGGACCCTCCCCTTCTATCTTCATTGTCTCTGATTATCCCACTTATTCTGTGCTGCATTCTTAGAATAATTTCATCAGGTATACCTTCCACTTCACTAATTCTCTTATCAACTATGGATAATGTTAACCATTCCTTTGATACTTTTCAAAAACAATTTTTGGAAGATCTGTTTAGTATTTTTCACAAGTGTCTATTCATAATATCTTGTTCTTTTCTCATTTTTATTCTTATTTTCGATCTTTTTACAAATTGTGTAATCTACTCAATAATTGTATACATTAATTCTTAGGGAAATTTGTTTTGTTTTGTTTTTTTGTTTTGTTTTGTTTCCGTTTTTCCACATCTTGTTGATTCTCACTCATGGTGGATTGCTTTCTTTTATGTTTTCTTATTTGGGAAAGATAATGTCCTTGGAAGGAAGGCTTTCTCGGTGGGCAGTTAGTATGGCCTGACTGGAGTCCTTACCCTCGAGAGTGGTTTTACATTGGGTGTTTCCAGCTCCAGACCATTTTTGTTTTATTTAATTCTAAAGCATTTTTTAAGACCTCAGACTTACTGGGAGTAGCAGGCACAGTTCACAGAGCTCCTTACCACCACCATCTGAGATTAAATTTTCGACGTGAAACCCACCACCCCTGAATCACTTTTCAGCTTGAGAACCCCCATAACACGCAGGTGGACTCACTCGCCGGTGCTTACGTAACCTCAGGTGAGACTTCCCTCCCACCACGGCCTAGACACGGACAGACCAGCCTTCTTTCACCTCCCTGTGCCAGTGGGTACACTTTTCTTTTCCCCAGTTCATACTTTCAATGAAATTAGAGCTCCTCAAGGGGCCCGACTTTGAGAGGGAATACACCTCCCTCCCTGTGAGTTACCTTTTCTTGTCTCTACATAGGTGTTGAAACTAAGCCCCACCGAGGTTACCAAGAAATGGAGAAGCCTCCCAGGCCCGTGGCAAAATGGGCTCACGACGTTTTACTGCTCCCATATTTCCTCTGTATTCACTTCCTCCTTTCTTGCAAGTTTACTGTGGATGTTAATCATACTTGATCCAGAAGATGTACTGTGAGAAGTCCTCCTTTCCTTTTTTTTATTTTCTGTTGGGGAAAGTGGAGGGAACTCCCTTACAAATCCTGATTGCTTATTTGATTATTCACATCTAGAAACATCTATGAGCATCTCCTGTTGTTCTTCCTGTGCTAGGTGCTCTGGGGGAACCGTGGAGGAAACAAGACTTGACCCCTGTCGCAATTCTTATATAAAGCCACCAGTGGCTTGTTTTTGCTTTGAGAAGAGGACCAGATCCTTGGTGGGTTCACAAAGAGCCCTCACTCCCTTTTTTTTTAACCCTTCCCCTTGTGCACCAGGGATTCTAATCCATGTCGCTCCTCCTTGCCTGTGCTTCCCCTCTTTCTTAAAATGTCCTTCCTTTCCTTTGATGCTTGGAGAACCTTTGCTCTCCAAAGCCAGGTGGGAACCACCTCCTCAGAGACTGTCTACCTGACCTCCCAAGCAGGACTTCTCGAGCTCTTTGTGTATAGTTATTATCTTAGGCCAACATATGGTTCGCTTGCGCCGGACTGGTACTGTCACCACCTGGCATGTTTTTGGAAGGAAAGGATTTTGTTTTTTCATGTTGGTACTCACAGAGAGGGACAAGCACATGGCTTAACATATACTAAGCAACTGATACATTCCTGAATGAAATGCAGCATTTGTGTGCAGGAATAGCTAAATAACAATTCAAGAATTACAGTTATTACAGTAAAAAAAAAAAAAAGTGGTTTAGATAACCATTGTTTTCCATTATTGAGAAGGGTGGAACTACCGGGGCTGGTGGGCCAGGGGTGGTACTTGGCACAGTTCTTCAAGTACTGGCTGGTCTCCCACTAGGGGTGCAAGGAGAGGGTCAGGTCAGCCCTGGGGGCAGCACTGCCTTTGCTGACTGAGGGGACTGGGCGGGCCTCGGAGCCATGTCTGCCGGGCCTGGTGCTGGTGCTCCTGGAATTGTGGTAGGCCCTGCAGCTTCTTCCCACAGGGGAAAGGTGGAAGGAGCGGGGGACATGAGGCCTCAGCAGTTTTCTCCCACAAGTTAAGAGACCGGGTTGTTTAATCTTGCCGTCTGGCTAGCATTCCTGATTTGATTTGCCTGTAGGTTAAGCCTAACCCCAGTGTTCTCAAGTCTCATTGTCTTCTCTCCCCGTATCTGGAGGAGCACTCAAGAAATGATGTATGTGTCTCTCTGTTTACTCTTCACCGCGTTACATCCTGGTCACAGGAATCCTCTGCCTTTTCCAGTAGTTGTGGGGTTTTTTTCTTCCCTCTGGTTTTAACAGGGGCTGGAGTTTCACAAATGTCAGTGTCTACAACACAGAGATATGCAGCAACAAGAGCAGGTATGAAAATCCTAGGACTGCCATGTTTTACCCGTGCAGCCCTAAACAAGCTGCTTTAGGTTCTCTGAACCTGTTTCCTTACATATGAAATCATGAATAATGCCTACCTTGCAGGGCTGTTAAAAAAAAAAAAAGATCGATGATCTGTGTCAAGTGTCTCTATGTGCCTGGTTCATAGAAGGCACTCAAAATTGATTGTTATTATTCACATGTAATGCATGGAGCTCAGTGAATAAACCCTAGGCTTTGGAGTAAGGCACTGCCAAACTTGGTTCTCTGATCATACTACTTAATATCTCTGTGGACTGCAGAGGTTAATAATACTTCATGGGCTTGTTCTGAGACATAAGTGAAATAACAAGGAGCACCCTTTCACTCAGGCCCTAGTGAGCAGAGGCTCAATTAAATTTACTCAAAGGTGGTGATGGTGGTAGTTAGCTCCAGACCACTCCATGATCTCTCTCACTGATGTCTCCTGTTTTGCATATATGTGTTTCCTTCTCCTCACACTCTTGTCTGGCCAGGATTTGCCTGTGTCTTATATATCTTTTCCTGGTTGCTCAGCTAAAGTTTGGGCTTGTGTACCCAGCCCATCATGGCTTCTCCTCTGTCACCTTTTCTTTTCTCGTTTCTAGTTCAAATTCCTCGGAGGGTCTGACCTGATTGGCGCAGCTTATCTTTCTTTTCCCCAACCACATCATGGATCACTAGGAAGTCCTTGGGTCGGGCTACCTTCCATGATCCAGTTAGCAGTGCTGGAGAAAAAATGTAGTCCTTTGCTGCGAAACCTGGCAGTCTCTTCCCAGATCTTTGAGTAGGCGCTTTTCGAGGATAGGTGTTATAATCACCACACATAATCAGACACTATATGCCAAGTAAATGGGAGCTACTCATATTGATAAATGTGTTAAATATTGGAGGTGGGGATCTTTTTCTGTGTTTCCATGTTATACACAAGTGGAAATACTCGAGGTAAAGGGTTAAGGATAACTTTTGGTTTCAGAAGCTATTTCTTCTCTCTTGATGCAAGGCAGACCTTTGGTTGGAATGTAACAAACTCGGGTACAATGAGTCAAGACTTCCACTGGTTTGCATTTTTCATTAGCGTGTCATTCAAGGAAATCCTGGCTTTTGGGTCATGAAACAGGCCTCTCTGTTTATCCTGCTGCAGAAGTAAAATATTCAAAGCATTTAATAATACCTCCGAAGATAAACTTGTATTTGAGGTCTGTTCTAGAACTTTTTTGGGGAATTTTCAATGGAGCCTATTTTATAAACATTTTCAAAATTTTGTGATAGCCTTTATTCCAACATGGATCATGGAACAGGAGGGGTTCTTACAGTCTAAATATTAGTTAAAGGCATTTGAGAAACTAGGAATTCCAACCAACATTCAAAGACTGCTTTCTTCATACTGAATAAAGAATCATTTTCCATCCCAAGTGTTTTTGAAAAGGACAGTGAATAAACCTTCTGTAACCTATCTGAAATCCCGCATGTACTCTTTTTTCCCCCCTAAAGTAAAACTAGGAACATGAAGATGATCTGGGAACTACATGTTTTTCTCACATGCTGGTTGTTAGTTAATGAGAATAGTATGGATTAGTATATATCGCCCATATCTTGTGGCTGCTTTTATTTTTGGAACCTATAGTCTTTTAATTTTTGCTGTAATTGTAAAATCCATTGGTTTTTTTCTTTTTATAGCTGTTAACTGTATTCATGTATTCACTCTGCAAGTGTTTCTTGTGTACATACAGGATGTCAGGTGCTCGGTGCTGGGGGTTGGCTGCCAGTACTCCCAGAGCCAGAAAAGAACGAAAGTTGAGGGAGGGAGATCCTTGACTGTAACCCCCCCGCTCCAGAATCTCCCCACCCCAAGTCCTGGCCTCCTCCACACATGCCATTTGCATGATTACTTGAGGTGTCAGAGATTCTTCCTCTGGGTCAACCCTGTGGTTGCCTCAGGGTACTTCCACCTGAGGGGCTGTCAGCCTTTAACTTAGACTGGAGTGGGCTGGACATCCCATGTACCAAGTCTTAATGGCAGTCATTTCTCACAATCAGGTTCCCCCACACCTTCCCTGACCTGCAGGCTTACAGCCACCCCCCATCCCAGTATTTCTCAAGCATCCCACTACTCGGCACCTCTCTTCTTGATCTTCCTCAAACTTACTCCTGGGGGAAGGGTTGAATTTTATGGGGTGGTTAAGTCATCATGTTAAGGGAAAGTGGCATAAAGGCAGAAGAATACCCTTGAAAATTGCTTTAGAAAGACCCATCAACTGTCATATGTTTTCCCTCAAGCATTATTTGTTCATTTGAGCACCAAAGTGGTTGCCTTGCATTTAGGGGCTATGATGTCCTAAGTGCACATATGCAAACATACACATGTTTAAACACTAGACTCACTTCCAGGCTGGTGAGATCCTTGGAATACACAAGGCTGCAGGAAGTAAGGGGTCTGATCCCACAGTCTCAGTGGTATGGCCTCCTCCCAGTGGGGTTTATGTGGGTGGAAGTACACTTTTAGCTAGTAATTCCTCTCCCAGTCCCACACTTTTTTCTAAGTACATGTAATTGAATCAGTGTGGGTTACATTTCTGCATCACTCCTTGAGGAGAGGGAGACCCTAAGAGGCCTTGAATTTTCCTGAAAGTATTGTGTTTTATTTTGAGGGGGGTAAAAGCAAATTTGGCTTGATGTACCACAGTATAGTTTATATTTGCTTTAATGTGAAACTGTTTCCCCCCACAAATCTTCAGTGCCTTGGAAAGGAGCCCCATGTTCATCCTGTGGCCTCTGTGCCCCTGGCATACCTCTGTCCATAATGTAGTCTACTGGTTGGTGGAAGCGGGTAGTTCAGCACAGAGAGAGACCCAGCGGGTCCCCCCTTAGAGGTCTAATTGGCCTGTGTTTCCTACACACACGAGGACATCCCGGCATCTTCCATATCACTGAGTTTCCAAGCTGAGGACCATAGTGCCATCCCAGGGCCATTCTGGAACTCCAGTTGCCTCTTGATAAAGAGAAAATCGTGGGAATAGGAGACAGACCTGGGTTTAGTCCTGGTTGTTAAACTGTCCTGTGTGAACTTGGGCAAGTCATTTAACCTCTCAGGATTTTAGTTTTTACTTTTGTTTTAACATATAATATAACAGTTAGAATATGAAATCTCTAAGGTATTCCCAGCTCTGCGGTCAAGTGAAATATGAACTTGGGGCTGTTAGAAATAGAGCAAAGTGGCAGAAGCATTGTTAGCATAGAGATGTAGAAGACCCAACACCTCTAGGAGCCCAGCAAGACGAACAACCCTTTAGAATAATAGAAATGGTCAGTGATTTGGCAGGAAGAGACTGGCAGCACAGGATGTGTGTACGCTGTCTCCAACTTTACTTATTTAACCCAATCATCATTACACTTGTATTGTAAAGACCTTACATCATCACAGAAATAAGAAACATTAGGAATGCCTACTGAATGGAAAGAAAATAATGAATTCTACCCCCCCCCACTAACTGGACAATATATAAATAAAACAGTGTTGGTTGACCTTTTTTCTTCCTTCCAAAAGAAAAAAAAAATTGAACATTATCCTTTATCCATCATCCCAAAAATGTTTTGAAGACAGAGGAAGCACTAGGTATTTTTTCATCATCTTTTGGACAGCCAAGGACCTAACAGATAAATGCAATTAATTGGAAAGCCTTACTGTTTCTCAGTCCTCACACAAGAAGTAGCCAGATCTGTACAGTTTGCTTGTCTTGGAACTCTTGCTCTGTAAGTGTGAGGTTCGTTTCCAGTCCAACCTTCTATAATTCCTTTCTCAAGCAAACACATTGCAGAATTCCAAGTTCTTCCCACCTCCCCTTCCACTTTCCTGTCCAGGATGAGAAACTGAAATGCGTGGCGGTCATGTGAGGTGATGTGGCAGAGCCAGTTAGTGAGTGAGTGTGACAACATAATGATGCCTCATTAAGTTTGATTTTAAGAACAGCATTCCTAATTTATGCTAATTTCACTTGAAAATTTGTTGTAGTCATAACCCAAGCCATAAAAGGCCCTTGATGGATCAGAGCCCCGCTGTCTTTTGATTTGTTTTGTCCGTCTCTTCCTTCAATATCAGCTTTAGACTTGAGAGGAAAGTCAGACAGCAGGAGAGGCCCCACGTCCAGGGCCACTCAGTGTAGCCTCACAAAGGAGGTCTGGCAAGGGTTTAAAGTGAATTTGAAGCATCTAAGCATCCACTTTGAGGTTCTCTTTCCATAGCAGTAACTCGTGAGAAATTACTTCGGTTATTAGCTGAAATGAAAGGGGATACATTTAAAAGAAGTGGAAAATAGAATGTTTGAAGCTTGTTGGGAACAAATAAAGACTTTGGGGGAAATCCCAAGGGAGAGTGCTCTGCTATTTAGTAATCCCAAGGCATGGAGGGAAAAAAAGTCAGCCCATGTCAGTGAGTGAGTCATCATTTTATTCCTCTGAATAACAGGCAGATTGTTATTTCTTAAATCACGCAGGTCATGAATTTTGTGAACCATACTCTGTGGGGAGAATTTCTTTTTCCTTCTCTCTGTGGGGAGAATTTCTTTTTCCTTCTTACCCCTAGCTTTTAAAACATTAAAAAAGTTTCCATAAATAAGTGGACAGATTCCCTTCTGGAATTTATTTTTGAAATTGATGGGACAGGGCGCCTGGGTGGCTCAGTTGGTTAAGTGACTGCCTTCGGCTCAGGTCATGATCCTGGAGTCCCGGGATCGAGCCCCACATCGGGCTTCCTGCTCAGCAGGGAGTCTGCTTCTCCCTCTGACCCTCTTCCCTCTCGTGCTCTCTATCTCTCATTCTCTCTCTCTCAAATAAATAAATAAAATCTTTAAAAAAAAAAAAAAAGAAATTGTTGGGACAGAGAGGGAAAATGTTCCTGTGCCACTTACCCCAAAATTGAAAAAAATAAAAAAGAAACATAAGAATTGACACAAGGACATTTCCTGGGATTTTTTTAAAGGAAGAAATCAGCAAATCAGTCCTAATCATGTATTATGTATCTTCCATGAGAACCCAAAGCTATTGCATTTGGAATATAAGAATTATGAGACATAGCCATAATTGCATGGAGTTCCATTCTCAGAACCAAAAGTACTATTTATTGAACACCTGCTCTGTACCAGGCACTTCCTGCGTTTCTGACCCTTCCCGTTAGCCCTGTGAAACAGTGGGATGCAGGTCCCAAACCTGAGAGGGATCTGGGGACTTGCCTGTACTCGCAGAGCAATTCAGAAGCAGAGCCCAACATCAGACCTAGGTCATCTGTGCTCTGATGTCTGTCGTGTCTGCAACACTCCTATGAAACAGTTGGAAAGTAGTAAGGGCATCCTCAAGTTCTGAAATACGTCCATGAGACTTGAGGGTGGAGGATGGGAGTGAGCTCCAGTGACTATATAACTTATCCAAATGGGGCAGGAGTAGGGGTGACTCTATTACACCAGGGCCGTGCGTGTAAATGGGGATTGTCCTCAGTACACCACCTGGGCTATGCAGTTCATAGAGGAGAAGGACTGAGGGCGTGGGTGGAGCGACACTGACTTTCTCCGCAAGCCTCCTAAACATGCCCTAACAACTTCCATCCCAGGGCCCGAACCCAGAACACAGGTACGGTCCGTAGAAGACCTCGGCCGGGCAAGAGTGACTGGCGCCTCCTCCTTAGGTCCTAATCATTATTGTTCCTGGGAAAAAGTGAGCTCTGCTCAACCAAGGCATTTTACAGGGAAAGTTGGACTTCTGAATTTTTGTTTTAAATGTTTGGAAGCTAATTCAGAATTTACAAAAGATAATTATGCAAGCCATATAAAATAAACCCAGGCAAGTTGAATTTAGACTGTGAGCCACCCATTTGCTTTCTCTGATCTAAATTACAACAGATTTTCTGGAGTATTATGATCCAAGTCTGTGTTACCCAAAGTGTATTGTGTGGAAAACTGGTTCTGAGAAGTTAGTAGGCACTTCTAAAAAAAGGATGGAGGTGGGAAGTATGCTTTTGAGGCCAAATAAGTTTGGGAAATACTTTGTTAAAGTTTAAATTTAAAAAAAATTTTTTTAAAACAGGAATCTCATGGTATTTTAATGTATTAATTCTCTGAATTTTCAAAGGGTGGATAGTGGGGAGCATTTCCCAAACTTACTGACCACAGATACTTTTTGTCTCATAGCATTAATTAGGCTAACTGGGCTCAGATTTCAGGAAATTCTAAGTGATGAGTCCTCACATTTAAGGATATTCTAAATATGCAAAAGCCCTAGAACCACCCTGTATTCGACCATACTTCTGTCAGATGAAAGCTCATGGAAGGAAGTACCACGTCACTGAGTCCTCCAGAGTTGTGCCACGTGAACTGTTAGCCATACTCTGCAGGGTTCGCCAGACTGGATTTGAACCACTCGTCTCTTCATAATGAGCCTTGTCATTGGAGAATGGGAGAGCTGTTTGTTCACTTTTGAGAAGTGGAGTCATTCGCAATCTCTGGGGTATCTTGATCTCAAACTGTTACTGGACACTGTGCTAGGTGGCACCTCAGCGGCTAGAAAGTATTTAAGGGCAGGGAGAGCTTTCCTTGAGGGTGTCCATTATAGTTACCAAGAAGTGTCCACTAAACATGTGACTGTACTAAAGAATCAGCATGGACATTTGGGAAACAGCCTGAGAGTTTATAAAACCATCGATCATAAGCTGGGATGCTTTCTCAGAGCCCTTAGTGCTGCAGCTCCGTTTTTTAATTTTGATATTTGACACGGAAACCACTTTTTAACAAATCATTCACAGGAAATTTGCCCCTTCCTTTACAATATAGCTCAGTCCACAAAATGTCATTTAATAAAAGCTTTTAGATGTATTTACCAAGAAGACTGAATTTTCTTTATCATTCTTACTTGCAAGTTATATATATTTTTTAATATTTTCTGAAATTTTCTGCATGCTTCACTTCTAGGTGAATATATTTTTGCCTTGGCAAACTTATCCCCAAATATCAGGGAAGCATTCATGCTTAAAAACATTTTGTGTCCAGCTACCTAATAAATGTGATTGAGATAATTCATAACGATCCCTGAGGTCAGGGATCATCTCTGTATTTCCTGAGTCTGGGACATCGTTCCCACTGGATATTTGTCAGATCAGTGAATTCAGAGTGGAGATTGAGGGTTTTTTCCCCAGATATTCAGTAGATGCATCCCCATTTCAATTAAGTTTGGTATACCAAAGTCTGAATGCATGCTGGTGATCATTTACATTACAAAAGGACTCGTTGTGATAAAATAACACAACTTGATACCAGTTGAAGAAAGACTCTCTGAAATGTTAATGTGCATCTTGGAGGAAATAAGATTTAATTTCAAAGGCTTGATTTATAGAAAACTACTCTGGCTCTTGTCAACAGGAAGATTTACCTTTATGGAAACAATACCCAGTAGAGCATAATACTCATCTGTGCTTCAGAGCAAACTCTCATATGAGCCTCATGCCTGTTTTCCTCAAGTAATATTTAATCAGTAGGTCCTCTGCTAATGACATTCTGTCTGAATGGGCTTCCTGAGGAAGCTTTATTTGAAAGCATGCATGTTAAGGACCAGCTATTGTGTGTGGGTGGGGGGGGGGTGTTATGGTGGGGGGAGGTGGTCTACGTTAGCCATCGCTCCCTTTTAAGATGCCTACACATCGAGTTAACCACTATGCTAAATTGCACTCAGTGGTAATTTGCAAGAGGATTATTAGATCTTTGTGATGTTTCTGGTACGTGACAGCTTTTTAGGAGTCAAAGACAGACCTTTTGTCAGTGTTGTGACTTAGTGGCGTGTGAATTTATTAATACAGTAAGAGATTATCATGAGTGCCTGCTGGTACTTCATAATCATGTTTAAGAACACACAACTGAAAGTTACCCTTATTAAAAGAAACTTCATTATTTGGCAACCATGCTGACAAGTAGGTCTTAAAAATAAATACCTTTATTTATGAAAGTAAAAAAAAACTTCTATTTTTTTTGTGGCTATTCCAGTTGGCTATTCACTTTCAGCCACCGGAATTGTATGGGAGACAAAGGACTACGTATCAGGGTGATAGAAGGCCGTGCAGCCACTGTAGTGGTAATGCTGTAAGCCCATGCAGAAAAAATAAGCAAAAATGTTTGCAGCATAATATGAAGTGAAAAAAGCAGAATACAAACTGCATGTAAAACAGTGTATCTACATATAGTAAACATGAACTGGGTTATCCATGAACAAGGCTGGGAAGTCAAGAAAAAAGAAAATAGTGTTTTAGAGTTGTGGAGTCAAGTGAAATTTATAATGTTTATTTCTGATTTGTTCAGTGTTACGTTCAACGACAAAACCAAAATTTTCTGAAGTGTTTTGTTTTTTGCCGGTAAAATGTGTTATCCTATGTGCCTTGCGGTAGGAAACAGCAGACTTGGGAGAAATACCTATTTTTATTTGCCTTTAGCAATATAATATCTTTAAGGTCATGGAACATCTGTGAACAGAATCCCTTTTTAAAATTAACTTTTGATTTGGGAGACTTGAGTTTTAAAACAGCATTTATTACCCGGGTGGGCTTAGGAAGAGTCACCTAGTCCCTCAGAGTCTTCATTTCCTCAGAAAGGAAAGGTTGTGATAATATTTGGGCAGTTGGGGGAAAGCAGATGCAAAATAGTACAAATGACAGGAAAATATAAGGTATTGCTCTATTTTAGAACAGTGTGAATGCCCTTGATGCCATCTGTTCTAAGTGAGCATCATTAGATTGGTTGCTGCTACTTAAGCAAAACCAGTTGGCATCTTCGGCAGTGTCCTTTTACACACTGGACAGTGCCTTCTCTGTATACAGACAGCAACCTGCCCCCGAGCTGCATTCTGGGCAAGTCTTACTCCACATTTCCCCCAACATGGTTCTTAAGAGAAGTAAAATCTAGCGTTTATTAACAGAGCCATGGTTTCTAAACTTTGGGCACCTCCGTTGTAAACCCTTGTGCGTGCATTCCATGTGCCCATACATCTACATACATACGTTATACATACTCTTCCGTGCTAATACTGTATAACTGTATATGACCTAAGACAATACAAATTGTCTTGTATGTGACATGTATGTGATGTGGATGTCTTCCACATCACAGTGGAAGATCTTGGGTGCCTTCTCGGGAGATCACTGATCTGAAGCGCTCATCTGAGTGGAAGGTTTTATATCTGCAGTCTCCCTGTTCTTTTCCTTCTATAGTAGCACCACCAGCCATGTAAAAATTGTCCTTGCTAATTATATGTCTCGTGGGAGCCTGAGAAAAAATAAATCAGAGTACTGTCTCTGCAAATTCTAGCTAACATTTGGTGAGGGCTTCCTCTCTGCTAAGCACCACTCCTGAGCACTTCGTTTACATAGATCACCTCACTTAATCCACTTAACTCTGTCAGATGGGTTACTGATGAAGAAACTGAGGCACAGCTAGGTTAAGGAACGGGCCCAGGTTGCATAGTTAGTAGTGGGGCTGGGATGTGACCCCAGGCAGTGTGGCACCCATTCTGTGCTCTTAACCACCATGTTTAAATTCCAGCATCTAGTCAGCTTTTACGTGACTCTCCATTTTAGATAAAATTGTGTGACTCTGCCTAAATGACTCGAAGCCATTAGCAGTGAGTTTTGAATCACCGGGTCAGGAACCAGACATACAGTTGAGTAGGGCACTGTAGAATTTCAGAACTGGTAGGAGGTTAAAAGGCTCTCACTAGCTCCGTGGTTCCTATAATCTGTTTGCCAACAAAGACTCCTATTCTGTTCCGAGGTAGGATCCCGATAAATTCTAAGGATCCTGAGAAGATGTGACTCAGGAAATGCCTTTCTGGTCTAGGTTTTAATTCTTTTAAGGAACTCTTACTATGTTATAACATGGAAATGGTGTTTGCATGACTATTTTTTGGTCTTTAAATACCTTGTTGTACCTATAATTATTATTTTCCCAAGAACGGAGCTGAAATTGCTTCAAGATGAAAGCATGGTGCTTGTGGGTGGGTGCGCTACTCTGAACTTTAGAACTACAACAGAAATTAGAGGTTCACAAGGTAATTGCTGTGATTATAGTTTTCTTTTTGGCCCCAGACAGGAGCTCTGGAAATACAATATTCTACTAATTTTTTAAATGTACAGTTTGCAAGGCAACATGGAAATTACTGAGAGTATGTAATGTTTCTCCCTCATTTTCTATGAAAGTTAACATCTTACTGGGTCTTTTGCAATAGCTTAGGAAAAAACAGGCATTTAATGTATTACAAGACACTGTTAAAAGACTTAAAAAAATTTTAAGTACTAAGTCAGTCCTATAATACTGTATAAGGAAATTATTTTAAAAGAAAAAAATTCCTATTTGTAACAGTCCTAGGTAGCCACAGCTTTTCAACGCCCCTGGGTACCCCTCTAAACTTTACATTTCTAGAAAATTCATATCTTTGTAATACACATCATTTTACATTCTGAATAGTGGTACCGCATGGTATTTGCACACAGCGCATAATAGGTGCTTAATAACTGGCAGTCCTTTCTTTGTCCTAATTGTTGCTAATTTTATGTTTTAGTGGCCATACAATAAACCCTCCACAATTTGTTTCATATCTTACTTTGCCATTTCCCTGTTGTCAGATACAGGTTGTTTCTAGCCTTTTGTACTGTAAAACCTGGTGACGTGTCATGTGGGGTCTCCTTCTTGTTTATTATTGCGGGAGTAGCGGCAGTTTGGGTAGGAAGGATCAAGAGCAGGATTACTTGTCAAATAGAAGAGCAGCTTTGTGACTTGGAATAGTTTCTCCTTTAGATCAGTTGTGACTATTTCTCTGAAGCTTCATTATTTTTATCACTTTTCCTACTTGTTAAAGCTCTATAAGGATAAAGGGACACTTCGGTATTGTTTTACTTGCAATTTAAAAATCGTTAGTGTTTTTGAAATTATTTGCAGTTTCTTGTGTCCTCTTTTGTCCTCCTGTTGCTCTGGCTCTCTACAGCAGCAAAAGGAGAATTCCACATACTAATTATACGTTACAGATGTCAGCTTTGTTCCCTTTTTTGTTGTAATTATTTTTCCCTTTTAGTTCATCTTGGTTTTGTTAAAAATTGATTGTAGTTATCTGTCTTCTTCCTGATAGTATCTGTTGTCTACGTTGGAAAATCATCACGCCTCTTTAACTGATACACATAGTATGTTTTTTGAGATTTAATTTTGTTAGTTTTTTTTTTTTTTTGAGAGATAGAGCGCGCATACTCGAGCATAGAGCGCGCATACTCGAGCTGTGGAGCAGAGGGAGAGAGAAAATCTTAATCAGGCTCCAGGCCCAGTGTAGCACCCAACGTGGGGCTCGATCTCATGACCCTGAGATCATGACTTGAGCTGAAATCAAGATTCAGACGCTTAACCAACTGAGCCACCCAGGCGCCCCAAACTTCATTAGATTTTTTTTTAATAGAGTTTCCTATATTGATGTCCCAACAAACATTGTTCTGTAGGTGTCTAAAAAAAAAAAATTCTGATTTTAATTATTATGATGTCCCAACAAACATTGTTCTGTAGGTGTCTAAAAAAAAAAAAATTCTGATTTTAATTATTAAATTATTTTAATGGAGAATTGCTGGGTTCTAAAGCTAATAAGCAAGTTTCTTTAAAATATCCTGGTCTTTGATATTGTGCTGTGCATTGGTTATCTCCAAAAAAGAGGTACATAGTTTTTTTTCCAAATATGTCACGAATTCTTTTTTCCCAAGAAGACTTTCTGCTATCTTTCTACAAACAGTTTTCTACAGATCACAGGGTGGGAAATGCCACTTTAATTTACTTTGTTTTTAACCTGATCAATTTTTTCATGAAAAACAGTCATTCATTTTTAGTAATCATATTCATGCAAATGTGTAACTGGCGTTTCTTGATCTCCTCTGTCAAATTAGGTCTGTCTGTCTTTGTAAAACACATTACTCAACAATGATCAGGTCTGCAGCCCACAGCTCTGAGGTTTGTCTGGGAGAATACACAAGAGGTGCTTATGGCTTATATTCCCTTGAAACTTCTGTCCTCAGAAGCTGAGCACATGGGTCTATAGAAAACTTAGCATGTGGCATACCTGGGCATGGTAGCAGGTGGAATCAAACGTCTTTGAACTAGACAGACGTGGCAGAAAGAACACAGATCAAATTTAGAGTTAGGCTTTACAGAGTGAAAAGCCTGGTTTTGCCATTTACTAGTTTTGTGGCCTTGGACATTTGTTCTGACTTAAATCTATTAAAGGCATTAGTAATGCTTGTTTTATGTAGTTGATAAGAGTCTTTGAATACCAAATTCAAGATGTACTTTTCAGAACATTTCTTGGAGGACAGGGGATAAAGGACACAGAAATGGCTGGAATTAGAATCTGACACCAAAGCTGTGGTTTATCTTTTAATTACATCGAAATCTTAACTGTATGGTCTTTCCCTGAAACCATTCACTGTTGATGCCAGTTATGTTACTTTTAAAAAATTAAAACATCTTTCACTTAAAATGTAACAAGCTAAGAGAGTTGAATAGTAATGGCCCTAGGACTTGAAAATGTTTGAGTTTCAGAGAATCAGAGCCAGAAGAGATGTGTGTGGACCAGTTTTCTAGATTTACTCATCAGGAAGCTGGGAACCTGATTCAGAGTCTGATTTAGATGTCTGGTGGCCAGGGTCCTGCACTGGTTCTCTCTGCCCACTGTGAACATCTTAGGTCTCCTAGGCACATGGAGCCCAGGGATGGGGTCAGGAAGCTGGCCTACAATGGGGAGATGAAAGTGAATACATGTGTAGTATCTTAAAAGATTAACAGCTACCATTTGTCGGAGATAGAAATGTAAGAAAGAAGTCCTTACAGATAAGTGCTTTCGTAGCCCTAGGGGCTGAAGGGAGATTCTCAGCAGGGAGGGGATAGGGGCTCACAGAAGAGATGGTAAAACCCAATCTTTTTTTTTTTTTTTTTAAGATTTTCTTTATTTATTTGACACAGAGAGACACAGCAAGAGAGGGAACACAAGCAGGGGGAGTGGGAGAGGGAGAAGCAGGCTCCCCGCGAGCAGGGAGCCCGATGCGGGGCTCGATCCCAGGACCCTGGGATCATGACCTGAGCCGAAGGCAGATGCTTAATGACTGAGCCACCCAGGCGCCCTGGTAAAACCCAATTTTAAGGTTGAGTGTGAGTTTGCAAGATTGTTAAGATGACAAAAGACAGAAGTATTCTTGAGAAAGGAGAGAATTGTAGCCACTGGACTTGGAATAGACACCCAGAATTCGAGCACCATTAATTTGGAGTGCTAGAATTACAAAGCAAGCAGTCCGAAGACCAACGGAGTCTGTGGCAGTAGCGTGGTATAAGGTGGGGAAGGGCATCGTGTGCGGGTCTGTGCTTTGTTCTAGGTTCCAAGGCGAGAGTGACGCCATCAGATTTCTATTTTAGAAAGGCTGCTCTGTCATCCTGGTGGGTGAGGGTGGGGTCGCTCAGAAGCCATTAAGGGATCTGGTTGGGGCATGACCACACCCAACTGTAAGGAAGGAGCCTTTGGGTTGGGTTCAGGAACTGCTGCAGAGATGGAACTGGTGGGATTCCATGGCTTGCTGGAGTAGGCAAGAGGGATGTGACCTGGAGTCTAGCATTTTGAGGTACTGAGCAGGTGTGAAACAGGAGTTAAGTATTTCTGGAGGAAGCCTTAAGTTTGGGGTGTGGTCCTAGAGGAGGAAGTGCATTGAGCCACAACAGAAGAACTTAAAAGAATTTACATTAGTGAAATACCCAGCCTATTGGCTCTTCCCTTTCCAACCTTCCTTCTTTACCTTCCCTTCCCAATAAAAGAGCCAGAGTCATTTTTCTGAAGGTCAGGACTAGTCACTTCGTTGTTCTAAAACCCCAATGGCTCTCTGTCTTTAACCATTGCTCTCAGAATAAAAACCAGACTCTACGCCATAGCTTTTCCTTCCTGCGTGATCAGGCCCCTGTCCATCTCTTTGTCCTCCATGTGGCTTTGACCACCTGGTCTCATTGGTGCTTCTAAATACCAAGCCAACCTCTTCAGAAATGTTGCTGTGTACTCAGTTTTCTGTCATTCACCTTAAAGAAGACAGCGGTCTCATTTTTGCCAGGTATCCCTGTGTCTAGATGGTCCTTGACATGCAGATGGTTGTGGATGGATGGACCCAGTCTGTAGGGGTTCCTCTTCATCCCCCTCACATTCCTCAGCATGGCCTACGTACCCAAGTGACCTTTCTGTGGGCCAGAGCTGGATTAGAAATACCAGGTAGGGAAGCTGTCCCTCAGATTCTTGTTTTCTTTGCTGACCCCAAGGATAAATAAGTCAACCAATTTTTTCTTTTCAAAGGATTTTTCTAGTTATCACTCTCACTGGTATCTTTCAGTAAGTCACTGATATTTTTAAAAGTGCACCTAGAAGCTTTCACAAGCCCCGGTGTCTCCATATGTTGTTGTGATGTTGTTGTTATTAACATGAATCCTGTGTGCAGCACACACTCCCAACAGTCAGTTTTCGTGAAAACAATGCCTGGCGTCAAGTGTGTAGATCCTAGTTAATGAAGGCCGTAGAGGCTGCTGTTTCCGGGCTACACCTGAGCCTCAGTGAAAAGCCACTGTGTGGTTTTGACTAACACCCACAATGCCAAGCACCCTACTTAGCAGGTGGACCGACATGAAGTGGTTGATGGGCAGTTCAAGCCCGACCTGCTTGGGTGGCACAGCCCAGCTAGCTGCAGGTTGACTTCTTCCCACTTTGCTTTTTTTCCTGTCCCCTCCTTAAACAGCTACTTGGGTTTTTCAGCAAAGTGCTCTAGTCAAGTTCCTCTTTGGCTCCTTCACAGAGAACTCCTGGAATGGGAAGGAAAAGGGTTTTGAAGTTGCCTGGTGGCTTGATTATTGACTCCCTGGCTGATTTATTTCTTTTAAGATTTTTAAATTATTTTTAAGTAATCTCTCTACCTGAGGTGGAGCTTTAATCCACAACCCCAAGATCAAGAGTCTCATGGTCCACCGACTGAGCCAGCGAGTTGCCCCCCTGGCTGATTTTTTAAAAAGTTCCTCCATCCTGTGGACCCCACTGTGTCACATTGGAAGGTTGGAGCACACAACACTTAACAAGGACAGGCTTTAGGGTCTGGAAGACCCAGTTTTGAATCTTGGCTCTGTCTCTGGCCAGCTGCATGATCTAGGACCGTTCTCAGCCTCAGTGTCCTTATCTGTAAAGTATGGGTAACACAGGCCTCCTTAACGGTTCCTGCGAGGATTAAATAAGATATTGTGTATAGGGCACCTGGGTGGCTCAGATGGTTAAGCGTCAGCCCTCAGCTCAGGTCATGATCCCCGGGTCCTGGGATCGAGTCTCGCATCGGGCTCCCTGCTGCTTGGGAGCCTGCTTCTCCCTCTGCCTCTCTCTCTCATGAATACATAAAAATAAAAAATCTTTAAAAAAAAAGATATTGTGTGGGCGCCTGGGTGGCTCAGTCGTTAAGCGTCTGCCTTCGGCTCAGGTCATAATCCCGGGATTCTGGGATCGGGTCCCGCATCGGGCTCCCTGCTCCGCAGGAAGCCTGTTTCTCCCTCTCCCTCTCCCCCTGCTTGTGTTCCTGCTCTCGCTATCTCTCTCTCTCTCTGTCAAATAAATAAATAAAATCTTAAAAAAAAAAAAAGATATTGTGTATAAAACATGGTCATGATATTTTTATCATCATTATCATCAATATGGGGGACAGCCAAGGCAAGAGTGAGCGAATACAAGAATCTGAGGACAGGGAGGGAAAGGAAGAGAAGAAGGAAACACCTGTGTGTGCCAGGTGTCCTATGAGGAAGGCACGAGTGTCGGGCAGGATGACTAACCCGCCCACGGTCACACAGCCAGGAAGTGACTTGGGGTCTCGCTGGCCTCCGCGCCTGGGCTCGTAGCCATCCCGTCGCATTTCTCGGGATGGCTCCTGGCTCCGCGACCACCGATAAACACCTGGACCTGTTGACAAGTGGTAGTTAAATGCTAGTTACCTGGTGGTAACCAGTGCCAGATGGCGTGGGGCCAGCAAGGACTCTCGGTGTTAGGGGCAGAGAAGGAGCTTCATGAAGAAAAGCAAGACTTGGCTCATCCTTAGAGGTGGGTTAGGGTCTCATCACAGAATGGATAGGATGGCTGTGCTGATTTACGCCGGTCTGACCTTAAGGGTCTTGCACGAGATCTGTGCCACTTCCTGTGTTCACATTGCTGGATCCTGACATCAGTGCAGGAGGGAGAGTGGTTTACCGAAAAAGAGTACTGAATATGAAAATGACCAGGCCCTCCCTTGGCTCGGAGGGTAGTTGTTCCCATCTGTGGGTTGGCTTGTGGCATCTGTAGGTAGGGGGGGCCGAGGCGGGGGGCGGGGGAGGCAGGCCCTTCAGTCTGCTCAGCTACCTTTGCCTACATTGCATGTTGGACTTCTGTAAGGTTGCCTTTGCAGACTCAGTGGTTTTCATCAAGGTCCTTGGCCTTCACAAAGAAAATAATGATTTCATCGATACTTCATAGATGTGACTGACTTTTGCAAAACAGGATGCACCCTGGGGAGATTAGAAAATGAACATTCCTATATGCATCACCTGAGCAAAAACTAAGTGCTGTTGTATTTACATTAGTTAAGATGGTACTTCCTTCAAGTGATTGGAATAAACACTTAGGTTTTTAAAATAAAAAGCTCATGAGAAATAAGTAGTAGCATTTTGTGAGTATTGGTCTGTTCTATACACTTTTAATTCTAGATGCTTTTAATATAGAGGCAGATTCATTTGATATTTATTGAGCTCCTCCACTGGGCCTGGCATAGTCCCAGCCCTAAAGATGTTTACACACCTAACAGGTAATGTATGCATACCCAGGAAAGCAGACTTTTGTGAGTTACAGTTTTATGTGATACCTTCTCTTTGGATTAGAAAGTTGATAGGTTGGTGGTGTTTCCATGCAGAGAATAGATCCTTAGAATCGGTCAGTAAATATTGCCAAAGGTGATACATTGAGTGTTTGCTACAGACCTGAACTGTGAAGTAACTTACCAAGTGGGGCCAAATCCTTAGTCGTTTATAGCATAGGAGTCTTTAGCATCTAGGGGTCAAAGCCCACCCCACGCCACCCTTCAGCCATAGGTACAGTAGAGGATGTTAATGTTTCTGATTGAAATCTGTATGAATATCGGAGGATCTGAATCTTAAGGACACCTTTTATAGTCTAAAACAGTAGAGATGAACAGGTTCAAACCTCTGTTTGTGGACGACAGGTCAACTTTCCATTTTTTGGCTAAGTTATGCAAATTGAATTTTATTTTAAGTTGATCATTTCCCCTTGTGTAGCAGCCTCATTCAACTCATATTAATCTTGAAACTAACAAAGGATAACATCTTTACCTCTTCCTTTCATATATGCTGCTATCACCATCCCCCTGCCCCCGTTTGTAGATGCTCTGTGCTGTTGCTTCCTCAGTGAACCTCATTGCAACTGCTGGTGTGGTGTAGCTGTCACACGGGGGGATTCTCGGTACCCTGTACATCCACCCCTCAAGTTAATTGGGGCTGTGCTTCTAGCATTTGAGTTGAACACTGAAAGGAAAGAGAGAGAGAAGGAGCAGCCCAGGCCCCTTCAGATCTGGGGAAGAGCTTGGAGAACAGAATTTTAGTAGTTGCCAAAGCTCTGATGTGGGAACAAACTTGGTGGGTTCAGAAAGATCACAGGTGTGGCCTAGACATGAGTAGTAGAGAGTGTGGGAACAGAAGTCTGAGGGCAGTGGGGCTGGATCACATAGGGCCTTACATGGACCTGTATTTTATTATAAGAACAGGGGCTTCATTCATCGTTCCTCGTGTGTGTGTGTGTGTGTGTGAGATTCAATTCAGCAAATTCTAACTGAGCATCTTTTATGTATAGAAAGAAACAAACATAAAAGTATTATCCTTACAGTGCTTTTAGTTGGTTGAGTAGGGGAAGAGACACAGGTACCTAAACATCTAAAATCCAAGGTAAAGAATGAAATGATACAAGGTATGGCAGGGTAGCAAGGATTAATAGTTTTTGAATAATTGCCTTCATCAGTCTTATTAAAAGCAGCGCCGGGCTCCCCATGTACTCCAGCACAGGGCTCCGTCATTGTCCTTTTGCATGGCATGCAGCCAGGGAAGTAGAGGCAGATGCAGTATTTGGTGGGCACACTTGACAGGTGCGTGGCTCAGAGTACTGTTCAGTATGGGCCAGGCAGTTAGTAGATGAGCAAGTAAATGATGCTGTAAAAACCCAGGTTGGATGATCCTCAGAGCAAATATTTACTTGCATGGTTTTCCCGATCCCTCCTCTCTTTGGAGCTAAGGGATATTTTCCACTGTCATTCTCTTCTGGCACCTTTATTCACAGTGGTCTGCATTATCACACTGGATTACTTTCTGGGCTTACTCCTGGCTCACATTATAATTATACACTTATGCATTCTAGTGTATGGGGCCTTAAGACAGATATATAATGAATGTATTGATTTGGCGGTGAGCCTGTACAAGAACTTCTATCTCTATTTCATCGTCAGAGGCCTTATGCCAATGTTAATTAGGCATCCTGCCTCTCCGGTAGCCCGAGCACTTTGCTCCCGGGTCCTCCCTCCTCCCTGCAAGGTAGCATGATCTCTCGGTAAGCTGAAGGCTGAAGCAGTCAGATATGACCCAAAATTAGACCAAAGTAGCCTTCCCTTGCTTTCCCTGTTATAGGAATTACACAAAAGAAGAACATTTGCTTCTTGGTGATTAGGGGACAAATTACCTCTCTGAACGCAACTAAAAAGTGATAAAATTTTTTTCCAAGTAAATAAAAGTTTTTTTCATTGAAGAAATCACTCTGCTAGTAGAAGTACTTGTTTCACAGATGTTTTGCTGTGACTCCAAATGCTTCGGGAGTTTCTTAGAAGTACCTTCAGAGGTGAGGGTAATGATGGCAGTTTTTGAGCACCTGCTCAGTGCAAGGCTTTGTGCTTCCAGGTGCACATTAATACGTTCAGTGCTCAGCATCCCTGGAAGGTGGGTGTGCTAGCTCTCTACCTCGGCATATCTCTAAGAAATTCTGTGCTATTTTACTGAGAGGCACTGTTTCCTTTCTCTCTAAGTATATGCGTAAGATACAGCTCCAAAGACTAATGCTTATTTTCAAAAATCACATTTATCCAAAATAAGAATAGTTTTTCCCACCTGAGTATATTGAAAAGGTGCCATATACTTAGGAAGTAATTCTGAAATAGAGTATCTTACTGAATAATAACAATAGGGCTGTTGTTGCTCATTTAACGTTAAGTATATTGTATTTCAATAAAATGTTTTTTTAAGAAAGCTGCCAGAATAACTATTTTAAGGTACAAAATTAAGCCGGAATGTGTAAGTTTTGTCTCCTCTGTTAAACCATCACTTTCAGTACCATATGGTCTTATCTCTTACCCCTGTGTGACCGTTCAGACATGTCACATACACAGCCATTTAAACTTTGGTTCTTCAGGACCATTAGGGGAAGGATTACAGAGGGCCACATTCTCCGAGTCCAAAACTTTATTTTGTTCAGCCAGTGTCAAGGCAAGTTTTATGTTGCATACTCTCCTGTTTTGTGGACCTGAGAGTATTGAGGAATTCATTTATTCAGGCATTTGTGATTTCATAAGCATTTTTGAGCATCCACCATCTGCTAGGCACTAGGAATGGGAATTTAGCCATGAACAGGTTACACAGGCCCCTGCCTTCATAGAGCTTTTGTGCAGGGAGGTAAATACAATAAAAATAAACGAGTCTTAAACGGGATCATTTCGGGGTGAGGTGGTGCTATGGAGAAGCCAGCATGGCGTGCCGTAGAGAGTAACCAGGCGGGCTGAGGCCATGCGCTATTACAGGTTGACCGTGGAAGGACACTTGGAGGAAGGGGCGTTTAATCTAAGGCCTGTGTAAGAAGAAAGCCACCCGTGGGAAGAGTCAGCTGGTGCAGATACCCTGAGCTGGCAGGCAGCGGGGCTGGATCCGTGTGCATCTCTGAGAATATGTGTTGTCACACTCTTCCTGTGACCAAGGGATGCCACCTGTCCTGGGGGTGTACGAAAGATTCCGTGTCCTACCCTGAGTGGCCTCAGACTCTTCAGGAATTTTGCGTCCTTATGTCCGGTTTGTATAATGTTTCTAAATCCCGCTGGTGGCCAGCTCTCATGTAAGGCCTCTGCTGGCATGGCTTCTCTCAGTCTCTCTCAGCTTGGCCACGGCCTGTGCCTTCTCTGCCCGTTCAGATGACCAGACTTGTTAGGACTGTGAAGTAACAGTGAAGAGTGTCCATGTCCAGGTTGGAAGTGCTTCTCTGTATCAAAGCCCCTGCTCGTTAGTAATGTAGAGAATGTGAAGTTGCTGTCTTGTAGAATTGGGGTTAGGGAAAGTGCCGTTCTGTTATTAGAGATCGGCATGTTCTCCTGGATGCCTTTATTTGTTAGTTCACCCTCCCTCTCCGCCCCTGCCCATGTACCCTTTTAAGTTGAGTTCAACTGCAGATGCGTACTTAGAAATGCAGGTCCATATATCAACATTGGGAAATATAATACTTTCATAGCCCATATTATCTGCCCCTTTTCTCTTAGCCTTTATGTAATTTTATGCATACGACATTTGAAAGGATGCCACTGCAGGTGTTGCTTGCCTGGCAATTTGTGGCACCTTTAGACATGGGTTATTCTGGAGGGGAGCCCCATCTGACTGAACGACAGCGTCCCCTGCTTCTCTTATACCCGGGGCCTGCAGAAGTGCATTTCACTTGGCTCCTTTGTGCCAGTGGCCAAACTCTAGAGTGGAGAAAGAGAAGTGTTACCCAGAGCTAACTGTGACTGTAGCTGTCAAATGCGGATGCTATTAATAACCTTTCAAAGTACGTACGTGAACTTTACACCCTGTTAGTTTATAGACAAGTTGGTAAAAATTCAACATAAATTCTGAGACTCTCCCCGAGAGGGGGGGGGAAATAGGGGGGCAGATAGCTGGTCTCATAAAATGTTATGGCTGGAATCTTCCACATCCCTTTGCTCATTTGGACTCATTAACTCTCTAACTGTGCAAGGACATTAAAGCCCACTCATTAATTTCTCTTTAAATAGATCCATCTTTATGTGGTCATCATTCCCCAAAGCTGAATGGATAGGTTATTTTCTTCCAGAAGCAGATCTTTTTTTTTTTCCTTTCTCAAAAATAATGAAGCAGTGGTAAGATCCAGGGGGATCACCGGCATATACTCCTGCTACCGTGGTTGGCTCTTCTCTTCCTGGATGTGTGTCACTTGGCAAGCAAGCTGTTTTACTTCTCAAAAGCCCGGGGGTTTTTCATCAGAAAAAAAAGGCAAGAATATGGATATAAAAAGATAAATGGTAGCTATTATTGGGATTGTTTTTTAAATGTCCTTCCCACAAAAGCAGTTCATCAAAAGAGAAACCCATTAGATTGTCTCTTAAAAGAATGCTTATTTGCACTTTATTCGCATTACTTTCTTTCCCTTGAATGCTCCTAATACCCTAAATGGCTTTTAATTTCTCAACTCAGATTTGTCTCTGAAAACAGGTAGATGGTCCCCACCCATGTTAAGATGAGGCTCTATTTTTAGATCCAGTTCATCACAGACATCTCGGAATAATGCAGAACTGGGTAGCGGTGAGGAGGTCAAGTTGCCAGGACCTGCGTTCAGAGTCCTGCTCTGTGGTCCTGGCCAAGTTGAACTTTCTGAGCCTCTGTTTGCCTCATCTGTAAAATGAATTTAATAAGAGTACTTCTTTCACAGGGTTTTTGTGAGAATTATGTGAGGCAGTCTGTGTAAACCTCAGCACCCTTTATGCCCTGCTAACATTTATTAAAATGTTGTTCTCCCTTTTTTCTCTAAAGTACAAATCTCAACTCCTTGAAATAACTCAAACCTTGTCTCCCGTGAAACTCTTTCGTGAAACACTTGAGTGTGGCGTGCGGTGTCACGGTGTCCTGAGACGGTTGCAGACACACTAACCAGATGAGCATTTTATATAGTGAGAGAAACACAGTGATTTTTAGGGTATCTTCTGTTAATGGTAAGGATCTTGGTCTTCCACTTGGAACAGTTCTGGACAATGTAAAAGCTGTGAATGGGCTTAAAGGAAAATATTAAACAGAAGTGCAGGTGGGACGTGGCTGTGACAAATGTGTGGAGGTGGAATATAAGCAAGGGGCATGGTGGAGACCATGTCACACTTGGAGTCCGAAAACCCAGATTTCACCTCAGCACTGTTAGATTTGAGATCCAGTAAACATTTGTGTGAGATGTGACTTTAGCCCCTTCTGGCTGTCTGACGTCGGACACCTTAATTAATCTTTCCCTCCCTCCCTCCCTCTCTACAAATATTTATGACGGTCTGTCACATTTCCTTACTTAAAAATGTAGATGCTGCTTTATGGGGTTTTCATAAAGAAGCCGTGCAAAGAGAGAAGTCATTGAAAGCATATATATCTCACCTACTTGGTATACGTCTGCTCCAGGAAACTTAGGCCTGATGTAGCAAGTGCTCCGGAAGCTTTGGCTCTCGTGTTATGCGGGGCTTGTGTCGCAGGTGATAGAATCCCCGCTTCAACCAGCTCGGGGCAAGAGGAACGTATGAGACTGGTGTACTCAGTCTGCAGGAAGGTTAGGAGTGACCTTGGGTGCCGCTGGAAGGCAGGACTCCGACGCCACTGCTCGGGTCTGGTGCTGTGTGTGGGTTATCATTCCGTCTGGCCAGATTGTTCCACACAGCTGGAGACAGAAGCCCTGGCAGGCCCCAGGTCCTCCTTCCCAGGAAGGATCTGCACCTTGCGGTCCCTGTTCCCAAGGCCAGAAGAAGTCTTGTGAGGAGCCTGAGCCCAGCGTGGGTCAGGGGCTCACCCTGCCAGCCAGCGGGGTCCACAACTGGAAAGGGCAAGTGGCCAGTTGAGCCACAGGTTTAGAGTGGCGGGAAAGACCATCTTGCAGGACAAGGGAGTGACCGTTGCCTACTGGCAACACATTTACCCTTTCGTCTCTTTGTGTGACCTTCAGGGGTAGGACTTACTGTTGCCGGCCTTCAGTTTTCTCCTCTGAAGTTTTGAGGTGTAGATGATGTCATGGATGTGAGTGTACTTTGAATGGTCTTAAATTTTATGTAGATAAGTTCATTATTACTGCTGTTACTACTGCTCATGCCCTCCAAATGTTGACACCCCACCCAGGGGTCCCCAGTCTCTGGATCGTTGACCCTCAGGGAAGCAGAGAGGGTGTTTAAAGTTATTTTAAGAAGTTAGGGCAGTTTGCCATATGTATATCTATTTTGAATACAACCCTTTTGAAATTTGACTTCAAATTGAAATACACCTTCTGAAAAGAGCACATATCCTAAGTGCCCAGTCTTCACAAACAGCACAATTGTATACCAGCCCCTGGATGAAGAATCAACAGTGACCGCCCCATAGATCCTCTCCCAACTTGTAGTGCAAGGAGATTGATCTAGTTGTGTTTATTCTCCGTCCAAGAAATCATCTAAAAGCATTACCAGCATCATGGTAGTGTTTTCCTTGCTGTCCTTTTTCAGTAAACAGAATTTTAAAATACAGCTGGCCTTATGTCATTTTTTTGTATGCTAAAAGGAATCTTCAGGTCACTCTTATTACACCCTTTTAAATGTTTTCTTCCTAGCTGAAATTACCATGAGGTGGTAAGTGTTGGAACGGTTCAGTAGTTATGTGTCATTCACGTCTTAGGCTTGCCTGCGTCCCTTCCTGGGTACCACCCTCTCCCGGTGAGAGAAGTAAGCCTTCCCCTATCTTAAGTGTCTTGTATTTTCTTTTCCATGCAGAGCTTGGGGTGATAACTGACTGACCACCATGTTGTCAGCTTCACCCAACACTGAGCTTTGTGGGACAACTCTGCATTTACCCCCCAAACATGACTCCTCAGATCCTGGGCACTTCCAGTCTCTGAAATGGTCTGCTGTTCATAAATATGTCCGCTTGCTACCTCTGTGGTAACTCATAAAAACAAATGCCATTACGATTGATCTGCCAGATTTTCCAACATCTTTTCCCCCCCCCGTTTTTCTCTTTTAGGCTCTAGACCAAGATAGAACAGCCTTGCAGAAAGTGAAGAAGTCTGTAAAAGCAATATATAATTCCGGTCAAGGTAAGTACTTACCAGAGCAGACAGCATGAATTATATATAATGTTTACAGTCTTATCTGTTATCTGTAAGATGCTATGTTTATAGGAGACTTGATACCAAAGGAAAAATAAGTAGATCAAAGAAACTCAGCTTTTCTCTTTTTTCTTGGTTTCTTCTCAGTCTACACTGGTTACTGTTTCCAAAGTTAAACGATTAAAGAACCTGAGTTGCAGTGGGTTTTAGTATACATTTAAAAACTTGGCAGAACTACGGGGAATTTTGTCACAAAATGTGACATGTGACATAGGAGCTGTTCATCATCTCTCGTGTAGTTGGTCAGTCTGTAACTCAGTGGCCTCAGTGAGGGACGCAAGGATCTCTCCTTCGGCCATGTACCTGTACACATTTGGAAATCAGTATTGGTGCTGGGCATGGGGTGAGAGAAGGGGGGAGGTTGAACTGAAACCTGGAGGGACCTGCCAACCAGAGTCTATTCTTGGTGGCCGAGGGCGTGCCCGGTAACCTGTGTCACTGAATGTGTTAGCTGGGTCTGGTGACTTTGTCATCTTGGCAACAAAAGTTTGTTTTCATGGGATCAGAAGAAGTAGACCTAGTTAAGATAAACAATGGCTAACCGAAGAAAGGGTAGGTTCCATCGCCCCAGGGAAGGAGAGGAGAGGCTTGGAAATGTAAAATGAGTTTCAAGGTCTCTGACTCACATCTTTTGTTATCATTACTGTGGTACCAGCTCACCTACCCAGAGAGAAGGTCTGAGAAATCAGTTGTCTGTAGCATAACAAACCCCCGAGGGGATGGCAGCGAGTCCAATGGAAAGGGCACAGGCTTTGAAGTTGGACCAGTGTGGGTTTGTACCCTCACCCTGCCCCTTACTAGCAGTGTGACCTTAAGCTGGTTACTTCACTTTTTTGAACCTCTGTCTTTTCTGTAAAGCAGAGATTGTGGTGTTATACCGTGTTGTTGAAGGGAGTTAAGGAGCTCATATCTATAAAGAGCCTATCACCTCAGGGCAGTTCAGTAAATGCCATACATTCATATTTTATATAAATTTTATATTTTATTTATATTCATACTCATAATTGTCATAAAATTTTGGAGTTGAAAGGAATGTTGAAAAAGGAAAAACTCGACCTTCAGATATTTTATGGAACTCTCCTCCTTATCAGAGGTGGGAATCAGTCTCGCTGGAAACCCAATTGTCTCTTGTCTTCTTCAAAGCCCTTGGGCCTAATTGGTAACCCATTCTGTATCCTGGTTTCTTGATACCCCTCTCTCTAATTTCTTTATATCTAAGAACACACTAACTTTTAATTAAGATAGATAATTAGATGATTGCCTAGTTATGTAGTGATGTTTTAAATGTTTAAATATTTCAAATGTTTTAAGTCTTGGCCTAATTTATATAACTTCTACCATTGCTTCATTCCGATTTACTCCAAAAATACGGTAGTCCCTTTCTAGATATTTGCAATTCGTGGAGAGGTGGGTGGGGCATTATAACTAGGAGGTAGCATGAGGGGAAGCTTCTGAGGTGCTGATATTGTTCTGTTTCTTGATGTGGGGATGATTACATAGTTAAGTCCATTTTTTGGTAATTCATCAAATGCTACACTTAAGATTGATGTACTTTTTTATATGGATGCAGGTATATTATGCATCAATGAAAGTATATATATAAGACTTATATACAAATAGGTTTATTGAAGCATTGATTGTGACCATCCAGATCTGTTCTGGAAAAACAAAAAACAAATGGGGATTTTTAAAATAAACAATAATATATCTATTTAATAAAGTAGTTTTTATGAAAAAGAAACTTAGTTTAAATCACTAACTTTATCACTACTTGTTAAAGTAAATTACTTAACTTCCACGCATCTTAAATTGCCTCACCATAAAATGAGAAAATAGTATCTGATTTGCAGAGTATCAAATGGATAAATGAGGTAATATTTAAGTCCGCCTAACAAACTTCCTGCCACATCATAGGTGCTTCACACGTGGGGAAAATGACAGCTAGATCAGTGGCATGGGTTCCTTCTCTATATTAATTCAGTCTCCTGCAGATAGCACTGGACCAGCCCAATTTTCTAAAGAGCTTAATGAGCCATAATCTGCCTCAGGAGTAAGTGTCAGTTTTCCATAATGTTACAGTGTATGCTTGAGGCTCTCAGAGTCACAGAAGAGAGACCTCAGTATGCTGCGGCCATATTTACTCTGCTAGGGGCTCCACGTAACTCCTTTGCCCCCCCCCCCCCGTGCCCTTGCTCAAGACGCATCCCCTCCGTGTCCCGCAGTGACCACAATCACATCATTCAGCTCCTCACACAAAGGCTCTTTTACTTGGTAAGGATGTGCTTCATCTTGTTCTTTAAAGGGTTTTCCTTGGTCACAGCTGGCCTGGAGGTGGCAGAAGGGAGAGGTTGTCCCTGCATGTGCGTAAGGTAGTGAGTTCAAGGAATGTGTGTGATGAGGGAGCCCCAGAAGGCTGGCTGAAGACAAAGCATAAGCTGACACCCTGCAGTCTTCCTCCACCCCCCATTCCTGGGTGGGACATGTGTGACATTCTTCCAAGAATCTCCCAACTATCTTAATGCCTTGCTAGAGGGGAAAACAACCTTACCTTGACAATGGCAAGGCCTCTGGTATCTTGTAGGTCCTCTTTAGCATAGGAAAGTTCTTTTGAAACCTCCCTTTTTCCTTACCTCCCCCAACCCCATAGTATATAAATCAGCCACCCCTCACAGCCTCCCCCCTCCCCCCGCCAGTACAGCCACTCTCTCTGCCCTCAGGTCCTGTCCCCGGGCTTTAATAAAATCACCTTTTTGCACCAAAATCGTCTCAAGAATTCTTTCTCGGCTGTCGGCTTCGAACCCTAATAATGTCTTTCTTGCATCTGTGTGCAGTTTGGTTGCCTTTTCCTCCATGAGATTGTTCTCACCTGGTGGATGGGGGCCACAGCTGGCTGAGCATTGACCACTCCCACCCCTAGCTGGATTAGGGGTTCTCCTGTGTACTTTGTGGTACGTTTCTACTATCTAACAGAGTAGCTTCTAGTCATATATGGCTTTTTAAATTTAAATTAATTAAAATCCAATAAGATTTAAAATTCAGGTCCCCCAGTGTCAGTATTCACATTTTGAGTGCTCAGTAGCCACAGGCGACTGGCCGCTACAGTATTGGACAGCACAGACCCAGGGCATTTCCATCATCCCAGGAAATCATTTTGCAGCTCGAGAGCGTATATCCCATCGTATTGTAACTGTTGACTGGTCTCTCTCGCATTAGGCCAGCAAGTATCAACCCTGACTCTTCATGAGAATCAGCTAAAAACATTTAAAGCACAAAGACAGGGGTCCCTCAGGCCCACCTGCCAAGAGTTGTTCTAGAGTGAGGCCCAGGTATTGGGATTTTAATAAATGACTCCAGAGGTAGTATGCAGCTAAAACAGAACTGCTGCACCAGCCCATGACCCACTTGATGAGGACTGTTACTGTGTCTTTTATCTTTATATATTATGTATTTGTCACCATAGTTTATTAATTCAACAAATGTTTATTGAGCAACTGTTACATGATACTGTTCTGGGGGTTGAGTATATTAAACAAATCAGACAGAATCGCTGCCTTCATGAATTTTACAGTTCAGTGGGAGAGATGGATGTTGGATCACCAAACCAGAAAGAATTTTATCATTTAGGCACTGGAAAGCTTCCCAAGAGGGATCTGATACAGTCTGACAGGGTGCTAAGTGGAACACCTCTCAGAGGATGTGGTGTTCATTGAGTGTTGATTGTACTAAGCTAAGCTGAGCAAGCCTCTGAGGTAGGTCCAACATCACCCCCATTTTATAGATGGTGAGGCTGAAGCTTCAAGAGCCAGGCAAACTTCTGCAAGGTGCCACGCCTAACAGTAATGGAACTCAGCTCCAGCTTTGCTGTTAACAGCTACTCTGTACCTGTCTTCTACCTGCCATGTAGTAGGGGCTCAACAGATGTGCAGTGAATTGCTACATGGTGGCTAGAGAGGTCCCCGAGAAGCTCTCCGTGAATGGCTGTTCAATGTTTAATCATGTTTAATCATGACGTGAATCAGTTGATTCAGTTGATTCAGTGTAACTTCCCAGAAGTGTAATCCCGGATGACTTTAGTAGTTCCTGGAGAGAGGGGTCACAGTAGTTACCATGCCCGTGGCTTGGAAGTGCGGGGAGAAACTCCGACCTCACAGACTGCTGGGACCTGATAGGGTTTCCGATGTTACGAACGAGTGTAGCTTGTGTGGGCAGCACTGTGACATTTAATTCTTAAAAAATAGCTAGATGAGTAAAACAGTGGTGTTGCTGATCTTTCCATGATACATGCTGAGTGGAATCTGGGTTATTCCCGTCCAAGCGCTTTTGGCCTCATCCAGAGAAGCCACAGAGGCTGAATCCTGGTATCTGTTTCCCAGTGTTTTCATAATTTTCTTGTTTTCTCACAGTGCTTAAGTGACACAAAACCCATGTGATGTTCTTTAAAGTTCTAAGAAGGATTTCTTTATTTCTGGTTTGAGATGACCAGCCAGCCCACCACCACCACCACCACCACCACCACCACCACCACCACCACCACC
>NW_027397067.1:71623692-71756476 GCF_003265705.2 Callorhinus ursinus | reverse complement strand
CCACCACCACCACCACCACCACCACCACCACCACCACCACCACCACCACCTACCCCACCAGATGATTTGAACATTGTATTTATTTGACAGAGAGAGAGCACAAGCAGGGGGAGTGGCAGGCAGAGGGAGAGGGAAAAGCAGGCTCCCACTGAGCAGGGAGCCCTAGGTGGGGTTCCACCCCAGGACCCTGGAATCATGACCTGAGCTGAAGGCAAATGCTTAATCCACTGAGCCACCCAGGCGCTCCTCCCCAGATGATTTGAAAGATGGTTGAGAATGGTGAAGGGTCTTACTTTTACAATGTATTTATTATGATTACACATAAGCTTTATCAGTATGAATTGGAACACAGTATAATAGCAACAAATTTTATTGGAAAGACAAGTTATCTCCCCAGAAGCCCTTTAGTTTAAAATGGCTTGGGGAATTTGTCTCTTTCTCTTAGGCCCCATTGCGTATGAGGACATTCAGAAACAAAAAACTGAATTCTGTGAACTGCTTGATCAAGGGAAAATTTTCCAAGCTATTCAGCCTTCCCATTTTGTTTCTAAGTGTTGATGTTATTAATCTGTGAAGTATATTGTCATTTAGAAAGTTTGCCTTGGTGTGTTTGTCCCTCCCGCCTCCTCCCTCCCCTCCCCCACTTCTCTGTTCCCTAATGTATTTAAAATAGCTAGTAGTTTCTTGAACACTAGAGATTTTAAAATATGTTGCAGTCTTTGACACTTTTTCTTTCCAAGGACAGAGCCTAATTCTCTTCTCCTAGAATGTGTGCCAGACTTACTACCCTCCTCTAATGAACAGAATGTGAGGGAACTGATACCATGAGATTTCCAAGTCCAGTTCATAAAAGAGATCACTTCCACCTGGGTCTCTCCACTCCTCCAGCATCTGTTCTGGAGGAAGCCAGCCACCCTCCTTTCGAGGAAACCATGAACCACCACTGTAGTGACTGCCAGCCCCAGTCATGCCTTCAGTTGCCTGCAGCCCTGCTGACATGCTGCCTCAAGCTTTGTACGAGACCCTGCCTCAGAGCAGTAGATGAGGGACTGGCATTCATAAGATTTCTGCCCTTGCAGACATGGGTGTGTGCATGCAAATCCCAGGCTCAGCAGAAGTCAGTGTGTGTCTCTTCAGAAAGAGGAGCTCGCTGCTTGTCAGTGTTGTTAAAAACACAAAGTGAAACATACCGTACTTTTATAAAATGGAAGAGGCATGTATTTCATAGAAAGCATGGGTGCACCAAATTTGTTGTCCTGTCAATGATCTAGTTGGGTTGCATTTGTTAATCTTTTTGAACAGATGTATTATTACATCCACATACACTTTTCCTTGGGAGTAAAGACCAAGAATATTCCTGCTACTAGGTCTTTTTCTGTGATAATTTTTTTTCACAAATCCAAATGTGGATTTTATTATTAAATAGTGGCTTCCTTAAAATTCATGCCAAGATCTATTTGGAATACATTTTAGCTTATTAGTAACACATGGTGCCCCCTAGAAATACATAACATTGTTAGTCTGAAAGTTGGGACGCTTTAAATCCTTTAATTTTCGTGAATAAAAAAATGACAGTGGTATGTAATTTGATTGCAAGCATATGATATGGAAGCCTTATTTCCAAAATAGAGCGTGATTGTCATAAACAGTTCCATAGCCTTTTCACATTAGGGAAAAAAGCAGTTTCCCTTTGCCTTCCCCCTTTTGGCTTAGAATTATGGAGTGAGTAGTTTTATAAGAACATTTGTGTTTTCTAAAGCAAAATTAATGTGTGATGTTCGCCCCAGATTTTCATTTTGTTAATTTTATCTATTTTAAGAAATAGCTCACAGTGTGTGATGAAATCTAAGATTTTAAAGGTAAGGTGCTAAATTCATCAGTGGGTAGGAAAGTGAATAGTTTTGTATCTAAGTAAGTTCATTTTAGCTCTTTTAGTTAACATTTTGTCAAATTTAAAGGTATAGTAGGAAGTGAATTGTAACCAAAATTGATAAATTAAGTTTGGTGTCTTACCGTTGTATCATGTAGTGGTATTTTTAATCCTGTAGTATTCATTGGGGAGAAAAAGTTTCCTAACTGGAATAGTTAAGAGATAAAATAGATTAGAATTTTAATAGAAAGATGTGGGAAGCATAAAACGTCAAAAGGTATACAAAGAGCACCTGGTCTGTTTAAGAAATTTTATATATTTTTTGCTGTTTTCCAAGTTTGCAGATTATCATCTGTTTTTTGAAAAATTTTTTTTAATTAAAGTAAACTTGTTAGTAAAGAAATAATTTTAAGCCCTCAGAAGTAGAAGGCTTTAGATTGAAATTGTAAATACCTTTTGGTGGTGGTAGTGATTTAAGCAAAGTCTAAACAAATTACTGGGTCCTGCAAGGCATTTTGCATTCATGTGGGTCCATCATTACTCCTTAGGAGGTGAAAACAAGTTGAAATAATGAGTTCCTTCAAAATGGTCAAGGAAGGAAGCTTTTTCTAAAAGGAAGTGTACTTATCCAGGGGAGTATTACTCCTCAAATTGTGAAGGGATAAAATAGGAGGAATTTTTACAACTGCTTTTAGAAAATTGAAGTGTCTTTCTAGAGTAATCTTGTAACTCCCAGGCTGTTTAAGAAGTTCCAATTTTCATATTCAAGCCATTGGCTGAAATACTCTGTTACTTAAGATCAGAGGCTATCTGGGTCTGTTGGGGGGAGGTGCACACACTTCATCTTGCTGGCCTGGAATGATGGCTCTCAACTTTAAAATGAGTTAATTTTTTATGATGTATGCGCTCATCTTCTGAGAGCATTCTTCATGAGAAATTAAGTCATTTTATTTTTTTTTAAAGATTTTATTTATCAGAGAGAGAGAGAGAGAGCATGAGTGGGGGGTGGGCGGGGAGCGGCAGGCAGAGGGAGAAGCAGGCTCCCCGGTGGGGCTTGATCCCAGGGTTCTGGGATCATGACCTGAGCAGAAGGCAGACATAACCAACTAAGCTACCCAGGTGTCCCGAGAAATTAAGTCATTTTAAATAAAATTGGGAGTGCTCATTCTACAACCAGTACCTTGGGTTTTTTTTTTTAAAGCCTCAAGATGAAGAACAGAAATACTCGGTTAAAGGTAAATATAAAAACACGTCCTCTACCTTAATAGTCCAAATTTTGTAGAAATAATAAATTACATGGGGCGCCTGGGTGGCTCAGTCGGTGAAGCGTCTGCCTTCAGCTCAGGTTATGATCTGGGTCCTGGGCTCAGGTCCTGGGATCGAGCCCCATGGCAGGCTGTCTGCTCAGAGGGGAGCCTGGTTCTCCCTCTCCCTCTGCCTGACACTCCCCCTGCTCTCTTTTCTCTCTCTGTCAAATAAATAAATAAAATCTTTAAAAAAATTTTTTTAGAAATAATAAATTACAGCTGACCTTTGTTGAGTGCCTACTATGTGCCAGGTGTCTTACATACATTTACCATGTCAATTATCTCAGCAGTCCTGTATGCAGGACACTATTATCCCCACTTTAGGGGTGAAGTAACCTAGTTTAAATCACTTACACAGCTGTTAAGTTTAAATTTAAACTGGTTTAAATTATTTACACAGCTAGTAAGTAGCGACGAGATTTGAGAATTAGGTCTTTTGTGATCCCAAGGCTGCTGAGGCAGAATTGTCAGATTAGTAACTGTCAGACGAGAGTGACTGCCAACCCAGGATGGGGCACCGAGAACTCAGAGAAGTGCAGAACTTGTGGGCACAGTGCCCTGGGGTGCCTCACCCGTGCAGGGAGACAGACAAGTAAAACAAGCAGCAGTCCTATAGCACGAAGGTGCTAGGTTGGTCTGTTAGAAAGAGGAGCAGCTTTCTCACTTTAGATACATACCAGATGGGGCAGGCGCCTGGGTGTCTCAGGTGGTTACGCATGTCTGCCTTTGGCTCAGGTCTTGGGCCCCGGATCCTGGGATCCAGCCCTGCGTTGGGCTCCCAGCTCAGTAAGGAGTCTGCTTGTCCCTCTCCCTCAGCCCCTCCCCCCCCCGCTTGTACTCACTCTCTCCCTCTCAAAAAAACGAATAATATCTTATAAATAATACATACGTGCATACAAACCGGAACTGACACTGACTTGCCACACAGTATTTCTCCACCCTCACTCCTGTTACCAGGAGCTCTGTCATTGGCGTAATTTATGAATGAAAAGTGAAGCCTGTAAACCAGTGTATTCTCTGACAGAGACTAAAATACTTCCCTCACAGCCTTAGTAGGATCATGGAAGAGGTCACACAGATTTGGGATCAAATACTGACTTAGCCCCTGATTGGTGGCTGGGAGCACTTTGTCAGAGAATACTTTGAGCAGTTGTTGCTTCATTTCTGAAAATGGAAAAATAGTTTCCACCTCACTGGACCGTAGTGAAGCATAACACAGGTAGTGTAGGTACCCGACTGTAGTGTCAATGATGATTACTTCATCCTCCTTGACTTGAGGCTTTCTGAAATAGCAGAGGGAAATTCGGAAGAAACTTAATTTGTCATCTTTGATCCACTGCCACACAGATGTGTTTAAATTGCTTCACTTTACCCACCCCCCCATGTTGTGAAAGTTGGAAAGAACATACTTAAAATATTTAATATGATCCTGGGATATAGCAATCATCAGTGGTAGTTATTATAATTACACCTAGTTGCAAAAATTTAATCAACACTGGAAAAATTTTAGCCAGTATGTCTTCAAATTATTCTTACATTCTTCTTTTTCTTTCTTGAACTTGAGTTACATTTGTGTTGGACTGCTTGAAATTCTCCCACAGGCCACTGAGATTTTATTTTTAATCTTTAAACTCCTTGTGCTTCAGTTTGGATAATTTCTACCTTCAGTTTTCAGATTTACTGCTCATTTCTTCTTCAGTATCCAGTCTGCTGTTAGTCTCATCCAATTAATTTTTATTTCAGATACTGTATGTTTTTAGTTCTTGAATTTCCATTTGGTCCTTTTTTAAAACTTCTGTCTTTCCTGAAGTTCTTCATCTCTTCACCCATTTTATCCATCTTTTCCTATAGATTCTTGAACTTATTTATAATATTTATTTTGATATCCAGCATCTAGGTTGTCTCTGGTTCTGTTTCTTTTGACCAGTTTCTTCTCTCTTGATTTTTGACTACATTTTTCTGTTTCTTTTTATGTCTAATAATTTCTGTTTGAATTGTATGACATAGAGACTCTGGATTCCTTTATCTTCCTATGAAGTGTGTGGTGTTTTATTCTAGTATGTGGTCAGATTTCTGGTGATGACCATCACCTTGATGTTAGGGTAAGTTTATTTTAGTTTTGCTCGTAGTCCCAGGATATAGCCCTTAGTCCTGCAACATCATCCGTACTCGTATGGCACGATCTGCCTGGGCTTTCAGCCCAGAGTATTTACCAAGCCCTGCTAACTCTGTGGGATTTGAATTCCAAACTCTCCTCAGCGTTGGGAAGTTGCTGGAATCTGCTTAGCTCTTTAGATGTTGTTTTCTGCTGGGCTTCTTGAAGTATATGCCGTTCAGGTCATAGCCAAGGACTGGAATTGAGGGTTTCCTTTTCTGTGACTTCTTCCTTTCTGGGATTTTCCCCCTCAGTTTCCAGCTGCTGAAGCAATCCTAAACTCTGACCTCTGATACCTCAGCTGAGTAAAATGCCACTTTCTGCTTGAGTTCTGTTCTCCTTGCCCAGCATGGACTGAAGTCTGCCCTTAGGAGAAAAGCCAGTTAAATATGGTCTTCTCTGGTATGGTTCTCTTCCTTAAAAGGTGATATCCCCTCCTGTTTCTGCCTCCTTTTGTTTGCTCTCCAGTGGCTTCAAGTGGTTGTTTTTTATGTTTTGTCCATCATTTGTATTCGTTATAGACAGGAACATTAGTGTGGTACAAGTTACTCTGTCAGATTATCAACTGCAGATCTTTAATTATAAAAATTATATATGAGTAATTCATTTATTAAGATATAAGGGATTGACAAAACACTCTTGACTCACAGATGTTTTAGCATAGTTGGACTTAACAATATATGACAGTATATTAAAGTGACTTTTAAAGAGAGATATGTCTTCAGCTCAGGTTTTGGATCACAAATACCTGAATACAGAAAATGGGCCCTTTGTTCAGTCAAAACTATTTACAAAGTACAGGAGAGGTGCATGGGTAATTAAATGATAGGATAAGCAGTGATCCTTTGCATTCTTGAACTTATGGTTTATTGTAAACTAAGTGTATTTACCTTATAGTCATACTTTGAAGTTAAGTTTTAAAGTCTGCATGTTTGGGAGGGGTGCCTGGGTGGCTCAGTTGGTTAAGTGTCCCAACTCTTCATCTCAGCTCAGGTCTTGACCTCCAGGTTGTGAGTTCAAGCTTCATGCTGGGCACGGAGCCTCCTTTAAAAAAAAACCAAAAACCTTTCGGCTCTCAGCTCAGTGGGGAGTCTGCTTGAGATTCTCTTTCTCCCTCTACCCTTCCCCCCCATACACATGCTCGAGCGCTCGCTCTCTAAATTAATAAATAAATCTTGAAAAAAAAATAAAAAATGAAGTCTCCACATATGGGAAGTAACCCATGGAGTCAAAATAACTGTTGAAAATCCTTGTATGGCTAATAAAGTCACTTGAAATTATAACTCATTTGGTATTTTTTTAAAGTATTGGCATTCCTTTAGGAGCCATGGTATTTAACGCGCGCGCACACATACATACATACGTACATACATACATACATACACATACACAATCTTTCAGGTGGTCACCCTTAGCTCAGGGAGAAGCTTCGCCTGTGAACAGGTGAGAAAAGGGCACATGGTACCATCCCTCCTGCTCCCAGACACATACTCATTATTTAGTGATGGGAGGGCCCAGGGCTATTTACATTGTTTTTGCTCTCTCTTTCCCTTGTTCCAAACTTACTGAGTCTCACAAATTAAAAGCAAAGATGTGTGATACTCTCCTTGACAATCACAGCCAAGGTTCTGCGGCCAGCCTCTGTCTTTCTGCCTCTTAGTCCAAGTCGCATTTTGACCATGTTCTTGGATGGTTTATGTCTCATCAGACTAGGGTTGTGTTTTCCTGTATAATGACATTGCAGTTAAACTATAGCGAAAAGTCCAGAGGAATGCCAGGGTCTCCAGTTTTATTTCTGTGTATGGTATTCTCTCTAGGTTTGCTTAAATTCTGCCTCTCTCACACATGCTCCCCTGACCACATGGAGTGTCCCCTGTGAGGCAAACCCACCACGGCTCTTTTCAAAGAAGGCCCCATCTTAAGGCAACCATGCTCTGGGATAACCTCTACAAAGCGGTCATGCGTGTGTTGAATTCCATTTGTGGTTTGGATGTGGACATGAATTTTAAAGTGTCTATCTCTAGGACTGGAAGTACCTTCCAGCTGACTCTTTAGCCAGGAAGATAACTACTTATTGATTTTTCTGATACCCTGCTTATGTATGGAAATCAAGCTAGTTGTTATTGATTCTTAAGTGTTTTTCATAAATAATCAATGACATAAGACAGAGTGATTGGGGGTTGATGGAGGATGACTGTGCATGGCCAGTTTGTCACCTGCCCACACAGACAACGGGATATTCTCGGATCTTCCATGTCTCTGATAACCTGTCAAACTTCTACTTTTTCTTCATAGAGAAGTGCAGGGGGCTTGCACTCTGGAACACCTGGGGCTGTTTTTCTTTTTTTTTTTCTTCTTTTAATGGCATTTTCTGTTTGTTTTTCTCACTGTAAAAGTATAATTTATATTAACATGTTTGCACTAGAAAATTCAGATAAAAGAAGAAAATGCTAATCAGCCACATTTCGTTCTTAAACTCTTTTTCATTGTGTGGATTCTGAATCACATGGCACACTTTAGGTGGCACCAGGCACATTTGTGTGCTCTGCCGCCCTTCTCTTACTTGTCCACACTCAGGGTGATGCCTTTTCCAGGAGCCCTGGGGTGGAGACACCTGTATTGCTGTAGTGTTTGGGGGTGGTCTGTGCTGCCTGCACAGTGAGGAGTGGGGGAGGCCTTCTGAAAGAGCACTGGGCTGTGATCTCGGCTCTGGCTACGAGTAGCTGAGTGTTCCTTAGCAAGTCCTTTCATTTCTCAAGACCTCAGTTTTCTTCTCTATGAAGAAGAGAAGATGATCCCCACCTTATCTATTGATGAAATAGTGGTTATGAAATGAGACCAAGATTCTTTTGCAGTCTACAAGGCATGGTGTATGCCCCAAAGGGGGACCTCATAGGGTCCAACAAAGAATGCCTTTCTCAGGGGCGTCTGGGTGGCTCAGTTGGTTGAGCATCCGACTCTTCATTTTGGCCCAGGTCATGATCTCAGGGTCGTGAGATGGAGCCCCACATTGGGCTCCACGCTCAGTGCGGAGTCTGCTTATCCTTCTCTCTCTGCTCCTTCCCCTGCTCACACTCCCTCTCTCTCTCAAATAAATGAGTCTTTAAAAAAAAAAAAAAAAGTGTTTCTCCAGCCACCAAACCCAGAGAGGCCTGCTTGCACGTTTTGATCTCTTTTCCACACATGTGCCATTGCCCTCCCTCAGACTCTCTGGACTCTGCTACTGTCGAGGGCAAGAAGCTTTGTCTTTAGTTTCAGCTGACCTTCCTTTGTGATCCTTAACATTCTGGGGTCATCGATGCCTTTGTAATTGGAGAACAGACCTTCTCCAAATTAATAAAAAACTTACGTGGCAGAATTTTTCAGGTAATTTTAGGAGTTTTTGGAAGCTCTGAAATTGAGGTCACAACTGTTGATACAAATAGTACATAATGTGTAGAATATGCATATAACATATATAGTAGTAATACATAAATAAATGGTTAAAAACATAAATATTGGAAATGTATGCTCTAAAATGTTTTACCAACAGGTATAGTTGATCAAAAATAGTCTGGAGAGCACTAGTCTAGAGATAGCTACACGGTCCGGTCCTAGCCTAGCCTACCTCATTTACCAGGACAGGAAACCAGTGAACTTTCAGTTAATCTCGAATTATTTAACACGTAACCACGACCTGAGCTGAATGCAGACACTTAATGACTGAGCCACCCAGGCGCCCTATTTAACACGTAATTTTTAAACCAAGAACCTGAAGCTCGGAAGGACTAAGGCTGCATACCTAATGACCTACCTAACCTTTCTATCCCAGGGTAGGTGCTTAATGAAAGTTTGTGAATTAATCATGAAATGTGGGGCCATATTTTTAAATTACACCTATTTACAAAAAAGCTCAGCCCCTTCGGTTGGTGGGCAGTCAACTGTAGAAGGCTGGAATAGAAGAGGAATGGTTGTCTCCTTCCTAGCTTTTCTTCAGGGGCAGATCTCAAAGCATGAACATGACGCAGAGAGCTGTGAGCAAACCCAAGTGTGATGTGGATTTTATCTGGCAGTTAGGAGGCCTGCCTGAGGGAGCCAGAAGAGAGGGCCTTGATGCCCCTGCTGGAAGGGAGTGATGCTCAAGTGCTGTTTAAATGCTGAGTAATAGCCTTGTGGAACTCTGCGGGCATCTTGTCTTGGGGCTCTGCTAGTTAATGGATTTGTCAGTTGTTGCGGAAATGGGAGTCTGCATGCTGAGTTTCCAGATAACACCCTTGGGGCTGGAGCAGATTCTTGCAGAGGCTTGGTTAGAATTTTGAAAGAACAAATCTAAATTCAAAATGACCTTGAAAAATCAGAGGAATGAGTCATCCCAAGTGGTATGGAGAAAGGCAATTAAAAAAAAAATGTGCACAAGCCTTTCTGCCTTTAAGGACATTGCTTTTAATCTTTAACAAGTTTGTACTGAGTGGTGGTGGGAACAGATGAGGAAACAGAGGGCCAGGGAAGTGAAATAACTTGCTCATAACCAAGGGACAAGCAGACTCCCCACTGAGCAGGGAGCCAATGTGGGGCCCGATCCCAGGACCCTGAGATCATGACCTGAGCCAAAGGCAGATGCTTAATGGACTGAGCCACCCAAGTGCCCCAACTCTTCATTCTTCAGAGTGTTGCTCAGGTGTCCTCTCTTGGCTGCATCCAAGTTTTGTCCATGTATTCCTTTACTTTAACCAGATACTACATGGGTGCCTACAAGGTGCTGTATTAAATAAGCAATATATTTTCATGCAGAAGAAAGAAAATAAAATGCATTGCTGATAAAGTATTTAAATACTCAAAAGAGAATAAAACTAAACCAAATAGAAGGCTCAGGAACTTTCTTTAACATTAGAACCCTTCCTCATGCTATATAAAGAGATATATTAGGTTGAATTAAAGCTTTCTGTGTTTTTTTTTTTTTTTTAAATACTAAATAATAGAAGATTTGGGAACCTAAGCAAGGTAGGAATCCCAAAAGTCTTTTGGGTAAAGATTGGTATATTTGACGACATGAAATGTAAAAAGTTCTGCGTGGCAAAGGACACTATAAACCAAGTGAGGAGACAAATGGGAGAAAATGTTTGCAGCACATATTACAACAGATTGTTGTCCCTTCTGCAGAAAGTCTCCCTACAGATTGACAGGGAGAAGACAAGCAATGGAAAACAACAGGCAGGAAAGGAAATGTGAATGGACAATAAAATACAGCAAGAAACTCGGGCTTACTATACGGCCCAGTTTTTCACGTCCCTGTGGCGAGAATTAAGAACAGTAACATCTATGTGCTGGCGAGGCTTTAGGGAAATACACTCATCTGTTTGTACTGCTCTTGGGTCTGTGCACTGCTACCACCAGTCTCTTTGGAAACATAGCAGTAGTAATTAAAATTTGAAGTATGCACCCTACCCCCCAACAATTCTACTTTTGTGAATATATCTTTTCAGAGATAAAGTGACAGCATGTAAGAACTTACGGATAGAAATACTGCAGCATTGTTTTTTGGTAGCAAACACTGTGGGAGTCTCTCAGGGAGATAGTTCTCCAAATCATGGTGGAGTTTACTATGGAATATAATCACAGTTAAAATAATGAATTAGAGTTAATTACATTCAGTTTCTTGATCCCTATTCAGTAGGGAAAAAGCAAGCCATGGAGTCTTGTGTAATATCGCATTTGTGGGGCACCTGGGTGGCTCAGTTAAGCGTCTGTCTTCAGCTCAGTCATGATCTCTGGGGTCCTGGGATCGAACCCTGCATTGGCCTCTCTGCTCTGAGGAGTCTGCTTCTCCTTCTCCCTCTCCCCCTCCCCCCCACCCCACCCCCTCATTCCACCCCCCCATGCGTGCTCGCACGCTCTCTCTCTCTCTCAAATAAATAAAATCCTTAAAAAAAAAAAATCCCATTTGGTTTTTTTAAAAGTGAGAAAAGGGGAGAAGACCCCCTATTGTATGTATGTATGTGTATTTTTTAAGCATAGAGAAAGCTTTGCTGAGATTATTAACGCCCCACATTGTTAACTTTGCTTATTTCAAGGAGGGTATTGGAGAAAGGGAAAGGAAACTATCATTTTTATGAATTATTTTTGTAATTTTAAAAACAAATGGAATTAAAAATTGTAAAGGGTGATTAGTGCTTCAAAGTATGTATAGGATAGTATAAAAGAATTTATCCCTTTGCCCTCTATGCCAGCACTATAATTTACGACACATATTACATGGCTTTATTATTACGTTATAGCTCATTGTATTTTATAGGCCTGGCACGTGGCTGTATGATACCCAGTATTTTCCGAAGGAAGGAAAAAGGACTTGTTCCAGGAGACTTTACTACATGCGTTGAGCATTTGACTTTGCACTGTGTGCCAGGGCCGGTGCTGGGGACCAGGTGAACAACAACAGATTAGGTAACGCTGGGAACTCGGACATTGCAGGAGGCTGTGGACAGAGTGAATGACAAACTTGCCTGGGAGGTTACACTTACCTTTGATCTTGAAAGAGACAGGTTGAGGCCTGGAACTGTGATGGAGCCAGGCGGACTGGAGAACCTGAGGTGGGCTGTGTGGCCCCAGCGCAGCGATCCTTCTACCCAGGCTGTGCTCCCGGAGAGCTCTCTGAGCTGGGGAGGCTGAAATGATAAACACAGTTGCGCGGGACTCTTGACACAGAAGATGACTTACATAAAGACACAGGGAGAGAAGCTGGCCTCTCAGGAAGGAGAGTATGGGAAGTTACGGAAGTGAGACTCACTTCGGGGGGAGGGATGGTTTCTCCCCTATCATAAACACCCACCGTAGGCCAGATGCTGGAGGAGGTGCGCTATAGGCTTTCCCTGTCCTGTTCACATAGTAACCCCATCAAGAAGCCTTTACTGCAGTTAAGAAAGTAGAGTCCGAGATGATGATACAGTTTGTCTTAGATCCACAGCTGGTAAATGGAAGACCGAGGATTTGATCCACAGTCTTATGTACCCTAGAACCCTCCAAGAAATACCGTGATGTTTCGATTATACCTGAACATCCATTAACATCAGAACTTCAGCTCTCCATCTCAGGGTGAATGAAAGTAATAAAGATCTTTCTGGAGGCTTACCATGTACTTTATAGATTATACATCTGTCACATTTCACATACGAAAACCGAGACCAGGGACACCTGGGTGGCTCAGTCGGTGAAGCATCTGCCTTCAGCTCAGATCATGATCCTGGGATCCTGGGATCAAGTCCCACATCAGGCTCCTTGCTCAGCGGGGAACTTGCTTCTCCCTCTGCCTGCCACTCCCCCTGCTTGTGCTCTCTCTCTCTCTCTCTCTCTCTCTCTCTGACAAATAAATAAAATCTTAAAAAAGAAAAAAAAGAAAGACCCAGAAAAATGCCTTTTCCAAGGTCACAGATGGCCAGTCTGGACCAAAGGGAGTTTCAAACCCAGGTCTCCGTGCCACTTAGGCTCATGTCCTTTCATCATATGATGCCTCAGTAAACATTAGGTGGTGCTTGGTCAGGGTTGGGGAGCTCTTGAGGATGGATTTATTATTAATGCTTTCAAGGCTTTTACTCATTAAATAGAAATAATCCTTCATGGTTTTATAATCTTCTCTGCTCCTGCTGCTACTGTTTTCCCAAAAGAGCTTTCACATTAATTATGACATCTTTACCTCTTAGCATTCAATCTCAAGGAGTAGGCTGGGTGTAGGTATTATTAGACCTGTTTTATAGATGAAATTAGGCCCCTGAGAGCCTTAGTCACCTGACCAGAGTCACATGATAGCGGCTAGAGCTAAGACCTAGATTTTCAGGTCCCTCAGTCACTTGCCGTCTGGCTCAAAAATAGCAGACTTCTGGGGGTTCCCGCACTTAACCGAGCATAAGGGTTAAGAACACAGGCTCTACAGGCAGTGTCTGTCGTCACCACTTAGCTAGGTGACCTTGGGCATTCTGCTTCACTTCCTGAACCAGTCCCTGCATCTGGAAAGTGGGGATAAGATTAGCACATCATGCTGAGCATCCAGTGAAGTAGTGAAGGACAAAAGCACCGTTCCTGGCCCAAAAAGTAATCAAAAGTGTAACCGCAATTAATTGTTCTTGTAATTAGTTATTAACAATTATTACCACTGTTATTATGTCGTCATTATCGAGGAACAGGAGGTCTTATTCCCCTTTGTTTCTTAGTGTTTATCATATAGTAAACCCCAAATAGGTATTTGTGGCACGTGTCATGGCATCCTTGACAGTGTTTGCTGAGTCTGTCCATAGAAAAGGATGGGTTTGGAATCACATGAGACTGGGTTCCAATGTGGATTCACCAGCGATTTTCACTTTTCTTCTCTATAAAACATTGCCCTGAAGGAGTTTTAGGATATTCAGTGTGATGTATCCCACTACACAGTCGGTGCCAAATAAGGAGCAGCCGTAATTACAGTGACAGAGAATCAACGGTTGGGTTCACAGGCCAGTTGGGAAGTTTTGTGAAAGTTTCCCAGTTTGATAAGGCATAGCACAGGGTGAGAATTAGGCAAACATCCCTCAGAGAAAGGCCTGTTTACTATTTGCTGTGGTTCTGAAAATTCTAAGTAGGGCCTCATTGGAGGAATATACAAGACATTTTTAAAGAATATTATTTAAAAAAAAAAAAGGAATATTGAATTTTAATGTATTCTCAGGGCACGTGTTACTACCAGCCCCTTGGAAGGTATACTCTTAGGGCTGTCCCTGACTTCGGAGTGTTGCTGGAAGCCTCTGCCCCTGGCGTGAGGATGCCAGGCTGACTCCACCGCAGTGGCCTCTGATGGGCAGCCTGCTGCTGTCATCACTGTTGTCCTTGTCATGAACATTTACTCAGCTTATCGTGCACCATGCACTTGGCATGCAGTAAATTAATCTCCATAATACCTCTGAGAGGTAAATAACCATTGTTATGTCCATTTTACAGCTGGGGAAGATGAGGCTTAGGAAGGTAAGTTACTTGACCAAAACACCACACAGGTTTAGGGATAGACCTGGGATTTGATCCCAGATCTTTCTCACTTTAGGATGTGGGAGAGAGTCCTCAGCTCTGAGATACTAAAAAAGCCTAAGAGTAAAATCCCTTATTTAGGAGCGGTGTGACCTGGGACACGTTTTTGCCTCTAAATAATGAGGCTGATAACAGTACTTACCTTCCAGTCCTGTTAGTAAGAGTGAATGAAGCAATGGACGTGAAGTGCTTAGTGCAGTGACTAGGGTACACTGAGTACTCGACAAGCTAGCTGTTATCACTATCGGTACTGAAATAGTGAATCACTGCTTTGGTATTGCTGTGGGGCTTAAATGTTGAAATGTATATAAAGGCCCTTTCAAGCTGCATGGAACATCTTAGGTGATTAGTATATGTAAGTCATCACCCCAAAGGAATGCCAGCGGTTGAAATCCTAAGTGGCCCTTTCTGGTTCGGCTGGTAAAACTTTATTATTTGGTCCTTTTTTCAGAACTGAAAAGAGTTACCTAGCTCTTGGAATTGTCTTACATTCTGCAACAATACCATGAATGCCAGAAATTCCCTACAGATAATTCGAAAAGCATGAATCTCCATAATGGCTGGGTCAGATTTCTCTCTTTTCCTTGTTCTTTTCTTTTATCCAGTCTCCATCCTCACTGGCTTTCCCCAGCACCCACTTTACCAACTTCCCAAAAGTCTGCCAGCACTTAGGTAGACCGAGGATCCTAAAACAGAGCGTAGTCTATTCCCCGAAAGGTCCTGATCAGGCAGTTTTCTGCCTCATCGGCCCTCCTCTTCAGTTACACCTGTATCTGTGACAGTGGCCCCCACCACAGCCCTGTATTTCTCTCTTCTTCCCTAAACCCCTGAATGTACCTTTTGTTTATCTGCTTGCTGCACTCCTCCCTCGGCCTCTGCCCTTGGTCTGTCCTCCACCAGAACCCTTTCTCTCTGCCCTCTCCCTCTGCACCTGCTGAAAACCAGCTCGGTAAGCCCTTCACTCTGTACAAAGGGATGCATGTGTTTACAGAATTTTGCTAGTGAATTGTCACTGTTAGATTTAAAAACTTAAAACATGAGACATATGTTCCTGTGCTGTTTGATTTTAAATACGTCTCCCTGATTTATAACTAATCCCAGAGGTAATAGTGACTGATTTTTTTGGAGGCAGGTGCTACATGCCAGGTACTGTTCTAAGCACCTTACAGTTAATTCCCATTATTTCTGCCCTCAACAGGATTATTAGTACTGTCCCCGGGTACACCTCACTAAACCAGGATTCTTAAGATGTATCTACAGTGGGAGAGTTCACACATACATACATATGTTCAATTAACATACACACACTTATGCACATAAATTTATGTGTTGACTGTATGGTGGTTCATTTCTGGAATTAGCAAAACATACAGGACCCATGACTTCACCTGTACTTACTTACCAGTCTCCCCTTCCACCTCTCTCATGTCACATTTGATGTTCCACCTTCCCGTTAAGCCTCATTCTTACTTGCAGGGTTCTGGTGAGGGTTAAATATGATATTGTAGAAAGCATTTGGGTCCAAGAAGGTTCTCAACAAATGCCAGTTCTCCCTTCCTGAGGCCTGTGTCTGCCCGAGCCAGGTCTGTCTTGTTTTTTGAGGAGTCCGTCATCTCTGATAGACTAAGAGCTTCTCGTAATTCTTTCTAAACTCTGCATGCCATTCCAAACTCAGGAGAGTGGTTTTGTCTAGGGAGGGAGGGAAGAGATCGGAATTGGGGGAGAGAGGAAGCATTCTGTGGCACTTTATTTCTTAAACTGGTTGGTGGGTACATGAGTGTTCTGTTAATCTGAAGATTATGATATATGTCTTCTGAAATATTTTCTAATTACTAGCAAACAAACGAAAATCCTCTATGCTTGTGTTTTACTAGAGACACTTCTTTGAATGCAGTTGAACGGGCAGCTGAATTGCCTTTTTGCTAGCCTCCAAAAGCAGAAGAGGGTGTCGGGTCTGGTGGGATTCTCTGGGGTGAGGTGAGGCTGTTTTGTCCTCAGACAAAAGGTTATCAGGGGTAACTCCAGTTTATGAGGAGACCAGACACATGCATCCTGTCTGTCGAGCGCTGATGTGGCCTTTCTTTTGTGTGTTTCTGAGCCGCTTCCCTCCGTTACTTGGGCACTAACCAGAGCTGCATTTTATCTTTTTTAATATCTCAGGCTAAAATGCTGACATCCACTGTAGGCATCATGAATTTTTGATGCGGTGATGATTGGAAGGCTGCTGGGCCTCACTTCATTTCGCTGGAGCGCTGTGACACGTTTCCTTCAGTGCAGACTTCCTTCTTGGGCCGTGCCCCCGTGCGGACTCACGGTTGGTTCCGTGAGGGCCCCTGGCTCCCGGGCAGTCATCAAGAGTGTATTTGAGAATGCAGTACTTAGATTTTTCTCTCAATTATTCAGCAATCTAGGAGGTTTAAGAAGGGAATGCTTCTGAAATTCCTAAAAAGGAAATCAACAAATCGAAGTCAACCGATATTTATGGAGCCCTCACTCCTTAAGCACAGCTCAGGGAAAAACAACAAACACAGTGGTATTAGTTGGGGAGGGACGTGGAGGTGAGCTAGAGGTAATCCCAGTCTCTCGTGGTCTGGTGGCAAGGGAAGATCTGAACTTAAACAAAAATGATGTGATGTGGTGGAAAATACTGCAAAATAGGTGCAGAGAATTATAGGCAAGGAATGATTATTGCCAGCTAAGGGAAGGCTTTCTAAAGAGGTATTGAAGGAAGCCTTTAGAGATACGATTTTGCTAGACATGATATTGTTAGGTACTTACCGTTCATTTATTCGTTCAGTAAATATTATGCCTCTCCTGGGGGCCTGCATACAAATCTGTGCCTCCCTGTTCTCTACCACAAAGGAAGAGAGAAGTGGGGAGTCCAGATATCTGAAATGCCTCCCCGAGGAAGTGGTGTACCTTGGCTCCAGTCATACTTCCTTGCTCGTGTGTATCATGTTCCATGCCTGCTTCCCTTAGGGGTGTAGAGATGTGCGGTGCTGCTTCCCAGAGCCTGCTAGGATGGGGCACCTGGGTTTCTGTTATAAGTGCTAATAACATCTGATAGAAGAGTCACAGATCTGATGCACAATTTAACAGAATCACACTGGATGCTGTCTTGATAGTAGACTGTCGGTGAGCAAGAACTGCAATAAAGAGACTTGTAGGAAGCTTTTGCAGTGGTCAGGGTAAGAAATGATGTTAGATAGGGTTGATACCCGTGGGGGTAGTGAGAAGTCAGATTTTGGTTGTATTTTAAAGGTAAAGGCAATAAATAGGATTTGCCAATGGGCTACATCTGGGGTGTGAGAAAGAGAAAAGTCAGTATGACTTTGATGGGTTTCAGCCTGAATGACTACAAGAATGTATTTGCCATTAGCTGACCAAGATATAAGGGTCTGCAGAAAAAGAGGGTTGGGGGCAGAACATTAAGGTTTGCTTTTAGCATGTTGAGTTGAGAGTCTTTGGGCATCCCAGTGGAGATACTGTGAATAGCAGTTGATGTAGAAGTCTGTATTTCAGGGGTGGGGTCTGTGCTGGGGCTATCAGTTTGGGAGTTGTCAACTGATAGAAGCTCTCCAAAACCACAGACAAGGTGAGATGCGGAGAATGAGCATAGACAGAGAAGAGGAAAGGCCCTGGGCTCTCCAACATGAGGAGGTCAGGGAGATGAAGATCCAGCAAAGACAGTGGAAAGGAGCAGACATGAGATAGGTGGACAGTCAAGAGAGTGTGGTATCCTGGAAGTCAAGTAGAGAAAGTGTTTCAGGGAGGTGGGAGCAGTTATTTATGGAACACTCACTCTTTTGAGAAACTTTGGATACTTTGTATCAGCTCATCAGCACCCCAATCATGTAAGATAGTATTAGTCTCATTTGACAGATTGGAAAACCAAAGCTCAGAGTGAGGAAATTTATTAATGCCTCTGATGGGCCCTAAAAGTTAAAAAACTGGTAAGTTAGCAAGCTTATAGGTGGTGAACTTCAGACTTCAAACATAAATCCATCTGATCCACGCCTGCACGATTTGCACCAAGAGATTGTATGTGAAAAAAAAAATTTTTTAAAAACGCTGTTCCTCAGACCTGAGGCTTAGAATTAAAGGAAATTAAGTTGAGTTGCAGAGAAAGAAACATGTTAGAACCCATGGATTCTTCTTTTGCATTTCAAGATAGATTTTTTTTTAAGATTTTATTTATTTATTTGAGAGAGAGAATGCGTGTGTGAGTGGGGGAGAGGGGTAGAGGGAGAAGGAGAAGCAGGCTCCCCACTGAGCCTAAGGCAGACACTTAACCGAATGAGCCACCCAGGTACCCCAAGGTTGATTTTCTAAAGAGAATTTTCTCCTTGTTCCCTGATCATCATAGTTTCTTAATGGAAACTCAGTGTGCTTTAAAATGTGATGATAATTTGACCCCTCACCTGTGGGGGTCCATGGGATTAACTGGGATGTAGGTGAACTGAACACTATAGAAGAACAGGAAATCTCCTTTAAGAGTGGGTGAAGACATTCAGTGCCCTGCTGACCACCTCTGGACATGTTCAATGAATAATTGATGCAATTTCTCTTTGCTTTCCTTTTAAGAGTTTCTAGTGATCAATCAGGGTTCAAAATAACTCGTCATCGTGGCAGATAATAGCTCAGACTCCTCTCTCTTTCTTTTTAGATCACGTACAAAATGAAGAAAACTATGCACAAGTTCTTGACAAGTTTGGAAGTAATTTTTTAAGTCGAGACAACCCAGATCTTGGCACCGCTTTTGTCAAGTTTTCTACTCTTACAAAGGAACTGTCCACGCTGCTGAAAAATCTGGTAAGCCATGGCCTAAGGGATTTTTTTTTTTTAATTACAGGGTGACCAAAGTGCAATAAGAAGATAAAGAGAACAATCTAATAATCTCCCCGACCCCCGGTCCTGGGGGTGAAAAAAATTAAAATAAAAAAAATTTTTTAAAGTCTCAGGTATGGAGCCACATATATATATATTTAAAAAAAAAAAATACCGTAAAATTCCTAGATCCAGCTGATAGCAGGGGTTAGATCTCTTGAGTCAGAGAAGCTGGTTAACCTGAATTCTCTTGCACATTCTGCCACTATTTCAGTTTGGGTTTTGTTTCAGATAGTTTTTAACAACTGTTGCTTTTTAGTTAGTTGAAAGGGTGATGATGATTTCTGTGTCAAACATACTCTGGAAGTAGGCACTGTAAGTGTTATACCTCACTTGTATGAAGACGAGCATGCGTCTTGGTCCCTGCTTTACAAATAACGAACCTTCCCAGTTCCTCACATCCTTTTAACCCCCTACCGAGAAAAAGATTTTGAGATTGAGGGAATCCATGGTTACAGAAGGTGATGACAAGAATCCCTAAAAACCTTGGACAGGAGAGGTGCTGGCCCCAGGAGGCAGACACAGAGTTGAGGGCGGGGCAGTCTCTGGGGTGGGCACCGGTGTCTGGATTCCCGCCCTCACACCCTGTTGACACTGAGAAGGTTCATTCTGGGTAGTGCTACCACTCACACTTTCTTATGCATTAATTTAAGCAAGTCTGTCTTCTCCAAACTCCCGAGATAGAGGTACAGGGAGGTTGAATGGTGCCAGAGGAAAACTATATCATACTTTTTCCTTGTCTCTTTCCTGAGGAACAGGAGCTGCTTCTTCCCCTCCCCCAGTCTCTCAATATGACACCTTTGCCTCCTTTAAGAACTCAGGCTCAAGGTGTCTTGACCTGGGTCAGTTTCTGTTAGACAGGCTTCTTTGGCCTTACAGGAGAGTCTTGTCACAGGTCTGTTTGATACAGATGCCTACCCAGATGGGTACCCAGTATTGGAAAAATGAAGATGACCTTTCTGTAGTGTATTAACCTGGATATTTGACCAGTCAGAATATCCTCTTTTTTTTTTCCTTTCGTACTAGATAAATACATGCACGTGTCTGTCTTCCTCACAGCTTAATTCTAATTTGTGGTTTAATGCCATTGAATTAGTCTCCTATAGTGACAGCTAATCGTAAAATAAAGGTTGAGAATGGAAATATGTCTTATTTTCAAAAACTTCAGAAAGGGTAATTTTGAACTTAGGACCAATACATTCCTACACTTTGGGGTTTATCTGACAAATCCATGATACCTCTGTAAATCTTGGGAGTAGTTAAATCTCTTATATTCAGAAGAGGCCCTCATTTCTCCTTCCTCTGGCTACTGCCTGTCTTTCTGCTGATGGCATTGCTCAAAGGCTATGTGGTGGGAAGAAAGGAAGTGAAACAGGACTCCCGACTATTCACTTGGGTAATAACTGGTAACAGACTTGCTCAGGGAGGAAGTTCTGTTTTCCCCCGAGCTAGGTGTTTTCACAGGGATATCTTGCTAACCTTTAGTTTCCGGGACGCCAGATGTATTTGGCTTTAGTTGAGATTCATCACTTGCACGTTCCCTGGACCAATCCATTCCTTCACTCCCCTCCACTGTGGGTCCCTGCCCACAGTGCATGTTGGCCCCACAAGGCAGCGGTCACTCGGGCATCATTCATCGTCTGTATTTGCTTACCCAGTAATACATTTGCTAACCGCCCTACAGAAACCACTGATATTTATTGAACACTTTGGTGAACCTGGCAATGTGCATGTGTAGATTTCTTATTCAGCATCTTAAAACAATCCTGTGGTTATTATATCTTCAATCCAGATGAGAAAGTTGAGGCACATTATTACTTAACTTGTCCAGGTACATTGTTAGTAAGTAGACATGTGCCCGAGTCCACTGTCTTTACCACCCTACTCTGTAATACTGCCTCTCTCATCTGCCTTGGTGGTTCAGTGTTCAAGCTGATGGCGGGGTTAGACCTAGGTGTTAGGAGACACACCTTGTTAGTTGTGTTTCCCCATCGAGAAATGCTGATCTCACTGGTTCCCTAAACTTACTCCAAGCTGCAGGCCCTCTTCTTTCCTGTCTACTCTCCTTTAAGGGTGAGAAGTCTAAGAAAGATCTAATAGAAATTGCTAGAAGGCCCAATTCATTTAATTCAAAAAACAAAAACCAACATGTTTCCCTTTGAAGAGAGTGGTGGCATTCTGATGAGGGAGCAGGTAGACAAATGTGTTTGTACTCTAGTTGGTTACTAAGGGAACACTCTCCTGATGAGTAAAAAGCCAGTCCCTGGAGTTTATACAACCTGACAACAGTTTCAACAGCTTCCTGCTTCCCTTTTTATGTTCTGCCAGGAAAGGATAGAGCAGACCCGACAGGCGGATGGGGCCAAGCCTTGGAGCCGAGAGCTCAGAGGAAGGCCCGCCCCCAGGAGGGAGAAGGGTCCGGGCCAGCTTGCAGCACCTCTAGTCCCCAGATGAGGAGCTTGTCGAAGCTTTGAGTATTTCTCAGGAGAGCCCCAAAAACCCTATTCTCTTAAGCTAGTGGAGTCTGGAAACATTAAGCAATAATGGTTACAGGTGGAATTTAGGGAGTAAGATAAAAGAAGATACTTTGGCCTTTTTAGCCTTTCCAAATTGTATCCTTAATCTAACCAGCAAATACCAGATGTCTGCTGTGGCACATACTGAAAAATGTCATTTTCTAATTAAGATAGTACATATAATGGGTATTTTAATAATTTTTATTGAAATATTAAAGTAGAGGAAAGGGTAGATTTGGGGGTCAGGTCTAGCTTTCTGCTCTTGACTAACTCTAAAAAGAGAAGAACTTTCATCGTGTTACTTATAAGTCATCCGTATTGTGAGTGTATCGGGTTGAGGTATTTCTAAAAGGGTTGGTCCTGAGAAATACGACCCACCAAGTGATGATAACTGTCTCATCGCTACGTGGATTTGTTTTCATTTCCTAGCGGTCAGTGATTGTGGAGGGTTGGATGAGCAGGTGGGAGGAGCTGCGCGGATGTTGGCGTTAACATCAGACGGGGCTAAGGCTGTCTGCCCTCGTCCAGCTTACGACTGCTAACTGGCCAACATTTGGGGGCTGCAGGGAGGATCGTAGTTGTAACCATTTACCCTGTGGGCCTGTACCAGAGTCGACGGACCAAGTCAGGTTTAAAGAACTCACTTTTCTTCCTGTCCTTCCCCTCCACATACTAGAAAACGGTTTCTGGAGAAAGTTGTTGGACCTCCTAATGGAGGATGAGGGAGGCTGGGAAGGCTAGGGGTTGGGAGTTGGGTACCTGTCACACCTGGAAGGCCAGCTCCCAGCAGAGTAGCCTCACTGCGAATGGTTGGACTTCTCCAGTGCTAGTCTCCTTACCTGTCACCTGGTAGCGTGGGACCTGATTGAGATCAGAGGATTGAATCACTAAGCACAGTATTTGACATGTGGAATTTGCTTAACAAATACAAGTTTTTATTCTCTTATTTATAATTATATTTAATTTGTAATTATTATTACATCTTCTCATTTGATCTTTATGGCTACTCCCTGGGTAGAGGCAGGTATGAATAGTCCTGTTCCATTTTACAGATAAGTGCACCAAATCTCCAAAGAATAATGTGCCTGGGAAATAGTGGTTTGGGGGCTTGATTCCAGGTTCCCTGACATGCACCGTTCCAGCGACGCTAACTCCCAACAGTTACAGAGTAACAGCATTCATTGCCTTTATAGATTGTGGGTGCTTACGGCCCACCTGACTTGGCTAGAACCTATACGGGTCGCCATCAACCCATTTGTGTTTAGCTTTGAAAACTCTCTCACTTTTTCTCTTTCATTTCCCTCATCAGTGAGTTATAATAAATTGGAAAAAGAGAGCGTTGTTAGCTAGTAACTCACAAACTTGAGGTCTTAGGACCCCAATCTTAAAAATGATCAAGGACACTGAAGACTTCTTGTTCTTGTCAATGTGGAACATTTCTATTCATACTTACTGTGTTATAATTTAAAATTGAGAAATTTTAAAGTCTCTTAATTCATTTTGTTGCAATATGCTGTTTGGTTGAAGTAGACAAAAAGTACAGCCTCATGCAGATCTACATATTGGAACGAAAGAGGAGCACTTGAAGAATTAAGGTGATTCTCAGTATTCTTCTTTGATGCTGTATCAAAACTTGACAAGTGTTAGTTTCTTTGTAGTTAATAGCCATGTGAATCTGAAACCATATGTGTGACAGGCTCACTTTATCCATTTTTGAGAAAATGTTTGCCAAATACCCACATCTCACTACCACAGTTAGTCAGTCTTTCAAGGAAAAAAAAATGGTGACCCATTAAAAAGCTGATGGACAAGGGGCAGCTTTGTGGCTCAGTCAGTTAAGCATCCTACTGTTGGTTTCAGCTCCAGGGTATGATCTCGGGGTCATAAGATCAAGCCCCACGTTGGGCTCCACACTGAGCATGGAGCCTGCTTGGGATTCTCTCTCTCTCCCTCTTCCATCCCCCCCCCACTTGCACACACACTCTCTCTCTCTAAAAAAAGAAAAACTGGAGGGAAGCTGACAGACAAAATCAGCTATTTTAGCTTGCAACTCAAAATACTGTGTAAGTGCTTTTTCTCAAGATAACCGTCATATTTTGGTGTGCCTTGAGAGTGGTTTGTGCATACTTCCTGTTAAACAGAATGTAAGAAGGATGTACTCAGGGGTTGATATGTAAACAAATCAGTAATTTTTACTGTTTCATCCTGGGCATTTTTAAATGAAATTACGCTCTCCTCCCCCCCAAACCCCGCCCACAAGAGCATGACCATGAAGAATACAGTGACCTAGGCTGGTGTTGAGCAGGACACCAGTGGCTTTACCTCCATTACTTCTGTACTGTCCATGCTAATGTCTAAACGGTGGAAAAAGTCAGATAAAATCTCAGTATTATTATGAAAGTACTTTTGACCCCGGGACCTCTAGGGGCCTGTGGACCACGCCTTGAGGCCCACTGGCGTAAGAATTCACTGGCTGTGATTCCGGCCCCAGCCCTGAGTGGGTTGATAACATGGCCTGACTTAGAAGCATAAATGTCCTCACGGGGAGAATGAGGAAGAATACCTTCCGCGCCCTATGGTTTATGAGGATCGTCATACCACACACATGAGAAACTTTGTAAGCTGCGAAGTCCTTGAGTCACACGCAGTGGGCTGTTACTGTATTAATAGACTCCACTAATATTAATATTGCTGTGGCATTAATAGCCACTGCAGGAGACTTTATTTATGTATTTTTTTCTTATTATAAGAAGAACACATGCCTGATGGGGAAAATTTAGAATCCAAAGAGAAAATTGCAGTTTCTCTTTTATATTCTCCCTTCCCAGGAATAACCGTCATTGATATTTGGGGTTTATCTTTCTAGTCCTCTTTTCTGCACCTTTTTTCCCCCCAAGTAGACGAAATCATGTTCTGAGCAACTTTGTATTTCACTAGATTTCACTTAGTGTTGACATTGGAGCGTTTGCACTTCCCCTCGTTGGGACAAATTACAGATTCAGAAGCTTGAGAGGATCTGACTTCCCAAAGAATGCCCCGTGATGGATTCATCATCCTTGGCCGTTCAGCTCTTGTCCCCATGGCTGCCTTGTCCCACCCCTGTGGTGAGAGCCAGTGCTGGGGACATCTGCTTGATGGCAGCCCAGGTACTCAGGAAAGAGGAGCTCCCGGGACTTACTGTCCAGTGGGACTACCCACGTACATACAAGAAGGTCTTCTGTCTTTTGCTTTCTGTGTGCTTTTGACATCTTCAAGTGAAAACATCAAGTTCTGTAAATGGGTGACTTTCATCAAGGTAACATTGCCATTTGTATATTTTTCGGATTAAAGTCCAAGTCATCCAAAATTACAGAGATGGAGAGTGGATCAGTGGTTACCAGAGATTGGAGAAGGGGTCAGGGGCTCCTGAGGGAGTTTCTTTGTGTTGATAGAACAGTTCTCTAACTTGATTGTGGTGTGGTTGTACCGACCTATATGTGTGGTAAAATACCACCGAACCATATGCAGACATACCAAAAAATGAGTGCATGCAAAACTGATGAAATTCAAATAAGATCTATAGCCTAGCTGATCGTCTTGAGCCAGTGTGGCTTCCGGGTTTTGATAATGTCCTGTGTAAGCTGTTAACTTTGTAAGGTGTTACTCTTGGGGGAAGCTGGTTGAGGATACAAGGGACCTCTCTGTACCATTTTTGCAACTGTTTGTGAGTCTTTAATTTTTCCAAAATAGAAAGTTTATGTAAAAGTATAAATCATCAAATTCTGGTCAGGGAGAGAGAGTGGGGGAAAATCTTGAATGATACAGCTTTTGTTATATGAAAATTTCAGTGTAAAACAAAATGTGCCCAGCAAAACGCAAGCCCTCACTTTTCTGCTGTGTCATCAGATCTGTAATCCCACTTCCTCTGCACTTTGATAGGTTTTCTAAACCAGTCTTTATTCATGTTTTCAGTTGCTCCCTCTAGTTCAAGTCCTTTTTGTGGCCACTGTTCCCTAAACGTGAAGTGATGAGCTCTTTCCCCTCAGAAGCCAGTCTCTTTGTCACGTGTGCCTATGGCTAGGGAATGCTGCCTCTTAGTGGCGAGAAGCCAGAGAAATGTGGACATGATCTATTTTGTAGATGTCTTTAATATGTGTACGGCCGGGTTTTAAGTGAGAAGTACCTCTCATAGCGTTTGGTTCACAGCATACATTTCGTAGATAATAGCATTTTTTTTAATGATTAGAAATGTTTCTTTAGTTGATTTACCAGTCTCTATGAATTTGTCCTTCCTCTAGTGAAAGATGCCCTCATAATCAAAGCCAGCTCCCGATGTAACAAATTACTTGTTGAGGGGCGCCTGGGTGGCTCAGTTAAGCGTCTGCCTTCGGCTCAGGTCACGATCCCAGAGTCATGGATCGAGCCCCTCAGCGAGGAGTCTGCTTTCCCCTCTGTCCCTCACCCCCCTCTCTCTATCAAATAAATAAATTTTAAAAATCTTAATTTAAAAAAAAATTACTTGTTGTTTCTGGATTATAGACTGTTTCTTGCTTCTGTGCCTTTGTACCTTTCGTTCCTTCTATTTTTATTATCATTTAGTAGTTAACATTAATGATACTTTCTTTATAATGCATCCTTGTTAAAAAGGGAAAAAAGAAGAAGGAAAAGAAAGGATGATCTTTTAGAGTTTTAGTGTTTCGAAGTATTTTTATTATTCATTTGGTTAAATATATGGAACCAAAATTATGTTCAGTCTTTTTTTCTTTTAAGTCATTGCAAAGAAAGCAGTTGAAGTTGTTGCTTGCTAAACACTGCTAGGTCTGCTCTCCTGCTAGCATCCCATCATTGCCTGTGATCCAGGGAGAGAAATGAAGGAGTCAACAGAGCATTGCATCCACTACTTAATCACCAAACCACAAAATCGGACAGGAAAGGAATAACTGATGGATGGAAATAGGTTCTCAATGGGTAAGGAAAACTATTTGAACCATACCCCAAAGACCCCCAGCGTAGGATCAGTTTTAGAAAATACATGTAAAACCTCTTTTAAAAGGAGGTGCCGAGAAGGATTCTGGTTCAGCCAGGACTGTCCACGCCTTCTCTTCCCTGAGCCTTTGGACAGTTCTGTAGCTTGCACAACAGCTTCAGTCCCCTGTAACAGAGGACAGTTATTGCTTCAGAGCTGTTGAAGCAAAGGAAAGATTTCTCCAGCTGCATAGCATTTCCTGTTTGCAGTCTCTGACTGCAAGGTATGTGGTCCAGTTAAGGATTTATTTTTAATTTTTCTTCTTTTCTTCCCCCTTAAAAGAGAATAGCCAAGAAGCATGCAGGTTGGATCTCGATTTATAGCTGACAGATTATTTCTCAAGTTCTTCTTTGAAATGCTGCAAAATGTAGAGCATGAGTATGCTCAACAGTCAGTTGGTAGCCCCTGGATTATAGAATACGTCTTAACAACCTTATCTTTCTGCACAATGGTAATCCATAATTGGAAGGGTTTAGCATTTGATCTGCCAGACGTCCCCTCATGTCTGGGCATGCTTTACTGACAGTTGATATTGTGAGACCTTTCATGAAATGAGATCTATCCACATGGGTAAGAGGGAGGTTTTCTTTTCCTCTTCTCTTACAAAAGTTGTACATGTTTACTGTAAAAATTTGAGAAATACGGAAAATTTTAAATGAAATAAAGATCAGTATATAATCCCAGCTTCCGTTAATACTCATAATATGCTCTGTCCTTTGAAACATCTTTATAGATTTATATAAAGAGAAGCTGATAAAATTCAGAATTTTACAGATTCCAGAGTGGTGGCAGAGTGCATATGCCATATATTGTATAACATCCCTTCTCCGACCCCCCATGACTTTTCAGGCAGGTCCTCATAATTAGACACAATCTGTTTTTTGCAGTGAGACTTGTGAATATTTACCTGAAATGACATGGAGACTCCAAAGAGTCCCACCTCAATTCAGGTCAAAGCTTACCACCACGAGAATCAGGTTAGATCAGGTTTTGCTGCTAACTGAGTTTTAGAAAAAACAAACTTGGGGCACCTGGGTGGCTCAGTCAGTTAAGCTTCCAGCTCTTGGTTTCCACTCAGGTCATGATCTTGGGGTCGTGAGATCGAGCCCTGCATTGGGGGCTCCGTGCTCAGCAGGCAGACTGCTTGAGATTCTCTCTCTCCCTCTCCCCACTCATGCACAATGCTCTCTCTCTAAAATAAATAAATCTTAAAAAAAATGTTTTTAAATAAATAAAACTTGTATTATACATACACTTTGCAAACTTTATTTAAAGCCTGTTATGTTAGCTCTCTAGGACTATACAAATAAAATTGCAGAATCGCTTTAACAGGCTACATTGTATATTTCATGGTATAACTAAGCCATAATCGATTCCCTATATAGAATTAGAATTTTACGCTCATCAGTACGGGAGTACCGTGTCTTAAATACATCCAATATACAGAAATCCTGTGGTATCCCTGGGCTGAACTTAAAAATGGTTTATTTTTCTTTTGGCTTTTTTTTTTTTTTACATTAAAAACATTGTAAATAGGAAGTTCAAATAATGTCTTTTAAGCAGGATTGAATCTTCTTCTTGTGACTTTTGCATGCAGTGAAGAACACTCTTCATTTAAAATGTGTTTGTGGTTGTCCCATGTTACTCCACTTGAAACAGACTCACACACAGCGTCTCCATGCTAGCAGAGACTTAGGTTTTAGAGCTGCAGTTCTGTGAGAGAGGAAGGAGAGAGAAACTGGCCCCTTGTTGGAGGAGAAGGTTTCATTAGCCATAAGAGAGGACTGAACATGGGGGAGAAAGTCTCAGGTTGGCGCTGGAATGCTTGGGATGTTCCTAACGTTCACTTATCAGTATCTCTCTTCAAGGTTGAGCTGATCTCACCCTCAGAGACCTTCAGGCAGGTAAAGTTTTCATTATTCCTATGGTTAAGTTTTATTTATGTAAGTAACAATGATAACATAATAATGTGTATTTAGAGTTGCTTCCTATAGCCCAAGCACCGTGTTAAGCACTTTATGTGTTGTACTCGCTAGAAGGGGCTAGCATGTGCTGCAGTAATAGATTCACCCCCAGATCTCCATGGCTTCACATAGGAAGGGTTCTTTCCTCCTCACGTCCCATGACTACAGAGGGGGTCTGCTCCACACGCTAACAGTCATTCAGAGGCCGCCCCATCCCCACAGGGTGCTCCATGGCAGAGGAGAAGAGGCTCCAGAATCATGTGAAGGCTCATCACCGCTTCCCCTGATGTATTAGTTCGCTACCTTAAACTGCGTTCTTGGCCCCACTGCTGGGAGACAGGAAATAGAAGGGAGCAAGTAGAATATTTGGTGAGCATTACTGTTTCTGCCTCATCGATTCTGACACCAGCCCTACCAGTTAGTAGCCATAATTATCCTTATCGAACAGTAGAGGAAACTGAGGCACAGAGCACTTAGGTAGGTATCAGAGCCAGCATTCAGACCTAGGTGGTCTGCTCCAGGGCCCATGCTTTTAAGAAGTACACTGGACTGCCTCTCAGGATGTGGACATCCTTTTATGGGCCTCGTATAAAGTTTACTTTTAATTTATTTAAGGAGAAAGGATTGATTTAAAGGGCAGGAAGTAAAAGAGTGGCACAGATGTGGCAGGAGGAAGGCAAACACTGTTCTGAGATACACAGCTAACAGCCTCCGTCCGCATGATCTTGGTCCCAGAAGCCTCCAGACCTGCTTTTCCAGGCCCAAATCTGGAGGCCATTGTGAAAAGCAAATGCAGGTATTTTCCTTTGTTCAGAGAATTCTGCCGAACTCAGCCTCACACTCACTCCTCCGCCTCTTCTACTCTTCCTTGACTTCCCATTTTCCATCCCAGGCCTTACCTCTTGCCTGGATTCTGCTGTTCTACCTGCCTGCCTCAGATTCAGTGTCCTCTCTTGAACTGGGTTTAGATTCCCTGCAGAATGTTGCCTCTGAGTCTCTCTTCACCTCCACTTCCTGCAGTTTTCAGAGGAGGTGACCCACTCCAGACCCAGACTTTTGGGCAGGTACCAAACTAGAGCACCTTTCTCTGGGCTGTTGTCAGCCAGCACCAGGAACATGGATTCGTGAGGGGAGCATGGCGGGTGGCACGTACAAGCCAGGTGGATGCTTGGAGCTACGTACACCCCGTGCTCCCGTGTGCAGTGGCCATGCTGGGCCCAGTGCATCTGGCTCCCTCTGCCTGGGAACATGAGCGTCAGAATCTGATATGCCTTTCCCTAAGAGTTTTCCCTGAAACACTAATTCCATGCCACCTTCTTTGACAAGAGTACTGGATTGAAAAGTACTCCATATAGCTTTTGGAGATTGACAGTGCACATTTGTGTATTAAAGCCTTGGAGACATCCTATTATTAAAGAGACCTGTCCAGTTCCATTTTTTTTTTTAACTTATTTGACTGCAAACTTTCTTGTATAAGAAACGATAACTTCCCATGGAACCACTTTGAGACGTGCTGATTTAGATGTTTTCTGGATCAGGTGATCCATTTCATGTGTTTAATTTTATTCCATTTCATATCTGCTCTTCTGGAATTTATTTCTTCTTTACATTTCACTATGTAATTTCTGATTATTTAAGCTGGTTGCTTCTTTACACTTTGCCTCTTTCAGATTATACCCTTTGGTGCTTTTTGGTATATCGAGGTTTAACCGTGAAGAAAGAGGCTGCGGATCCAGCCTTGAACTAGTAGCATACGTCTTCTACTAAATGTGAATAAGCCATTCTGTTGACTGGCTGTTGCCCAGCCATGTTAAGCAATTGAAAGTTCAGAGAGTTGGTAGAAGCGATGACTCTGAAGTCAGATAAAACTGAGTTCACGTTTCTTTTCCAGCAGTTCTCAAGCTGGGTCACCAGAGGCAGCATCATTTACTCAGTTACTCATTCATTCACCCAGAAGGCAAGGGTATCAAGAAAGGCTTATCAGAAGAGACACCTTGAACTAGGCCATAAATAATTAATAGATATTTATAAAACTATTCTCTTAGGCTTGCATATGCGCTTTTCTTGAACTAGAAGCATTAAGCAGCAGTAAGCGTTGGTTAGCACACTTGATATTTATTTACTTATTTTAAAAGTATTTATTTAGAGAGAGAGTAAGTGAGAGGGCTTGAGTGGGAGGGAAGGGCAGAGGGAGAAGCAGACTCCCCACTGAGCAGGGAGCCGGACGTGGGGCTTGAATCCAGACCCTGGGATCATGACCTGAGCCGAGGGCAGATGCCCAACCGACTGAGCCACCCAGGTGCCCCTGATACACTTGATATTTAGAGAGAGAGGTGAAAATCTATACTTCAAGGTTTTTATTTTTTGGTTTTGTTTGTTTTAAAAGATTCTGTTTATTTATTTATTTAGCGTGTGCGAGTCGGGGAAGGGGCAGAGGGGGAGAGGAAGAGAGAGAATCTAAAGCAGACTCCAGTAGTGGGGAGCCCGACATGGGGCTCGATCTCATGACTCTCAGATCATGACCTGAGCCAAAATAGACACTCAACCGAGTGAGCCACCCAAGTGCCCCTGTTTTTTTGTTTATTTGTTTTGTTTTTGTTTTTTTCTTAAAGACTTTCTAAGTTGTGGTCTTGACCTAGCCAGCATTTACTAAATATTCACTCTGTTCCTGGCTCTGTGCTGAGCTTGGCTGTCACTTTCTGTTTAAGAGACTGCTTATGCAGACTATTTTAATAGTTAACACTAAAGCACTACTTCACTTTATAGGAAAAGTTGGACATGGGGATGGAACCAGGTATTTTAGACTTCCTGTTTTTTTGCTGCCTGCAAATAGAAAAAACTTTTTTTTTTTTTTTTTTTTTTGGTTTCCTGGCAGCAGTTGGTGTCACAAGCATAATATCCAAGAAGACCCTTTTTCTGCAAGGCTAACTTAGAAATATGTCAAGTGGTGGTGAATATTACAGCCACCATTTAGGTAAATTATTTGGATTCTAACATTTTCAGTGAAGATCAAGCTTTACACGCAGCAGTATTGTAGCCAATGAGGTTTATCCGAGGTGCAGTTATTGCTAATTTGAGCATTTTCCATGAGGATCAAGTGAGGAGAAGCACGAGATATGGACCAAGCAGACAGAGTAGGGCAGTCCAAGCAAAGGGCTGTCCAAAGTAGAAGGAAAACCAAAGTTCCTTTAGAGGAGGGAAAGCCTACGGTCACAACGCGGAAGTCACTTGTCTAAGGTCTAGGGCAGCACTTCTCTCTCCCCTGCTTTCCTGCCAGTTAAATGAAGACAGTGTCTACAAGGAGGCGTTGCTGTGTCCTCCTGTTAGGGTACGCGGTGAGCCCTGAGTGCTCGCACACATTTATTTTATTACATTTTTTAATTTGTTAGGAAGGTGCTAAGTAAAAGTTTTTCATTGTCAAACATACAGTGGGTGATAAAGATACTCAGTGAAGGCAAGGAAAATGGAATTTGATGTCACCTCCAGTATGGTTTTGTTCTAATTTAAACATAGCAAATTGTAGATGGCATGCATGGAAATGAAATTAAGGGTCTGAAAGTCGATTGTGAACCAGTCGATCGATCCTTTCAAACACAGTAGAGAAATCCTTAGGGTCGAGATGTCTTTTTTTAAACAAAGGCCTAGCTGCCTCGGCTTTTCTTCCTTTTGCTTTCCGGGCTTATAAGTCTTAGCTACTCCCCCTTATAATTATCCTCAAATGAAATCAGATGCTGCACATAATGCAAGGGATAATAGTGCTTTCATTTTCACTCTTGATGTAGGAGATGATGTAAATCTAACCCCTCATTTGCTTAAATTAAATTAGACAAAATATAATTGCATTATTTTACATTAAGGAATTCTCATATTCTCCGATACACTTACACCTATCCGTTTTTCTCTGTGAAACTTCCAGGAGAACTGTATTTTCTGCTTAAATTGTCATTTCCTGATTCCTGTAGCATAACAGTGTGATTTGGGTCACCCTTTACCTCACGTCTTCCCCAGATCACCCAGAACAGTCACTCCTGTGCTTTTCTCCTGGTGATTATGCCCTAGACCTTAGACAAGTGCCTTCCACATTCTGACTGTAGGCTTTCCCTTCTCTAAAGGAACTTTGGTTTTCCTTCTACTTTGGACAGCCCTTCATGTAATGCTGGTGCCATCACGCCCAGAGAGCTTGTTTCAGCGTGGGTGGTTGAGTGCACCCTCAGAGTGCCTGATTAATTAGGATTGAGATTTCATTTCTAACAAGTTCTGGGTGATGCAAACACAGTGGTCCAAGGACCATACTTGGTAAGGGAAGGATGGTCATTCTGGAGAGAGATACAGAATTCCCTAGTGTTAACAGAGAAGCTGTAATGTTTCCTGCCACATTCACTCCCTAATTCATTATTTTTACTTTTATACCTGCTCTCTGGTTTCTGTGTTGTTTTAGTAAGTCAGATAACAAGCTGAATGAGAAATAGGCTGCTGGTGATTATATCGCCCTCTTGTGTTTCTGTGTCATATTTCTTAATATTCTGATTACAAAAATAATACCAGTTCATTGTTGAAAACTTAGAAAACACAGGGGATAAACACTGAAATAAAAGCCACCAGTAGCCTTACAATCTGCTCTTTATGGGTTGAGATAGATCTGTATCTTCTAATCTTTTCTTCTGTTTATAAATCTTTTTATCATAGATGTATTTATCACCCTAACTTTTTAACCACAGTGGTTTCATACTATAGTGCTATTTGATAACCTGATTTTCACTTACATATTTTGAAAAACGTTTTCTGGTTTTGTAAAGCACTGTAGCCTCAGACCTTTGCTTAACTGAAAGCATACGGCCTCTTAACGCAGAGCTCCTGTGGTTGAGATGGAGTGAGGAGCCTCAAGCCTCCCCCGTGGTCAGCAACTGTCCCCCACAGCAGGGTCTGCAGAACCCCTTGGCAGTGTCCATGACTTCATTTCCGACAGCACTCTAGCATGTCCATCGTTTATTCGCACCAGGATTTATTTCCCAAGCCTCCTGTGTTGAGCATTTCTGTTGTTGCCATGTTCTCTCCTTTGAGAACAAGAGTCAGGGGTGTCATTTGAAATTTCCGCATGTGCCCTGACAATACCTTATTTCGATGTTGGCCCCCATTACTGTGTGAATGTAGTTTGCATGTTTTTATTTCCCCTTGCTTCACTATTGTCTGAGTCGGTTAGGAAATGGAGAGAAACTGCTTGGAGCCCAGGACCCTTGTAGTCCCGTCTGTTCTTGCTCTGGTCAAATTCAGAAGCTCACTTTTCTTGATATATTTCAGACTTTTTTCAAAAGGTTCTGTTTATATTGTGGCAGAAGTTTTATAGTAGACATGACAGACAATATAAAACAATCTAGGGTTTTGATAGGAACTATGAACTGACCCTTCTAACTCTTCAGCATCATTACAGAATTGTTTAGTTACTGTTTTTGTTACTTTGTCGGAGGTAGGGGGACAGGGCCACATCCTGCTTGTAGGACAGTGTGAGCGTCTCCCTCTGGCTCTTCTCACCTAGTTGATCTGGATTTTTTTCCTGGTGCGTTCAGTCGTATCTCAATAGCTGATTTTAAGCTATAAGTGTACTGTACCTGGAAGGTATATTAGAGACCTTGTTTTTTCAGTGAGAAGTGACCAGCCTATATCCACACTGCCAGGTGGAGGCAGGTTCAAATCTAGAACACTTTTCTTCCCCGATTGTCAGAGTCTGGCAGACAGACCCTGGGTCTGTCACCCCCAGCCATATCCTGGGAGCAGTTCTAATCTCCTACCCTTCTCCTAAAATCTGCCCCCACCTCCCTGCCTTCTAATCTGGAAGTGCAGCGTGCTTCAGGAAGACCAAAACTGGCTCAGATTCTGTAACACTTCTGAGTCTCAGAACAGCTTTCCTGGGCATGGAGAGGAATTCATTTGTTCAGCCATTTATTCCATCAGTAGGCGTTTTATATGACAGGTCTATGCTGTCCTAGGGGTTTGATGTAACAAAGTGGTGGCAAAACAGCCATAGGTCCTGCCTTCAAGAAGCTTTGCTCTAGACACTAAAGAAACAATCAAGTGCTGGTAAAATGCACTTTGCTCTGAAAGTGAGCCTCCTCTGCCTCGTTAAGACTAAAGGGAAATCAGGCGGGAAAGACCTATGTAGAGTGGGCTCAAGACCTCACTGTGGAGGAGGCATGGAGACTAGAATAGGAGGTTCTTTGCCAGTAGCCAAAGGAAGAGTGGTCCTAAAGCATGTGCGTGGGAGCTTGATGGATTGAGAACCGGAAGAAGGGCTGGCATGGTTGATGGACAGTGGGAATGGGTAGAGGGGCTTCAGACAGGTTGCCTGGGCCAGACTTAAACTAGGAGGTTGGATTTGAATCCAGGTCCTTGGGAAGCCATTGATGGGTTTTGAGCAGGAGAGTGATATGATCTGATAGTCACTTTAAAAGATCATTCGAGTAGTAGGACTCAGGAAATGAGAATGGAATCAGTAAAAATGTTAATTAAAAACCTATCCATCTGCTTACTCACTGTTTGACCTTGAGCCAGTTATTTAACCTCTCTGATCCTGTTTCCTCATTAATTGGGTGAGACCAAGAATCATCTTACTGAGTTGTGAGCAGTAACTTTAGGTAACATATGTTAAACACAGTACCATCTGTCATGTTAATAAATCTAATTCAGGCTGCTCTGCCTGGATTAGAGCATGTGATGTATAATAGGATACATTATCTTACGGTTTGTAGAGACCCCCTTGCAGAATGAGGCAGGGAAACAACCTTAGAACCTACCATTGGAGAGAATGTGGTGCCATATGAAGGACATTTAGGAGTCCTCCCACCCTCCACCCCAGGCTCAAAAGACCTATTCTAGTATCCGAAATGCTATCATTGTATTTTTTCCACCACTACCACTGAGCTTTTCAAGTGTGAGAAAGTAAACCTAGTTACATTTTATTAAGAGTCTGTTTTGTGAGGCATTTCGCATGCATAGCACCCAGTATCTGTTCTGCAACACCTTTAGCAGGTCGCCTTACCATTCCCACTACAAGCAAGGAGAGTCTCTAAAAGGCTGAATGACTTGTCCAGGGACACACCTGGCTAAGTATTTGTCACCTACTTGACCATGTGAACCCTGGGCACTCCGGCAGCCGTGAAGCATAAACTTAGTTACCAGTGTGTGAGCAGTGGGTAAGGTAGGAATATTAACTCTCATCTGTGTTGGATTTGTAACTGCCCTCAACCTGTGAGCAGTATTCTTTGTTTCCCCTTAATGCATACTCAACCAAATACAATAAAGCTTAGTTCAGTAGTTGTTCAGTAGGTCAGTCATAGCTGATAACAATTGTCCATTCATGTGTGTAGTATATCATAGTCTTCAAAACGTTCTGATAATCTGCAAGAAGATAGTGCTGTAGACCAAATTTACTGACTTTGGAGTTAGCCCTGGGTTGTGGTTTGACCCCTCCACTTAACTCTCTGAGTGTGTTTGAGCACGTGACTTAATAACACTTTGAGGGTTATCAGGAGCAACCGATGAAGCAGTGGGGTGGAGGCAGGCAACGCTGTGGCCTGCTGCAAAGTGGGAGCGTCGTGGTATCTGTTCTCCCTGATCCTGTCACACCAGCCTGGGCTAGTTGAGGAAGGTGCTGGGACACCCATTTTAAAATCAGAAAACCAAGTCAGTAGGGTTAACGGTTTGCCCAGAGTCACCCAGGAGTAATGAGTGGGCACATGCCTCTGAGCTTCTCAGCTCCTTCTGAGAACTCTTTCCTGTGTATCATGACTCCCTGGAAACGGCCTGACAATAGGGCGCCATGAAGGTGCATGAGTAGGCCATGAAGGAGTTAACACACTAGACAGAATAGCTCATTTATTCCCGGGAATCGTGGACTTAACTGCTGGGAGCTGGCTCATTATTTTAATTGGATTTTCCAATGTGTTGAGCAAGTCAGCAGATTTGCATTAGCCTTACTTTCAGCGAAACTGTTTCTGTCTGTAGAGAGGAAGGAGAGAGAACCAGTGGGCAGCGGAGAAGGAATGTCAGAATTAATGTGGGATGGCAAAGCAAGCAAATTCTGTCCTCATTAATTGATAAAGTGCCACGTGCATGTGGGCATCGTGGGGGCATCATGTGTAGAGCTGTGTTGCCCTCACACAGGGACGGGGATGAGGCTCTGCTGAGTCATGTCCCCTCTGTGCTCTTGGGGGGCGGTGGAGAGCCCCTCCGGGCCAGCCAGAAGCCACAGGGCCGCATGGTGACCTTCAGCTGCTTCCTGGCTCCTGCTCTGGGACCTGGTCAGTTAGGGGACAAAACAGATGACATGCCTCCCCCTAATTAAGAAGCATACCTTCTAGGGGCGCCTGGGTGGCTCAGTCGTTAAGTGTCTGCCTTTGGCTCAGGTAATGATCCCAGCGCCCTGGGATTGAGCCCCACATCGGGCTCTCTGCTCCGCGGGAAGCCTGCTTCTCCCTCTCCCACTCCCCCTGCTTGTGTTCCCTCTCTCGCTTTGTCTCTGTCAAATAAATAAATAAAATCTTTAAAAAAAATAATAAAAAAATCATACCTTCTAAGAGAGGAAAGACAGGTGATACATCAGCAAGAAATAAGATCATTTCATTTTGTGGTAAACACTTTAAAGGAGTTAAAAAAAAATTAGGGCAGATACATAGAGGAAAGCTGATTGTGAAGTCCTCTCTCACATCTGGGATTACAGGTTCTGTGTGTGTAATGTCTGGTAGTGTCTATACAGTTGCAAGGAATAAGTGGTTATTTTGATCAAAACCAATATTAATTACAGTTTGTTTGCTTAAACAAGCCACTTTTGCATAATGAAAGGACGGACCTCAACCGCCTCCTGTCTTTATTCCAAATTTCTGGTTGGGCTTGGTGTATATACTTGCCGGGGGGGGGGGGGGGGCATTTCCTCTTTGTGAGGAAGGAAACAGTTTGTTTGGAAAGCAGATATATTTACCACACCCAAACATCATTCCTGAAAGGCTGTTAATGTGTTTGCTTGATAAAGTGGAAAAAGAGGTGCTTTTAGAAACCTGTCCTTCATCCTCATGTTATCTTGATTCGTGTGAAGAACTTACATTAATTCAACTTTATCATTAAAGGAAAGGAAATAGATTGGAACTTGAGTAAATGGGAATGGAATAATCAATAGAATTTTAGTAAAATTAATGGGAAATAATGATATAATAGATTTGAAAGCCTTTTAAAAAATCCATTGAGGATAATGAAGGTGATACAGGAAGGCTGTCCACTCGTTCTATTACTGTGTTATGTTGGCCTCCTCGCAGTTGCCCTGAAGATGCTTTTGTTACACATCAGGTTGCAAGCCTTGCTCAGTCCATGGGAAGGATTCCTGAAAGAACTGGAAAATAAAAAAGCAGGAGAATCAGAGAATCCTGTAACTGTCAAGTCATGTAACCCATCGCCGTCACTCAGCAATACCTTCAAATATCAGAGAAAATAGGTCTTCTCTTCATTGAGATCTCCAGGGAAGGAAATTTTGTTTGGCCCCTCAGTAAATATTTCTTAAATGTTTCCTTTTCTTGAGATTAATCTGTCTTCTCTGACTTTCCTCTGTATCTTCATGACAGGTAGTTACTGTTCACTTTGTACTTAGACCAACCTGGGTGGCTCAGCCAGTTAAGCATCCTACTCTTGATTTCGGCTCGGGTCGTGATCTCAGGGTCGTGGGCTTGAGCCCAACGTTGAGCCCCGTGCTCAGTGGGGAGTCTACTTGAGATTCTCTCTCTCTCTCTCTGCCCCTCGCCCCCTGCTCATGCTCTCTCTTGATCTCTCTCTAATAAATAAATAAAATCATTAAAAAAAAGTCTCCTTCGCTAGCCTTTGCAACTGAACCTGCTTTCTCTTGGGAAGTAAGGTGGGGAAAGTTTAAGTTTCAAAATTTTTTTCCTGGGGCCTTTTCTTAGGCTCATCACTGAGAAGATTCTGAATTCATAATACATGATATTTGGCCTTCTTGGTTTCTTATCAGCTCCCAAGAGTATACGTGTGGATAACCACAGAGAAATTCTTAATTCTTGGGGTTTTCCACCAGTGCAGCTCTCGCCCACCTCCCCCTGCCCCGTGTCTGCCCACGGCGGCGGCACTGAAAGCTTACGGCGCACATCTGTTGTGTGGTCAGTACCTGGCTTTTGAGGGACTTTTCCTTCCGAGCAACTCCCACATTCAGTACTAACCACAGAGTTTCATAATTCTTTCATTGTTGTGTTGTAATACAGCCTTCAGACCAAGGTGGCAATGACATTAATGTATTTTTTTTTCCCTGCTCCATTTCACAGTGGATTTGAGGCATTGGTGGAAACCCTGATGTAGGACTAAGTTAAAAATGGTTGATAATCACTGTCATCTCATTTTGTGTTTTAGGATTTTTGCTTTTTTTTTTAATAAACAATACAGTACATGGTACAAAAAAAATGTTTTTTATGCGCAAGGGTCCATAGTAAAAGGCTCTTACCCCACCCTCCCCCCTTGCACACCCAGTCTCTGTCCCTGCTGAGAAGCAGTACTAGCTTATATGCTTATATGCTTTCAGCAATAATTTAAACATAAACCCATTTTTTTAAGTTTTTTTACTTTATTTAAATAATCTCAGCACCCAGCATGGGGCTTGTATGGACAACTCCAGGATCAAGAGTCATATGCTCCACCCACTGAGCCAGCCAGGTGTCCCTATTCTTTTTATATGAAACTTTGTATGCTATGAATACTGTTACACATAGCTTTTATCACATAACAATCTATCTTGGAGATATTTCCGAAGTTTGATGTAAAGAACTTTCTCATTTTTTGGCTATTGTTTAGAACTTCCATAATTTATTTAACTATTTCCCTGTTGACAAGCACTAAGCTTTGCCTCAGTATAACAGTCCTAGGAGCACCACTGGGTGGTTCAGTTGGTTAAGTGTCCGACTCTTGATTTTGGCTCAGGTTGTGATCTCAGGGTTGTGGGATCCAGCCCCACGTCGAGCTCCGTGCTCAGTGGGGAGTCTGCTTGAGATTGTCTCTCTCTTCCTCTGCTTCTCCCCCACTCTCGCTCTCTAAAATAAATAAATCTTTAAAAAGAATTTTAAAAAATAAAGTCCTACAGAGAAGAACACCTTGTACTCACATGATTCTGTATTTCCTTCACTCTACAAATACTTACTGAGCACCTACTCTGTGCTAGGCAGTGTTTTAAATTCTGGAAATATGGCAGTGAACATACAGAGCCTGCTCGCGGAGAGCTTGCATTCAAATTGAGGAGCAGCGAACACATGAGGAAACAAGTACATATGTAAATGGTGAGGGATGGTAAATGTTTTGAAGAGAATAATGTAAGGATGTCTACAAACCGAGGGAAGGTAGAGACTGGCCTGACTAGTGGAGGGCAGGCGGGCCCCTGCCTCACTTACCAACATGCACGCAAACTCCTGAGATCCACGGGATAGTGGGATGCAGGAGGCTTGTAGTTCAGGAATGAGCTTGCCGAGGACTCAGAGCAAGATATTACGGCAGCTATTCATCTGTGGCAGAGAGTGAGTCTTGTTAATCTTTATTTTTCCCATCTCATACCCAAGGCCAGTGTTTTTCAACTTTTTCTTTATTATTACCTTTATTATTACTCTTTATTATATGCCCCCACCCCATCCCAAGGAGCGTTTTTAAATATATATTTTTTTAAGATTTTAATTTTAAGTAATCTCTGTACCCAGTGTGGGGCTCGAACTCACAACCTGGAGATCAAGTCACACACTCCACTGACTGAACCAGTCAGGTGCCCTTTAAAGACCTTTTTTTTAACTAATCACTTCCCCCTTGAGGTTTTAATAGAATAGATGTACTCTGTATATCAAGTTTATGTGCTATGGCCCTTTGGAGAACCACAGCCATTATAATATCTAAGATGTTTTCACCCCACTTCCCAGGAACCAAGGCCCTTGACCTCACAGAATGCAGACTTTGAATCTGTGGCTCTCTCGCTTTTGACACCTGCCAGCCAGGCAGTTTCCCTATGTGGGGTTAGTGCAGTTGCATAGACAAAACTGTTCTGGTATTCAGAATCTCTTTGTCTTTGAAAGAAGAAAGAGAGAGTTGGTGGTTCTTGATCCAGGCCCTCTGGTGGTGTGTGCCCTGGACAACTAACCTTGTGTGTTAATTGGTGGCCGAGGAGGGCAGAGCTAGGATGGCAAGCTTCCGGAAGCCCCAGATGAGAGCAGTAGACAGGAGTTGGCAGAAGGTGTCCCTTCCGCTCCACTTGGCCGTATTCTTATTTCTTATTTAACATCCCCTTGGACTTTAAAAATAAACATGTATTCAGCACTTCCTAGGTGTCCGGAGACCCGCTAGCACTTGTCAAGTGTATTAACTCCTTCATAGCACCATCTACAGTGGGTGATCGTGTCCTCGAGTTATAGATGTGGTTCAGAGGGTCCTCCTCAAAGCCCCAAGTGTCAGCCCAGGTCCTCCCCACTTTCGCCTTCAGCCTCTGGACAGCACTTGGAATGTCAAGATGTGGTAGAGTCAGTTGCATACCATGATCTCCTCTCTCAAGGCAGGAAGTGTTTTATTCACCTTCACCTAGCCAGCCGCTAGTGTGGTGGGTGTCATAGAACAGGTACGTGGCAAATGATTGATGGAATGGTGGGTGGCTGGCTGGAGTGACAAATGACTACACTCTTACACAGGAGTCAAATTATTTCCTGAATGAGGGAGCCCACCGACCTCTCCAGCTATAACCTGGTTCTGCAGGACCCTGCCGTCTCGGTTCCACACAGCTAACCCTGATTTCCCCAAAGTGCTAGGAGTCTCCTTGACTCTTCATGACCATCTTTAAATCAGGGAGATGCAGGCCACTGCCTTGGAACAGTGAAAACCCTGCACCTTTGCTCTAGATTGTGCTTCCTGAGTGTCTTGTCTTCTTAATGGATCTGGGCACAGAGAGGGTACAGTGAGTAGGACAGTCGAGGCCCCTGCCCTCATTGAGACTACGTCCTGGTGGGGGACAGAGAGTATACATATAAACAAACCAGGTAATTTCAGATAGTCACAGAGGCCATAGAAGCATATGGAGAGGAGTGGTGCAAGCCAGTTGGGTAGCTCCCTCCTTCCTCTGAGAGAAGCAGTTGAAAAAAAGTCGAATTAAGGTCGACCATGTCATTAGGAGAGCAGTGACAGGTCTATAGATGATTGGAGGAATTGTTCACATAGGTGCACGCATGCTGCCGCGTGGTCATTCAGTGCACGGGTCCCCAGCTCTCTGCCTGCGTGCTGGAGGGGACACTTGTCTTGCCACCCAACCTCGGGGTCTGTGAGCTGGTGCACGAAAGCCCTTACACAGAGCCTGGTGTGTGCAAGATGCTCAGTCAACAGTAGCTGATTTTATTATTCTATATGCGCTTCTCTTTTAACCATCTTCCCTCTTTGCTTTGCTTTCCAGCTCCAGGGTCTGAGCCACAATGTGATCTTCACCTTGGACTCCTTGTTAAAAGGAGACCTGAAAGGAGTCAAAGGGGTAAGTGTTCAGAAATCTGATTTTTACTTTAACTGGAAAGGATTGATTTCTTTTTTTAAGATCATCGTGGTGCTTGTATTTGAAAAGCACTCTGAATATTTTTAGCCTAAAAAAAGTACTTGGAAAATGATCATTGGAAAAGATGTGCCCCTTCAAATCATGTTATTGACTGAAGAGTAAGATGAGGCACTTTCCTGAATATCGGTGAGAGCCTCTGTGGGTGCAGGCAGTCTGCGCTGAGTCTTGGCCACATCAGTGGCGACCCCGGGCCCAGTCTCTCCTGGGTGCCAGGTCCTGCTTCACGGGTGTCCCCGGGAACCTCGCCCTTCGGGCCCGCGCAGGCTTCTCGCAGGTGATGCGTGCTCTGCGGTGCATCAGAGTGTCTGTGTCAGGCTTCATGTGTCCTGTAAAGGAAAGCACTTTTGCTGAGATGTTCTTTCAGAATTATTTATTTGCCTTTAAGCAAAAGTAAATTCAATCTCAGTTTCATTTTCTCTTTCCTAAGGATCTCAAGAAGCCATTTGACAAAGCTTGGAAAGACTATGAGACAAAGTTGTAAGTAGCTTTTTGTTTTTTATAGTCTTGAATTTCTTTAGAAACCATTAACTGGAAGACTCCTCTCTTCTGGACACCAGCTTGTGTAGTAAGGGCTCCTTGTAAGGGCTCAGGGTTTGGCTGTGCTGACCGAAAAGGGGCGACTCATCTCCTGCCTCGGCGTCTGGAGTGAGGTGTGCAGTCACCGCCGAGTGTTGCAGCACTCATGGCTCCTGCTACTAGCTATCAGTCTGTAGATCTGACTGTTGCAACCTTTCTTTAATTATAGTTAGCCCATAACTGTAGACTATTGGCGTTCCCACCTATAATTAGGAAATAACGCCAGGACCTGCACGCAGTGTTCCTGTGTGCGTAACCCCCTCACGGTGGCCTCACTGTCTGTGTCTGGTTCAGGGGACTGGAGCCCGGAGAGGCTGAGGAGTTTGCAAAAGGTCAGAAAGCTGGGTAGGCGATGGTGGGTTGGCCTGCTGGCGTTATTGTGGGAATTATGGAGATGAGGCACGTGAGATGTGTGGTACAGGCCTGGCTCGTCTTCATCTGTATGGATCATACCACCTTCCTTTGTTTTGTTTTGTTTTTGTTTTTGTTTTTTAAGATTTTAATTACTTGAGAGAGAGAGAGCACAAGCAGGAGGGGCAGAGGGAGAGGGAGAAGCAGACTCCCCACTGAGCAGGGAGCCCTACACAGGGCTCCATCCCAAGACCCTGAGATCATGACCTGAGCCCAAGGTAGCTGCTTAACTGACTGAGCCACGCAGGCACCCCTCCCTTCCTTCGTTATTATTACTCGGAGACATCTATACTACCAGGAGGTGGAATAGGAGGAGAAATAGATTTTAAAGCACTTAATAAATATCTTGGCTGTGAACTTGGATAGCTATAAACAAGAGAATAAAAGCCATTTCGGTCAACAGCAATAAGAGCAGAGTGAAAACACAAACAAAAAAAAAACAAATTCAGGATTAAATTTGTTTTTTTGCCAAACTACTTCTATAAATGTTTATGTGAGCAGTGCATTGCTGGAGACTTGCTGCCTTAGGAATACTTTTATGCATTGACAGTTATAAATGCAGCTGAGAATAAAAAAGTTTCTTAAAATGGTCAGTGATGTAAATGAATACTGTGGGCCATCCTGTCATCCTGTCTTTCTGTATGAATGCTCGTACTTGTGAGCTAATTCCAGCCCTGCCCAGAGGCAGCTGCATGCACTGGGCTGGGGATAGAACTAAGTACATACCAAAGGGGCGGGAGTCCACAAAAGGAAGAAAACCTTTGCTCTAGGCTTGTGGAGTAGATCTCTTTTGTAGGACATGGAAATAACAAAACAAGACACAATATGTGTTCTCTCAACTAAGATACCACCAATATTGGGTGGTATAACCGTATTTTTTAACAATCTTTGTGTTAGTGGAAGAGCTTGAAGTACCTGCTGGTCAGTATTATGAATATCATGGAACATAAACTGTTCTCCGACGATCCAGGTGCCCTTCATGGTACTTTTCTCAACTGTATTCGAACGTGTCTGGATGTTCACTAGTCTGTATTGTCCTCCAGCATCTGGCCTCAGTGAGCACAGTGACCACATCATCCTTGTGTTTGGTGCTAATCTCCCAGGGTCTCACAGAGCCTTGGGTACATAGCTAGTGCATAGGGAATAGTTACTGAAAGAATGAAAGAATTATCCACATCTGGAAATGTATACCAAAAATCGTGAGTTCAGTGGGTCCTGATTTTAGGATTTCACTGGAAAGAATTGTATTTTTTTTAAAGACTTTATTTATTTATTTAAGAGAGAGAGAATGAGATAGAGAGCACGAGAGGGAAGAGGGTCAGAGGGAGAAGCAGACTCCCCGCTGAGCAGGGAGCCCGACGCGGGACTCGATCCCGGGACTCCAGGATCATGATCTGAGCCGAAGGCCGTCGTTTAACCAACTGAGCCACCCAGGCGCCCCTGTATTTTTCTTTTTTAATAAATCCCTGGCAACAGGTTATTTTCCAGGGGTGCCTGGGTGGCTCAGTTGGTTAAGCCTTCGGCTCAGGTCATGATCCCGGGGTCCTGGGATCGAGCCCCACATCGGGCTCCCTGCTCAGCGGGAAGCCTGCTTCTCCCTCTCCCACTCCCCCCTGCTTGTGTTCCCTCTCTCGCTGTGTCTCTCTCTGTGAAATAAATAAATAATCTTTTAAAAAAAATTGTTTTCCTAAGATAGGTTTCTTCCTCACTCTGTATAGTGGTAAAGGAAGTAAAAAAGAAAACAACAAATATTTGATTTTTTGATGTGACAGGACTCATTTGATTATGAATTACAGAAAACAAAACAATATACCGAAAAAAAAAAAGAAGTTAATTTATTTGCTGTGAGAACCAAGGGGGCTGGTCTGGGGTCTTTCTTTAGAACCCAGGAGGCAGTGAGCCATCATTGTTGAGACCACAGACTGGGGAATCAGAGACCGTGGGAGGGTCTGGATGGTGCCACTTACCAGTTTTAGGACTTTGAGCCAAGGTACTTAACTTTGATGGTCCTCACCTGTAAAAGAGTAGAAAAATTACCTACTTCTCAAGGCTTCTGTGAGGACAAGATAACATAATATGTTAAAGTAGTTGCCTCTGCTATCTGGCATACAGTTGGCCCTCAATCAGTAGTTTCTAGCAAGTTTTTTAATGATCAAATAATATTTGGTCAAAACGATACCCATGCATCAAACATTAAATAGTCCTTGCATCGGTTGAGACTTACTCTGACTGCATAGAATAGAAGCCCCGCTAACAGTGGTTTCGACGAGAGTTTATCAGAGAACGTACAGCTTCCAGGGCGGACCGGGCACCCATCACAGCGGTCCTTACACGCTGTACAGACGTCTGGGCTGCTCCTGATGAGAAGCGGGAGAGGGAGTCTCAAGTAGGCAGTGGGCGTGCTTCTCGTGGAAGGCCCCAGCGGTCCTCGGCCCAGCCTTCCTGCCCCACAGCTTCCTGTCCCGTTCCCCTGCTACCTGCTCCCCGGCTTGTCTGTCTCTGTTCCATGTTGTTCTCTTGCTGCTCCTTCCTGCTTCACCGGATGTGCTGCTGCAGCAGATGAGGGCTCAGCTCTCACACACAACCACCCCCATCACCCTGTTCATTCAGTGTTTGAACTTCTGTGAGTGCAGATGTTCGGTGCCCGCCAAATGGTGTTTTATAATGGATTTCCGTTCTTACAGCACCATTTTTTGCTTTTCCTTAATGAAATAATTGCCTAATTTCTTCATTAGTTGGTTCTATTTGAAAATTCTGTGAACTTTTGTTATCTGTTCCAACCAATATGCAACACCTATTAATAATGTTTCTGTTTAGAAAATACACTCTCTTGGGGCGCCTGGGTGGCTCAGTCAGTTAAGCGGCTGCCTTCGGCTCAGGTCATGATCCTGGGGTCCTGGGATCGAGCCCCGCATCAGGCTCCCTGCTCAGCAGAGAGCCTGCTTCTCCCTCTCTGCCTGCCTCTCTGCTTACTTGTGTTCTCTCTCTACCTGTCAAATAAATAAAATAAAATCTTTAAAAAAAAAAAAAAGAAAATACACTCTACATGTTGTAACAATGATTATATATGGATTATCATTAGGTTCTCTGGCAGTCCCTTCTTTTCTTCCTGGAGAATTCTTGCAGAGCTCTTTAGATCCACAGCTGTCGTCCTGGGCTGCCCCTCCGTGGGGGCTCTCCTGCCTCCTCTTCCCTGGCGTAGTCCCATACTTGACTGGCACACTACCTCCAGTCGTTTCCAGGGAACAGCTCTAAAGGAGGGAAATTTTTCAGATTTTGGCATGTCCAGGAATATCTTCATTTTGCCATCACACAGAATGAGAGTTTGGCTGAATGTAAAATCTGAATTTTATAACCGTATTCACTTGAACTGTTGACAGCATTTCTCCACTGTTTTCTTATTTCCAGTGTTTGCTAATGAAAAAAATCCGATGCATCTTTGATTCCCATTTCTCTGTGTGGGGCATGTGGGGTTTGGGGAAGGAGGTTCATTTATTTTCAGTGAGAAAATGTCAGTCTTCTGGGGCACCTGGGTGGCTCAGTCGGTTAAGCATCCGACTCGGTTTCAGCTCAGGTCATGATCTCAGGGTTGTGGGATCAAGCCCACATCAGGCTCCATGGTCAGCGGGGTGTCTGCTTGAAGATTCTCCCTCTCCCTCTGCCCCTTCCTCTGCTCACTCCCTCTCTCTCTCTCTCTCTCTCTCTCTCTCTCTCAAATAAATCTTTAAACAGAAAAGAAGATGTTACTCTTTTTTTTTTTTTTTTTTCAAAGGTTCTCCAAAGTTTCTTCATGTGCCATGGTGCGTGCATTGACCTCTTCTTTGCAATTTTTAGTTCTTCAGCTCTGGAAATGTTTCTTGTCCTTCCTCCCGCCTGTTTGTTTGTTTTCCTGAAGTGCCTCACCGTATAGTGCTGGACTCCCCAGGTGGTTCTTACAGTTTTCCTCTCTTTTCTGTCCTGTTTGTCTGTTATGTTTTAGGTTATTTTCAACCTTTTATTCCCACTATTGCACTTGACTTTTTTATTTGGCTGTCATATTTTCAATTTCCAAAGCCCTTTTTCTCAGTTAGTTGGGAGGTTTTGGTGGTCTTTTTATAGTTTCTTGTTGTTTCGTAGATGCAGTATTTTAGCTCTCTGAGGATTTGATTATATTTTATGAAATATTTTTTTTCTTACTGCCTCTGGTTACCTCACCACCACCCCCAACTTGTTATTTGGATCTCTTGCTTTCATGTTGGAGGCTTTCCTCAATTATCTTATCATCTTTCACTGCCCATTCATATTTGAGAGCAAAGTACCCAAAAGTTGATGGAAAGCTCACACATGTCAGCAGGGTCTGTCAAGAATGCAGTGAGCTGCCTTTTTAGGTTTTAGGATGTCAAGACAGCTTTTCTTCTTCTTCTTCTTCTTCTTCTTCTTCTTTTTTTTTTTTTTTGAGAGAGAAAGAGTATGGGGGGGGGCGGAGGGAGGGAGAGAATCCCCCCCCCCCCCCCCCCCGAGCAGACTCCCTGCTGAGTTCATAGCCTGACCCGGGGCTCGATCCCAGGACTCTGAGATCACAACCTGAGTCAAAATCAAGAGTCAGATACCCAACCAACTGAGATGCCCAGGTGCCCCAAGACAGCTTTTTTATCAGGAGCATTCTAAATGTCAATATCCAGAGGTGTGTCTTCTGGCACTGGCCAGCCCCCTCAGCCCCCTGTCTGTGATCATATGTAATGGCATCTGGATGTAACAAAGGCCAGGGAGGCAGGGAGCCCTATTGTTCGGGGTACGCACTTTCTCTTTTTCTCTGTGTAGACCTGCTCTTCCAAATATTTGCTGAATTCTCTCATCCGTTTTTGTCTTCAGTTCTTGTCTTTGGGAGATTATATTGTTTATGAGTTTTGTATCATTTTAATGGGATTATGGAAGGAAGAAGAAATGAAGACGCGGTCAAGTCACCACATTAACCCAGAAGTCTACTGCTATTAAGTTATGCCTGCTCCTCACATTTCTTCTCAGATGTCTTTAGCTTTCTGCTTCTCTCCCATCCACACCAGTGGAGAGAGCTGAGGCTTATTCTCTATCTGCTTTCACACCTACTTGATGGCCAACGTGGCATGATAAGATATGGCATTATGGTGTTAGAGGAATCCCAACCACATTTATAGTAGATTTTCCAATGGGTTGATTTTCTACCGTGTTTGTATATAGACAAGGATATTGGCTTTCTTTGGGGTTTGATTCCCCACCACTACAATTTAAAAGAAGACTTGAAGGCTAAGTGAGTTTATCTTTGCATTCACAATTGAAATTCACTCTTTTTGAAATTGGAAGTTTGTTTTCAAGTTAGATGGACTTTCAGAAAGAGGGTGGTGACCATTGGTGTTACTGCCAGAGTACCATCTATCATAGCCAAGCATTAGCCTCAGGTTGCGTTGGTTTAATATGGGCCCTTCTTTATAATTGCCTGCTTCCTTCTTGGCCCCCTCCTCACTGAAGAACATTTCATAGGATTCCAGATTATAGATTGGGATTTCTCCCATCCTTATTCTGTACAATCCAATACCAAATGGTTGAATGATTAAAATGTGTTATGGGGATATGGAAATCACCCAGGTCTAGAGGAATATTGGAAATTACCTTTGACTACTTTTTGTGCATGTCCACTGTGCACTTTGATTGTCTTAAAATAATTTTCAGACCCATCATCTGTTGGTAATCAAGATATGCCTCCGGTCTCCCAACTTTCTGATTCTTTTTCATCCTAAAGTCCTTGACCCAAGAAAAAGTCAGCTGTCAAGATTTCTCCATGCCAACCAAATTGTGAGAGAATTTATAAGAATTTATCCATGTGGGGGCACCTGGGTGGCACAGTCGGTTAGGTTAAGCGTCTTACTCTTGGTTTCACCTCAGGTTGTGATCTCAAGGTCATGAGATCGAGCTTTGTGTCGGGCTCCATGCTCAGCGCGGAGACTACTTAGGACTCTCTCTCTCCTCTTCATGCACACACTCTCTCTTTCTCTCTTTCTCCTCTCTAAAATAAATAAATCTTTAAAGAATTCATCCGTGTGTAAGATCAGAGTTAAAATATAAGAGGTTTCCTAGGTGAAAATCTGTACAGTGTGTTCTCTTTGATTCTTTCTTTTGATCAATATTACCAACTTATGTAAGAGTTCCTGCCTCTTACTACGCTCGTAATTAAGAAACAATCAGTGGCTCTTGTTAAAGGAAAGACGTGAATTTTTTTTTTTAATGATGGCATCTGCTTTAATTACAGTACAAAAATTGAGAAGGAGAAAAGAGAGCATGCAAAGCAGCATGGGATGATCCGCACAGAGATCACAGGAGCTGAGATCGCAGAGGAGATGGAGAAGGAACGGCGCCTCTTTCAGCTGCAAATGTGCGAAGTAAGAACAGCTTTTGCAAGCATTTGCCCAGAGTTTCCTTAACTGTGATCTTTCCTGCTAGTCAGGAGTTTTTATGCTTAAATGCAGGCTGTTTGATTATTAGAGGAGGGGACTGTTTCTTAAGGGTTCTCATCTCCATTTTTCTCCAAGCCTTTTGGGATCCGCCATTTCACTGTGGTCTCATATTTTGAGCCTTGGTCCTGTGGGGCTCTTTATGCCAAAACAGGATTCTTTGGTGAGAACTTTAATGTTGCTTGTGAGTGAGTGTGAAAAAAATGTTTGGTGAGGAGTAACACTGGTGAATATGAAGTCTTCCTGGTACAGGTTTAGAGCATGTTTTTTGTTTTTTAACCATGTGTCCAATTTGAATGAAAGCTTAAATAAAGTAGTCATTAAGAAAGGCTGAGTTCATGAAAGAAATGTAATGAAAGCATGCTCCCTTGGACTTAAAGCAGTGGTTCTCAAACTGGGTTCCCAGTGAACACTGGCACTCCCTGACCTGGCGTTCTGCTCATTCTGATGCTAACATTGTGTCATAGAGTTCCTTTTACAGTTCTCCAAAAATACTAAAGTGGATAGAATTTTCTTAATTTTAAATTAAGTTTTTCTTTTTTAAATACTCTTTTCTCCCCCTCATCATACTTTTAGCTTCTTCTCAAACCTATCTGCTCATAAACACTTCTTCATAATAAAACAAGTGAAAAAGAAGCAAACAATATCAACAGAAAATCTTGACCACTAGTAAAAATCAGACCTGGTAGTGTTAGTTAACTGCATAAATTAATAATGGGTTATTTTAATTTTTATTCTTTCGTGGTTTTTTTATCCTTTCGTTCTTGAGTACCAAAAATTCTTTCTAAAAGTTTTGCTATCTGATGGCATATGCCTCAAGAGAATGCTATTTTACTTGTTTTCTGCAAAGAACAGTCAACCATCTTTCAGGTTTTGACCATGTGAACTCTTAAGTTTGAGATCCACTGCACCAGGGGGAAATAATGAGTTATTCTAGAATGTTTTGCTATGTTTGATTTCTGTTTGTCTTGTAAACTAATCTTGAGCATTTATAAAATGCTAACACTCTAATCATTTCGTTTGTACACTTGTGACTGCCAAATCAGCATTTCCTGAATTGAACTCACACTGTCTGAAGGCAACCGAGGTTCAGTGATTTGTGCAGATTCATGATTGGCGTTCTCCCACCCAAACCCATGACTGGAAAACCCTGTCTGTACTGAGCAACATACAATTTTGTTTTATTTCCACAGTATCTCATTAAAGTTAATGAAATCAAGACCAAAAAGGGTGTGGATCTGCTGCAGAATCTTATAAAGTATTATCATGCACAATGCAAGTAAGTAGAATATCGTGATCATGATTATTAGCCCAGGAAGACTCCCTTCACTTCTTTGGTTTTCTTAATTCCTTCTTTCTGGTTTTCATTTGGTCACTCTATGTAGTGTGATATTAGAACCTTCCAAAGCCACATGATAAGAAATGGTATAATCTTCCATTTTTGTTGTTTTCTGTAAATAAGTAACTCAAATTAGTGCAAGTATGTGGCTACTCAAAGATGCTGTCTTACTTATGAATCCTGACGGTGGCCTTGATAGTCTGTGAAGCTCTCGTTACAAATACATGCAACCCTGTCACGGCAGAGGCCTTCTCAAGTGACTCTCACGCCCTCCTCCCTTGCTTGGCATTTTACCTATTATCAGGTCATTTGTTCCATGTATACCTACTTGGAATTGTTTTTCTTTGTCACCTAAATTAGGTGAAATTATATACCTGGGGCACTAAGAATACTTTGACTTTATACTTCGATTTCTACGTAACTGGTGGTACGTCCGCTGTTTATACCAGCACCATTTTTGCTTATTAACGTTGCATTTTTATTATGCTTGAGATTCTGTGGCATTATATTTGCTTATTTACTTTTTGTTTACTTACTAGATTCGCTTTCATGGGTTTTCTGGTAGAGTTTTTAATGTGAAAACATGCCCATTATTAAAATTTGTAATGTTCTATCTAAGAAGATCTTTGTAACTGGGACATTTGAGGAGGTCGGCATTAATATTGTGGGACGCACAGAAGGCACTAGTCAGAAAGATGAGTTCAGACCTTTGCTCTGCAGCCAGGTGACTATGTGATCTTCATCAGGTTCCTCTTTAAACCTCAGTACCCTCATCTGTCAAGTGGGGTTAAGGTTAGTAGATGTGAGAATTAAATGAGATAATGCATATGGAGCCTAGTCCCATGCCGGCTACATTGTATGTATTTGCAGCTCTGAGGATTCCAAGTGGCACTTGAAATCATTCATTCGTACAGGTATTGTACAGAATTGTTCCAGGAGAAGCTTTTAATGATGAAATTGTTATTTACATAGATCTGATTTGTTAACTTTTTCCTTCTTTTCCACGTAAACTCCACCTTGTATAAGTATGTTTCACATACAAAAAAATAATACATTGAAGCGGAAACAGTTGCACATTTATAAGATAAAGTTTGCCTGTGAAAGCCTCATACTGAAGACCTGGTCTAACCTTTGGCTTCATAGCTTAGTGGGGTACATAGGAAACTTTGAAATGTGTCGGGGTAGTCCCTAATTTTAGTTTCGGGTGGAATTTTTAATCTTTCATCAATTTCAGTTTTCCTAGAAACATATCATTGCTTTGAAACCTCTACAGAAATAAGTGAAACTTCTCAGTCTTCTCCATTACAACACTTTGGCAGCAAATCTGATTTTACCTGATTTTAGAAATCTCTCCCCCTCTCTCTCTCTTTTAAGTAAGCTCTACACCCAATGTGGGGCTCAAACTCACAACCCTGAGACCAAGAGGAGTTGAATGCTCCACCAGCTGAGCCAGCCAGGTGCCCCTAGAAATCTGATCTCACATTCCCTTAGCCTACAAAGAAGGTTTTAACTTCCACAAACATTAGTTTTCCAAAATGTCAGGTGTCTTGTAAGCTATACAGATCTTAACCTTTGTTCCTAAAGGTGAAAAGAAGAACTGCTCTGACCTGGTTAGCTAAGGCATCCTCCATTCTTTCATTCCCTGCTTTTTCACTTTCCAAAAATATTTATCAATCTCCTGACAAAGGCCAGTAGCTCTGGGGTAGGAAGATGAAACAAGACTCTGCCTCCAGGAGCTAATTCTCTGGTCCTGGAAGTAAGTTGGGTCATTAGTCATCACAGTGGGCCTAGGAAGTAATTGCTAATACGGGCATCAGGAGAAGGCGAGACTTTCATCCAGGCAGACTGAGGAGGCCTCCTTGACAGGGGTGGTGGCAGTCAGCATTAGACTTGGGGGATGGCTAGCATCTGGCCATTGAAATCTGGTAAAAGAGTCTCTCCAGAGAGCAGAGAGATCAGCAGAAGGAAACCCCACACAGTAAAAAACCTCCTTGTGGGGAGAGGTATTCACAAACATGGTTATAATGGGGTTCTGCCCCTGGTTGAACCTCAAGAATTCCCACCTAGCAAGAAGCCAGGGTAGTATTCTTTCAGGGAGACTCATTCTTTCCTACTTCAGGCAATCCCTCAAAACCGTTAATATTGTAAAGCCTCTCTACCTAATTCAGAAAGAGAAGGGGGCTGCCTGGGTGGCTCAGTCCGTTAAGCGTCTGCCTTTAGCTCAGGTCATGATCCCAGGGTCTTGGGATGGAGTCCCGTGTCGGGCTCTCTGCTCAGCGGGTAACCTGCTTCTCCCCTTCCCACTGCCTGCCACTTCCTCTGCTTGTGCACTCGCGTTCTCTCTGTGTCAAATAAATAAATAAAATCTTCTAAAAAAGAGATTTCATATCCTAAGTACTTACTCCAGTTCTCCAAATGATTTTCAGTACAATGTCAGGGGGCGCCCAAGAGTCAGTTTGCTCCAGTAATACCATGTATAGTCCCATCATCTCAGCGGGGAGATACAGCTACTACAATGGAACAATAAAGGGAGCAGAAAAGAAGAGCTTTTGACTTTCTATTACCCTTTCCAGCTCACCCACACCCAAATGCTTGTCAGTTTCAGACTTGAACATTGTGGGGAACATGCTGCTTTCAGAACAAATATAATATCCTACTGCTCACCCACTCCTTTTCCACCTAGCAAATGTCATTATGATCTGCAGGATCACGAGCACTTACAAACATTACTGTATTATCCTTAATTTTAAAATAATAATAGCTAACATTTATCAAGAGTAATCAGGAAATTGTAGCTCCGGAAGGATGAGTAACCTGCCCAAAGGCACATTCACTTATTCAGTAGATGCTCGATAAAGTGTCAAATGAACAAAGCAAAAGAAACCAAAGGAGAAAAATAGATAAGTTGGACTTCAAATTTCAAAAAGGTTTTGTGAGTGAAAGGACATTATTAAGAAAGCAAAAAGCCCACAGAATGGGAGGGAAATATTTGCAAATCATTTATCTGATAAGGGCCTGGTATCCAGAATATATAGAGAACTCCTACAACTCAAGAACAAAAAGATAATCCAGTTTAAAAGTGAGCAAAGAATTTGAATAGCCATTTCCCCGGAAAAGATACACAATGGCTGAAAACACAAGAAACAAGCCTCACCGTCGTTAGTCATTGAGGAAAATACAAACCAAAACCACAGTGAGATACCACTTTGCCCCCACTAGGATGGCAGGATTTAAAAAAACAACAGCAACAACAAAATGGAAACTAGGTCTTGGTGAGAATGTAGAGAAATTGGAACCCGCAGTACATTGCTGAGAGAAATGTAAGTTGGTACAACTATTTTGGAAGAACTCTCGGCAGTACCTGAAAAAGTTAAGCCTAGAATTACATGGCCTTGCAATCCCACTCCTAGGTATATACCCAAGAGGACTGAGGATTAAAAACAGGTATTTAAGCAAAAATGTGTTCATACATATTTATAGCCTCATTATTCATAAGAGCCAAAGTGTAGAAACACCCAAGTATCCATCGTGTGATGAACAAAATACGGTACCGCAGTGCGGTGGAGTACAGTTGGGCTGCAGGACTGCTGATTGCCCCATGAGCTGGACCGTGTCACTCCGAGGTTTCTCACTCTCCTCCCTGTCCTTCGAACGTGGGTTCTGCTTTCCTTTCCCACTCCCCCCAGAGGCTGCCCCAAGGACGTGGCCTTGAGTTGGTGATGTGGCGTTGAGAACACCTGCAGGTGTATACATGACCAAGCACAGTTGGGGCTTCTTTATAAACTTCAGAGATTTGGAGGGCAGGTGCAGGGATCCAGTCCTATAGCTGCCGCCCAAGACAACACTCAGTGTCAGCTCCCTTTGCTGTTACGAAAACTGCCACCTGCCCACCTGGAGGGGCCCGCCACTTTCTCGGGTCTCTTCCTGCCCTCCGTTTGCAGCGGCCAGTTTCAGATCACACCCAGGAAGCTCCCAGGAGGGTTACAAATCCATCTACATGCTGCAACAGGTTCAACATCTAAAACATTATTCTAAGTGAAAGAAGCCCGACGTGGATGGCCCCATATTGTATGATTCCATTTAAATGGAATGTCCAAGAAGACAAGTCCACTGAGACAAGAAAGCATTGTTTGCTAGGGTAAGGGAGGAACTGGGGGCCATTGCTGACAGGTGCAGGCTTTCTTCTTGGGGTGACGGCCATGTTCGGGACTTAGTGGGGACAGTTGCACCACATTGTGAATATACTAAACACCACTGAATTGTACACTTTGAAATGGTGAATTTTACATTACATGAATTTTTTTAAAAGATTTTTTATTTTTTATTTGACACACAGAGAGTACAAACAGGGGGAGCGGCAGGCAGAGGGAGAGGGAGAAGCAAGCTCCCTGCTCAGCAGGGAGCCCAATGTGGGCCTCGATCCCAGGATCCCGGGATCATGACCTGAGCCGAAGGCAGACGCTTAACCATCTGAGCCACCCAGGCGCCTCCACATTGCATGAATTTTATCTCGATTTTTTTTCATGCCGAAAACAGCAACAAAACAAAAACAAAGATCTATGCCCTCATAGAACTTATATGTAGAAGCTGACAGAACTAAGTCTTGCACGCAGGTCTCTAACTCCAGAGTGCATGCTCTTAATATGTCAGAAATCTGAATTTGGTTGAGCCTGGATTTGGGCCTGAACATCCCTATTGTTAAGACTCTCTCTATATCACTCTGAGCTAGCTCTTTGACCTGAACTGTTGAGATGGATTTGCGGCTAATTAGTACTTAGACTAATTAACCCCTGTCCCTTTAAGTTTCTTAACTACCACAGGACACACGTAGAGAAAATTTTCTAGGAGAAAATGTCACCCTGGCTAGCTGGAAATCAGCACCTGAAGCTTGGAAGTAAGCTTTCAAGAGGGGTTGGCGGTTGATGTGTTAAGAAATCACTTCATTTTTCTTAATTTGTTTTATACTTTGATTTGTTTTAAAGAACCATACTCTCTGTGATACTACAAGGGCATCCTAACTTTTGAAGGTAATATTATGCTCCCGGAGCATTTCAGCCTTTGGCCAAATGGCCCCTCTTTCTAAGCCGAGCAGAATACGTGGTTGGGGTAGCAGGGAGATCCTGCTGTCTTTCTTTGAAATTAAATTAAAAGCAGAGAGAACATAGTACCCTTTCCCATCATTGTTTGGATGGAATAAGAGGGGAAGTACATAGCAACTTTCTCAGGTTAGAGAAGACTGTGCCTCCCTCTGAGGAGGGTGTATGTGTTCTCCCTGATGGACGGGTGACTGTGTTCACACTCATGAGCCTACACTCTGCAGCTGTGGATGTGTCACAGCCTGTCAGGATAAACATGGGGGTCCTTCTGCCTATCAGTTGGCAACTTAAATTTTTCTGGCACTCTGGGTCATTAAAATATGGTCGTATTTCTTTCAAGCTGCTTATTTAAAAAGCAAAGTCAATGCAGCTGTGTCTCTAAGGTGAGAGGAATAATGAGGCTCATTTTGCTGGCCTGTGGCCATCATGTATTGAACTGCTTCTCTGTGCCTGGCATTTTAAGAACATTATCGAAGTGCTCACAAGAACTTTCCACGGTACATGGGATCATCTCCGCTTCCTGCCTAAGGACACGGAGGCGCAGGGATTCGGAGATTATGCTCTTACTCAGCAGGAGAGCCAGGATTTGGACCCAGCTCAGCCTGATGTGTTTACCTGTGCTCCAGAGCTAGGAATGCTTACACTCAAATCCCAGCTCTGCCCTGAATGACTGGGTGACCCCAGTTAAACGACTGGACCTCGCTGGGCCTCAGTTACCTTGTCTGGTACAGGTTAATAATAATTATTTTGTTGGCTTCTAATGGAGACTTAAGAAAATATTTAATTGTGCATAAGAGCGAGTGACTGGCACAGAATAGTTACGTGCCAGTTGTCATTATTATTATTACTGTTAATCATCATCTATTTTCCAAAGATCTCATTATATTTCAGTAATGTACAGAGAAAGCGGCAAGTGGGTGTCAGAGAGGTAATGTTGCCTTCCGCGGGGAAGGCTCCCACGTTCAGGTTGAGTGGCAGGTAATCAGAACTGACATTTGTGCTTCCCTTTCCAGTTACAGAACACTTTATCTGTAGTAGTTCATCTGCCTCTCCTGGAAGCCAGAAAACATCCACCTTTGGGGATGATCATGCTCATTTTCAGACAGGGTCAGTAGCCTGCCCAGGGTTGTACGTACGGTGAGATTGAGAGCCAAAACGTAATATGCTTTTGACTCCGAAGTTCATGCATTTCTAGTGAACCAGAGGCAGTGCACTGGAGGGAGGAGACAGGGAACAGAGAGGCAAGCCTGCTGCCCTCAGTGAAAGGTTGTGGCAGGTGATATGTGACCGTGACTCTGAGTCCCACCCAGCTCGTGGCTGAGACTGAACTGCTCAAGGAGGGGACAGTGGGCACAGACGGGAGGGGTCACCAGACTGACTGTGCAGTCGACAGCACGTCGGCCTTTGCTTAACTGATGACTGTTACTAATGTCAAGACGGTTTTGTTCTCCCTGCATCCGGTCCCCTCTGCCTCCTATTCCTGTTTCTCACCAAAACCCAGAAGTGAGCCCTAGCATAACTTTCTGAGAGGGGCTCAGCTCAACCTTCTCCTTCTAGACGAAATGTTGGTTTTTTTCTATAATTTTGTTTTGTCTGATGTCTGAATATATGATATGTTTTAGAAAATGAAGTTAACAAAAAAGAAAACCCATAATCGCACTCAGAAGATTACTGGATTTATGTATATGATTTACTTGTAAAAATTGAGTTATATTGTAGATTAAAATGATATCTCATTCTATTAATTTTTCTTAGTCTGTGTTTGTAATGTTCTAGAGAACTCAAACGTAGGAAAACAGACTTGTTGGGGTCTTTCTTCAGCTTTTGAATCGGTAGGAATTTGTCCCCCTTCCAGCTTGCTTTCACCTGCTGATAAATAACTTGTCATTTTTATCAGTGCCTTCATTGTCCTTAAGATGTGTGTGTTTTATACCATTCCTGTGTGCTATTCAACTCTGAGTTCGCTTACTCAGTTTGCCCAGGAGAACTTCCTGCCATGAGGGAAACGGTGATATTCTGTACAGTCTAACACGGCACCCACTGACCACATGGAGCTGCTGTGGCTAGTGAGACTTTAGGAACTGAATTTTACGTTAATTTAATTTTAATTAAATTAGCTGCTAGTGGCTACCCCCTTGGAAAACACAAATCTAAAGCATTGTCATTTAAGCTCACCTTTAAAAAAAAAAAAAGATTAACTTTCCTTCATGTTGAAAGTGAAACTGACACACAAACCTATGTGCGGCGAATCTCTATCCCTCGGGGAAGGACAAGACTCCTTACGTGATAAACCCAGCAGTCCAGGGAAGGGGGCTAACACGTGCTGAGCATGTCCTAACGACTCAGCACCTTGCAGAGCGAGTTCATCCGTGTTATCTGTGTTACCTGCCCCGCAGAATACAGTTAACTCGAGGAGAAGTGACTCACCGGAGAACCACTGCTAGTGAATCCTCCAGCACGGATTCTAAGCCAGAAGCCTCTGACCCTAAAGCCCTTTCTTCTGTTGTAAGGAGTCCTGATAGCATCCACCTTACACTGATGTGTTCTACCTTCAGACCCTTTCTCCAGAAATTATTTTAGTACCCGAGATTAGAAGTGGTTTTGCTGTGATTGACTTTGTAGCCATATTTCTGCCTCCTCCACAGACACTTTCCCGCATGTGGATGAGGCTGGTTGAGGTTAATGTTCATGAATGGCCTACTCTGGACAGAGCACGACCCGCTGCTCGAGGGCTGGCGTTAGGCCTGGGCACAAGCCTGTGCTAGAAAATGCCGTCCCCTGGATTGGCAGGCCAGGGCAAACTGCCGTGGGAGGCAGCAACGAACGGAGCTACAGTAGAAGCATAGTGGGGAAGGGCATTTCGGCAAGAGGGAACAGCAGAGCAAAGGCCAGTGAGAACTGGGGGGATAAAAAAGTAGTGTGGCGAGAGCCCACATTGTTTCAAAGAAGATGGTAGGAGGTAAGACCAGAAAGCTGTTCGGGGTCCAGAGCGTAAGTTGTGTTCAGTTCCGTACTGAGAAGTTGAACCTTCATCCCAATGGGCAGTGGTGAACAGCTGAATGTTAGAAGAGTTTAAATGGAGCTCTCAAGTTAAGTGGTTACCCAGAAAGCCCTCCTTTCTCCCGTTCCTCTGGTGAAAGACTTTCTGATTTTAGTAAGGGTTCTCAGCTGAAGTTGTCAGCCTTAAAACATTCTCAAACGTGGGGGATTTCAGTATTCACTCTTGGAGGGCCAGTTCTGATAAGGGTGTGTTGTCCACATCGATTGTCCATGTGAAGCTAATTATATGTGTAGATGTGAATCCTAAGATGTGCCCTAAAACTTCTTGATATTGCTGCATCCTTGTCATTCACTGACATCTGCCTGGTGCTGGACCCACTGCGATCCTGAGATGAGACAGTCCTCATCCTCAAGGACCTCATTCTTTCGTGGGGAAACAGCAGTAGATGTGGGGCAGGGTTAGAGAAGCCTCCAAGAGGATAGAGAACATTACAAACACTGAAACAAGTGGGACTCCTGGGTGGAGGGGTCAGACAGAAAATCTCTTTGCTTGGTCATCACAAGCAGGGGTGTCCAAATCAGAGCCTGGCCCCAAATCCCAGTTTTGCCACTTACTAGTCATGTGAGCAAGTGATGTACTCACCCTGTGCTTCAGTTTATCCTCTGAAAGGGAGATTGAAGTGCTTGGGAACTCATTCGGGTTGTTGTTGGAGGTGAATGAAATAACACATAAAATGCAAGCATGCTTAGCTTGTTCTACATGCTCGGCTCTTGTCAGTACTGATTCTTAGGGTGAAATGGCGCGATCTGGCTGTGCACACGGCAGGATACCATCGATCCGACTTCCTGTGTTTCAAGCATGCTCCCCAGGGGCCTTTGGGGAACTGAAAGATGGCTTTCCTGCAGCCTTTGTTTCTAGAAAAGTCTCCTCTCTCCTTAGAGCGTCTAATTCATCCTCATGATATTCCACCAGTTATGGTGTGTGTCTCTCTCTTTCAAATTCAAATACGGCACAACCAGGAGGACTGTTTCTATGAATAGACGGGTATGCACATGAAATCGCTGTGTTGGGACCGCAGCTGTAATTTGCACTGTCTACGTGAGAGCTGCTAGCACGTGTCAGATGGTGCCCGTAATCTGTTGGTGCATCTTTATAAAATACTGAAATTCGTTTGTAAGTGTTTTGTGTAGCTATGTGGGTAGAGAGTAAATATATTAGTATTTTCAGATTTTATAGGTGACTACGGTTCATTTCTTTTTTATGCTTCTGGTGAATCTCTGATGTTCTCCATCATAGTTTTTTTCAAGATGGCTTGAAAACGGCTGATAAATTGAAACAGTACATCGAAAAACTGGCTGCTGATTTATATAATGTAAGTATTTTATAAAATGCATGCATTTTAAGTTGCTTTTATAGATAAATATCAGTAAATTTGAAATCTGGATTAGAAGAGCTTTAAAGAAGAGCAGGGGTATGTGATCTGTCAGTATAAACCTAGTGCAGGGAAGCATTCAGTTTAACTCAGAAGGCCTTGATGGTCAAAGATCCTTGTACCGTCCTTGTACCAAAGATGTTCTTAACACCGGAGCTACAATTCCAGGACCCTAGGTTTGCCATTCCGGCTTTGAAGAAGTACATTTTTGGGACATAGGAGGAATGAAGGTGTGTAACCATCAGTTCTAGATGGCTGTCCATTCGGGGTCCAGTAGCATCACCTGTGAATGCCCTGCAGTCGACACTTGTAGAAAGAATGTTTGACCCCGAAGGACAAAACTTGATTGTCTCAGGGTAGGCAGGTTTATGATTTTTTTTTTTTTTGGTTTTGTCAGATATCTAGATTTTGCTTATATAACTTTAAAAAACACAGAGCTGTATATTTTTTCCAATTGTCTTTTTTTTTAAGATTTTATTTGAGAAAGAGAAAGAGTGCGCTAGTGGGGGCAGGGGTGGGGGGGGGGCAGAGGCAGAGGGAGAAGGAGGCTCCCGCTGAACAGGGAGCCTGACACAGGGCTCGATCCCAGGACCCTGGGATCATGACCTGAGCTGAAGGCAGACACTTAATCTGACTGAGCCACCCAGGTGACCACCGCCCCCCCACTGCCGTTGTCTTTTAATAGTTAACATGATTCAGGTTGTAATAAGTTCCAGCTGATTAAAAAAAGCAGCACCAGTGCCAAACCCTCGGGTGCCACTCTGTAAACATTCATATATACCTTAGCCCATTGGGTTCTGGTCTTTTTTCACATTTTCTTCTGGCCCATTTAACCACATTATGGGATTCCTGCTACCGCCCTTTGAAAAACCAGAAGCAAGTGACCCGGTGTTATTTCTAAACTGTTTAAAATGGTACTTCAGAGCTAATTGTCTTGCCTAGATGTATTATTTAATAAGGCCTGTTGCATTAAGACACTAATTTCAAAACTCACTGGTACTTTCATAAGATGAGAAAATTCTGCCTTTCATATAAGAAAATGAGACCGTGTAAAAGACTTTAATAAATCAACTATATAATTGAATTGTTTGATGACTGGTATATTTGGGTGAATTAAACTCTGCTCATGTATAAAAGATATATGATGAAAGTCCTGTTTTTCCATCACAGATAAAACAGACCCAGGATGAAGAAAAGAAACAGCTAACGGCGCTCCGAGACTTAATAAAATCCTCTCTTCAACTTGATCAGAAAGAAGTAGGTGATCTCTATGTTTCCAGCAGGGCTACCAGTAAAAGTGAGGCGGCCTGGGATGGTTTTTGTGTTTCCTGATCTGCAAAATAGGCGTGCCACCAGCTTCCTGCCACCGTGGTTGTGGGGACAAACAAGATAGAAGATACAAGTGTATACCTATTGCATCGCCCCATGTAGCAACTGTCCTTTACTTCCCTTGCCGTCCTTGTACCAAAGATGTTCTTAACACCGGAGCTACAATTCCAGGACCCTAGGTTTGCCATTCCGGCTTTGAAGACCTGCACTTCCAAAGTGCTGTGTCCTCTCAGGGTAGAGTGCACACCCATGTCCTCTTTAGGTCATGTCTGTCTTTCTGGGCAGCCAGAGGGGGCTTGATAAAGAATCCTCTAGAATCATCTAGTAGAGAGCAGGCCAGCCGTACAAACCAGCAGTCATACCCTGAGCGGTATTGGTGCCATAAGAGATCTGCTGGGAAGGGGCATGCCTGCAGAGGGGGGGACGCTGTGAGGACTCTGAGATGGAAGCTGTCTGAAATAGCAGTTGCCCCCCACAGTTTGGGGGCACAAAGGGCAGAAGATTGAGAGATGGGGTTTCTGAGGTGGAAACTCAGGCCTAGTGATAGATGACCTTGAACACACACAACGGGGTATGGACTTCATGCCAAGGGTAGACTAAACAGTGAGCTCTGTTTGTTAGTAGGGGAGGGTTAAAATTTGCCTGTTTATATTAGGAAGTTATCATGCATTGAATTTCAGTGCAGTATCTCAATGCAGTATTTAATAATAACCACATAAAATAGGGCATTTTTTTATATTGTCATTTCCTCATGATACCACCTCACAGTGGCAAACTGTACATTCCTACAATTTCTGAAGGGGTTCATGAGTCCAAAACAAAAACAAGGCAACCCTCCTCAAACGTGGAAGCCCTGCACCAGCAACCCTCACCCTTAAAAGCAACCCGGAAGGTTCTCTTTACTGAGTGAAGATAGCCCTCTGGGTTTTCATCGAGTGGAAGAAGTCTACAGCCCTTTCACCTTGGGCACCTGCGGACTGGAAGTAGGCACCTGTGTTTGGAGGCCTCTTTTGAAGGTGCTTATTACTGGCATACAAATCCTAGGAGAGGTGGTCCCCTTGAATGATTCCTCTGTGTAAGAGCAATAGAAAGACTCAAATGGAGGGTAAGCAGTAGATTGCTGTTTAGGCAGAAAATTGCGAGGTTTTGTACTTAACCGAAATGTACTTAACCACTTCCTACCTTTGCTTTGTCATACAGTAATACCTCCTTCCGGTATATGGAAGCTTTCTGGGAGGAGGGGGGAGACTGTTGCAGTCCCTTTTTGTTTTGCAAAAGGGGACTAAACTAAAAAGACTAAATGTAATCTGCTCCTAGTAGCTAAAGAACAAAGTTGCATATAAGCCAAAGGAGTACATACACAATAAAATGCACATGATTTGATTTAAAGCCACCCCAAATTAATAAATGATGCATGTTCATTAGCACCATGTCCAGAGTATTTTACAAGTAAAATTGATCTTTCACAGCACTTTCACGCTTATGCAATTCTCATGCTGTTTATCATCTCTCATTGCAAAATAAGGTTAGTAGGTAATGATTTCTAATGACTCAAATAAGAAAGGAGACTGTCCACCATAGAGTTCTTACCACAGCACTACTATTCGAGAAGAGTGTAAACTAACCTGATAAGTGACCTGAGAAATTAAAAGCACCCAGCAAATTATTTAACCTCTTCACCTCCACCAGGTTCTAACTTGACTTTTAAAGGAAGCTCCAAGAATTTGAGCTGTCAGTAGGATCCCCAGATTTTTGGTGGACTTGTTTTTTCTTGTCAGAATTCTTCCTTGCTTTCTGGCAGATGTTCTACGAAATTAATTATCTTAAGCTTTTATAATAGCCTAATGTCCCAAGAGAACTGTTTGCTACATAACTATATTTAGGGTTGAAAATATTTTAAATAATGATACCCATAAATCTTTCCCCAAATTCCAGCGTTTTGTTTGAGTCTCTCTCAATTTCCCATCATAGTGTGGTTTGCAAAGTGTTTGACAGATTCTGTGTTTTGCTCATCTCTCTCTCTGTAGTATCTGACACACTGTCTGGCACCCAAAAGCTACTCAATAAGTAGATGAAAAAGAAGAAATCCTTTGCCCACACCATGTATCCCTTACATGAGAGATTTGAAGCTTCTGTCGTAGAGGTTAGTTTTAGGTTGGATACCACAAATATTTTATAATCCTGTAAATCAATGAGTAATTGCGTGCCGTTTAAAAAGATTTAAGATTTTACTCCTTAATAATGCATTTTATATGTTAATACAGTTTTCTAAGAAGAAAGAAGGTAATTTGTCCATACTGCTAATAGAGAGTAAGGAATCCTAAAAAAATGACACCATAGTTTCATTCTTTAGTTTACATTCTTGGCTCACATTATGGAATTTCTCCAAGGTTTTATTTTAAGTTCATTGTATAAGTTCAGTTTTATATTTTTTGCCTGAATGAATTTCTCACTTGCATTTCTCTTTCCTGAATACATGTTTAATTTTTATTATGCTATCAAAGGATTCAGAACCTGTTTCATTCCTTCCATCGTGTTTTGTTCATTATCAGGAGTGTTAATTCTCCATGATTTATTTTCTCAAAAAAGAAAACCCTGTGTTTGTCTAGAGTTCCCTGCAAAGCAAGCTGAATGGCCATCATTTCTCAAAGTGCAGAAATAATTGTTTCTAGGACTACTTTAAAGCCATAGAACTCATCAGTAGTTAATGTAGGGTTGTCAGTGCTGTATTTCTGAAACGTGCTGCTTTCTTCCTGCTCAGCTTAATGGAGTAGGCTTCTGAGGTCAGAGCCTGGAGATCAGCCACTTTATTCACCTTTAAAAGCATATTTGCCTGATGGAAAACAAGGTCCACTCAGGTTGTTATTCAGAATTTAAAGTTTATGTGGGCTAGTAATAAATACATGTAAGGAATTTCTTAGAGGCATATTTACAGAATGTAATATTTTTCATAAGTTATTAACATCAAAATCCTTGCATTACAAAAGATAAAAGTACTCTTATTTTTAAAACTTGGGTTTTATTTGAAGGATTAGCAAACAGGCTGTTAGAACTGCATGGTTCTAAAGCATTCAGACCAACCTAGGAATTACATGGGCAGACAAAGAGCAGTTTCGTTCAATGGAAGGCATTCCAAGGAACAGTTATGCTTTTAATAAAATTTTTATCCAGGGAGATTTCAGATTTTGTTTTTAATGTTCTGGGGAGGTATAGAAATGGTAGCGATCCCTGACTCCAGATCCAGAGTAGAGTGGTTTTCATGTGATGTCATCGGGAGGACGCAGAAAGCTCCATGGATTTCATTTATCCCGGCCCCTTGTTTCGTCCCATGCCTCAGCTCTCCACCACCCGACCTTATTTTCCATCCTGATTGTTCTGTATTAGTGTTGTGGACACATTGCTGCCTCCTTCAAGAAAACCATGTGTGTCACTGCTCTTGTTGGGGGCTGTCATGGCAGCGTGGGTGGTGGAGGGCTGCCTTCCTTGCCCATCTGATCCATAGTACGGTCCTGCAGTCATAGCTCTGTCCAGAAAGCCTGAAAGCATCCATGAGGGAGGACTTGGGATTCAAGTTACTCTGAGTGCAAGGCTGTGGGCCCTGATTAAAAGTAAATACGTAGAAGTATTTCTAAAGAGACGCCTAAACCCCAGTACACTCCTGCCCCTCCCCAGGTGATTGAAATGGTGCCATTAGCAGTTTCAGCTGGAGGGAGTCTGGCCAGTTACAGACAGATGACTCAGATTAAGGAAATGACTGGTCTAAGCTCTTCAGGGTGAGCCTCCTTGCCTGGTAGAGCAAGCATTCAGCACTCTGTTACCTTCACCAGGGAGCAGAAGGATGCGTGGTCCGTGTGTGAGCACCCACCTCAGGGACAGGGGCCATGCCCCACTGTGTCCTCAGTGCCTTCCCAGTACCCACCATTTGGGTGTTCAGGACATGGTTTTGAACACAGAACTCATCCCATTCGTGGAATAACCTCACAAAGATGTGCCATCCTAGAGCTCTTCCTTCGGCTGTTATTAACATTCATTTGCTACTGTCTGGTCCAGAAGGATCCCGAATGCCACAGGGAGACCATCCTGACCTTAAAGGATTCTCATACATAGGCCATCAGTACATAACTAGTGGCTAAGTTCACTTCTGGTTCTTTATCATCACATTGCAGGTGTTGCTTCTGAACTGGATGTTTTTGTTATGTTCTCTTTGCTTGGGAAACTAAAAAATAATCCTACAATTTTTGGTTCTTTTTAGATTTTCTACAGTAATTTGGGTTTCACTGAGGTGTTGATTCCCTAAACACACACTTTGAAGATTGTCACCCATTTTTATCTTGATGAAATGTGTACCTCATGCAGGTTTTCTTCTGGTTTCATTTAAATAACCTGAATAAAACTTGACAAATATAAAGATGTTTTATTTGTCCCATCCCCCGAAGTTTATGTGATTCCAAAGGTGGCGTGTGTTCTGGCTTTAATTATCCTTACTGTGGTGTTTTCTCTGTGTTATAAAAAGTGCTTAAATCATGCGTGATGACTATCAATGAAATTAACTATGTTTTCAAATGTTCTGCCTTTTTTCTCTGTTGCTTTTGCCCTTCCTGATCGAAGTCTAGGAGAGTAAGTCAACACTTTTCTGTGAGAATGTATTGTCCTACTTCTGTGTCTAAACCCCATGTCCTCATTCTACAGTTCACTGTTGTTGGTCTATTTCGTACATTTTCAAAGTGTAATGGCTGTATCTGATCATGCAGTCTTTAGAAACGATGGGGAAGTATTAGCAGAGTGCCTCCAGCTGGTTTGCATCTGTCTTGTTCTTTGGGTCCTGGTCACCCTTTTACCACATCATACACTTCTCACTGCCAGAGAATCATCGCTTTTAATTTTATTAAAAGCATGTTTAACAGCTTATTTTATGGAGCCCCTGTTGGTTATAAACCAAGAATTTCTAACAGTTCCCAGTACCTCGCTCACAAGGTACACTTTTTATTGTGGGTATTTTAGCAAAATACGTGGAGGGAGAAAAGGTGGACCTAAGGGAAGAGCTCAAAGTGCATTGCATGCACTTTGTTTGTGAGCCACTTGGAGTTTGCTGCCTTCCCTGTGCCACCCGTGCAGCCTGGTTCAGTCCCACGCCGCTCTGTCACCAGTGAGTTGTTGGGAGCGGAGCTGGGGTTCCCAAACTAGAAACAGGAGTTCTTGGACTTGCCTGTGGCTCTGGTGGTTGTTTCCCTGCCCAGTTCCTCCGAAATACAGGCAAGGACCTGAGGGCTCCTAGAGTTCCGTAATTCTCTTCGCCCCAGACCCGTGGACAGAGGCTCGGTGGCAGAATAGAGGCAGGGACTCGAGACGTATGTCCAGCATCGGTCTGATTGGTGGCTTCTCCTTTCTAGGACTCCCAGAGCCGGCAAGGAGGGTACAGCATGCACCAGCTTCAGGGCAATAAGGAGTACGGCAGCGAGAAGAAGGGCTACCTGCTGAAGAAGAGCGACGGGTACGCGCGAGGCCGGCCTGCTGTCCCTGCGGTCAGCACTTCCGGGGGGCTAGCGGCCTCGCGACCTGGCCTACACCTCCGGGTTTCCCAGTGCGCTAGCTTCCGACCTTGAGCCCCCTGGTTTCCCTCAGCAGCTTTAACCTGCTCTCTTTCCAGGAAGCAGTCGCCACCCTGTGGTCCCTAAATGGCCCTGAGGACCTGTGGCCTGCCGTTTTGGGAAGGCAGGTGCCGAGTGGGACGTGAAGCGAGCAGGTGGCTTGCGAACTTGATGCTCGCCCACCTCTCTGCTTCGATTCATCCGCCCTTTTCTCTGCTGGGGTGCCCACTTGGCCGCCCAAACCCAGCCTTGGGAGTCAACCCCGACTCCTCTCCTTCCTCTTATATCACAGCCACTGTCACGACAAGCTTTTCATTTCCAACAGGATATGATGCATTTCTTGACGTTTCTGCTACCCTGCCCTGGAAGGAGCCACTGCTCCTCAGAATATCTGAGCAACCTCTCTCTGTCCCTCTCCTCCGTTGCATCTCCACACAGCGCCCAGAGTAGCCTTGAAGAAACATAAAGCACGTCAGGTCGTTCCCATGCTTGAAGTGCACACAGGGTCTCAGCCCTGCCTCTTGTCCAGCCTCGTCCTCCCATGGCCCTGCCACACCGGTCTCTTTCTGTTGCTCCACCAGTGATTCTGCTTCACAATAAGTACATAAGGAGAATCTTAGTTACTTTCCTTACTAATTGTCCTTCTCCTTGAAAGAAAGCTTCTTGTTTTCTGATTGCTTGTGGATGTGCACTCCTTGACTTTAAGACGTAGACTTTTTTTATTTCTTTGTTAAAATTGCAACTTCTATAAATTATAGTCCTAAGTTTCTGATCACTATCAGTTTTGCTTATTCTACTCATGCATCCAGTGGATGTCTTTGGGGAGTTCTAGTGTAGGTCAAGCACTGTTAGAGACACTGGGGTATATAACATTGAACAAGAAAGATAAGGAAGTCCTTAGCCTCATAGGGCTTACGTTCTGAGTCGGGAGACAGACAATAAAGAAGGGACTATGTGGGAGATCAGATGGTAACAAGTGCTATGGAGGAAGATAGAGCAAGGCAGGGGACTCGGGGCCTGTAGGGGTGGTCTTTGCAGTCATGCAGGGTGGTCAGGGAAGACTTTAGTGAGGAGATGTTTGAGCAAAGACTTGCAGGAAGTGAGGAGATCATCTACAGAGATCTGCAGAGATGGCCAGGAACGGGCTTCCCTTTGTGATACAGGAGTTAAGCGTAGCTAGGACTGAGTGAGGAGCCATAGGAGACAAGGTGAGAGGGGGCAGGACACCAAGCCAGGAGGGCTTTGGAAGCCACTGAGTGGAGATGGGAGTCATTGGAGGGTTTTAAGCAGAGGAATGTCGTAATAGGACTCATTTGAAAGGCTCTCTGGCTGCCGGGCTGAGAATGGCTGTGTAGGACGTAAAACTAGAAGTGGGAGACCAGGTCAGAGGTGAACAGGGATCAAGGAAACAGCTGCAGAGGGGGAAGAACGGGTCAGAGTCAGGATAATGCTGGTAGGGCCACCAGGATTTGTAGATATGGGCATAAGGAAAGAAAAGCATCCCAGCACAGAGCACAGCACCTGGCTCTCTGTAGAAAGTCACGTGAATGTTGACCATTAAGTCTTGCAAAAAATAAAAGAAGAAAAGACACACCAGTTACCCCAATCACAGTTTTAAACTGGGCTCTTCTTAACAGACACAGTGACCAGATTGTAGCCCCAAAGGCGTGGTATCTAGTGGACATAAATTATTAATCCTGTAGTTTTAACACTACTCGCCTAAAGGTACAAGGATTTTCTTGACATTAGAATTGACTGTTTCTAAGTGAAGTGGTTAATACCTAACTGTTGTAGAAAAGTCAGCTGAGTCTTTGGGTAGGTACTGTTTTGTTCAAACCCTAAAATGTTCAGGGAAGGCATCACCTTGTGAGCACATGTTGTGTGCCTGCCAGACGCCACCAGGTACCTCTCATCACCTTCTGTAGATGAGGCAACTCATCCAGAGAAGATTAAGTGATTTGACTAAGATCCTACAGCCAGTAAGTAAGAAAGCCCAAATTCTAACCTGGGTCTTATGACTTAAAGCCGGGGTGTCTCCCCTTTATATTCCAAAGGGGCATTGCTGCTGTTGGTTGCCCTTGGAGGATACAAGGTATCGGCTGGCATACGTTCACACACCTGACTCCGTTCTTCTGGTCTGTTCTTCATTCATGCACTCATTCCACACACATTTATTGATTTATTATTAGTGTTTCAGGCAGTCTGCTGGATGCTGGAAGGTAAAAGGTCCGTGAGAGGTGGGCCTCACCCTCACCTTGCATACAGTCTGTTGGGAAGAGATAAGGAAAGCACTGTTGCAAAGGAGGCTGGAAGTCCAGTGGGCGAGCCTCCCATAATTGCATGGGCTCCAGAGGGTGACTAATGATAACCCAGGCAGGCCTGTCATTGCTGTCCGTGGAAGAGGAAAGAACTGAAATGCTTGTACGTGAAGACAACCTCACTTGCTAATCATGACTACTGATGTGTCATATGATTTTCTCCTAAGGATCAGTTGCTTTAGTAGTTTCTGACCCTAGTTCTGGAATACTCTTTGTCACTTAAAGGACAAGCATTAAAACTACAGGATTAATAATTTATGTCCACAATTTGGAAAACACTTCAGATTTTTTGTAAGTAATTTAAAAGCTTTATGACCCAAAGGCATTCATCGAGAGGCAAAGGAGTAATTGTTTTACATATATGTTCTCAAAATAGTCCTAGAGGATGGGCATCATTCTCTTCGTGACGCAGATTAGGCAAGCAAGCTTCCAAGAGGTCAGTACCATGAACAAAGTCCCGTGGCTAGTGGGCGCTGGTGTCGGGATTGAAGCCCGAGGAATTGGCCATCAGAGCTGGTACTTGTCTAGTTACACCAGGCCGCCTTCTGATAGTTCCTTTTCTGGAATTCTGAGGTCCAAGCATGGTGTAAGTGGTGTTCTCTCTGGCACTGTCTGAACAGGTGGTAAAAGTCCTTGCTATGTCCATTCAGGAGCTTTTCAGGCAAGCATCCTTAGAGCTCTCAGTACAGAGAGGGTGAAGTACAGGCGTCCTGGCTGTTTCATAGAAATCTCAGGAATAAAAGCTCTCAGAGTGTTCACAGAGATAGGGCTGTACTTGGGATTGACTTGATTTTGCTCCCGTTTGTTTGGTCACCTGGGGGCACCACGTGAGCCATTTCTATTCGCCAAAAGCTTAATGCTTTTGTGTTAACTTCCTTGGCTTTATTACTAATACAAAAGAATACAGTTTTGTGTTTGGTTTTGTGTTTCCTTAATACACACGTGAAAAAAACTAATGACCAAAAAAAAAAAAAACCCAACTGATGACTAACGATTTTACTAAATAAAATGAATAAACTGAGTCGGGACAATATCCTGAAGGTTGACTAATTTGTTAGGTTGATTGGTGGCTATTTTGAAACATGTTGTTAGAGAAAGGTGACACTGGTTTGGGCTTTAGTGTGTACAGGGGGTGCCTCGCCTGTCTCAGCAGGCTTTTATGAGGCTAAGATGGGCTGCAAAACTCCTACAGCATTGGTTACATTAGCCAGATGCAGGTATGATCATGGGACAGGTGTCCTCTCTTGTCAGCCATTTCCCAGTCAGTGATGTAGCTGTAATTTGAGGGTGCTTTATCAGTCGGTAGTTCTGTGTTACCTCCTGAAGATACCAGCATTTTGAGCACGGCGTGTTCAATTGACTTTTGCTCAGATGGTATCAGATTCTGATTTCCCACTGTGAACTGTGCTGCTAGTAGTTACATACACAAGGAGACAACATTATCTGTGCTCAGAGTTGGTTTTAAATTCGTATTGTGGCAGGTTTCTTACAGGACTCATTTAAGAGGGGAAAGGAAACACACAACGATATTATTTTAAGTGCCCAGGAGAAGCCAGAGCCCCCTCCTCTGATGTTGTCTGTTTCCATGACTCCTGAGGGCCCCAAGAAGCCTTTTCCTAGGCCAGAGAATCACTGTTCCCTATACATGTGTTTCTCCATCAAAACGCTCTTAACTAGTACATTTGTACCTGCCCACACAAGTGCGAATCCACCGCACACAGGCTCACCTGTGCCTGGAGCATCACCAAAAAACTTCCAAGTTGAAATGAGTTCTCTTTGGCTTTTTCCGAGAAGTGCCCGCCTTCCCCAAGGAGAGGTGTGCAGGTCACCAAACATGTTGATCCGTGACCCTGAGCTCCCCTCTGTATATCCTGAGGCAGCCGTACCCTCACCCCTCCTTGCCTGGCAGACATCTTGAGTGACTTTCTTAATTTCTTTAGATTTAACTTTTTAAAATTTTTTTATTGTTACGTTAATCACCATATATTACATCATTAGATTTAATTTTAATTACAGAAGCAAAAGATTAATACAGCCTTCTTGTAGAAGAGTCACAGATATGGTTAAAAACTCTTTAGCACCACCCCTGCCACAGGTCTGGGCCTCCTTCCCAGAGCAGGGTACTTTTGTCAGTGTACCATGCTTCTTTCCAGATCTTCGTCTGTATATTTGTACGTATATTTATATCCCCATAGAAAATTTAGAGCGCCATTTTATACGTGATATACTTTGAGTATTTTTTAACATTACTAGATCTTACCTGAATTATTTTAAAACAGCTTGGTTTTTTCAATCAGCAGTATGCTTTAGAAGGGTATGTCAGCACATACATAGTTACTTGATTCGTTACTTGATTCTTTTAAACTCCTACAGAATACTCCATGGTATGAATGTAACTATGATGCATGTATTCACTCTCCTCCTTTTAGATTTCTGTTGTTTCCCACTTCACTGTCAAGAACAGTGCTATAATGAGCATCCTTGTATATGCCTACTAGTCTGAACTACCTTCCACCTGGGGTAATAAAATGTTCTGGGTTTTGTGGGTTTTTTTGGTTTGGGGTTGTTTTGTTGTTACTGTTTTATAATGATTGTCATACAAAGCACGATATGATTGCACGTCACAGAGTGAACCAGCTACTGTATCAGGTTGTGTTTGATTTTGCTCTTCAGGCTCCGGAAAGTGTGGCAGAGGAGGAAGTGTGCCGTCAAGAACGGGATTCTGACCATCTCACACGCCACGGTGAGTGTGTCTGCTCATTTACCATGGTGCACCTGTTAGGCCCTTGGGCCCCGTGGACTAAAAAGCAAAAACATGATGTAACCAGCACTGAAATTTCCCCCAGGTATGCGTACTGTGTGGATTTGGGTCAGAAAGTGTGGGATATCCCTTTACAGAAGGAGTTGTTGGTCTCCTCTTGTCTTGTGGTGTCCGTCTTGTTCTCTTGCCCCTCCAGAACGTCTCATGTCTGTTCTCTCAAACCAAATCAGGAATTCTTTTATCTCCTAATCTTGTCTTTTTGGAAAAACTATCGGTGGTTCTGAAAAACCTAGTTTTCTGATTGTAAAGATGACAGAATGTTCTTTGCATGAAATAATAATTAGGAAGTAATGTGTGTACAACATGTTCTGTGTTTTTTGTTTGTTACTATTTAAATTACTCAGAAAATCCATCATGATGTTAAAAAACGAAAATGTATATAAGTAAAACAGTGAGATAATAAAATTGCCTCAATTATGACTCCCCTTTCTTTAGGAATAAAGGCAATTCAATAGAAACAAAAAATAAGTTACTGAAGTTACAGAAAATAACACTTACGTTCTGTTTTCTCTTCAGATTATTGTCAGTTATATATGCCTATATATCTTGCATACTCAGAGTTGCTATTGACAGTCTAGCTAGAATTTTTATGTTTTGAATCACCCATTTTCAACTAAAAGTCGTGTATTGGCAGAATTCATATACTGTCAGAAAAGGTTCAGTCTTGGTGGTAGTCAAGGAATGCACCATAAAATAAGTAATTACTATTTTGCCCTTTTAACACTAGCAAGAAATTACTTTTTATTCTTAAAGATGCAGAGATTAGAATGGAAAATGTATCAGGCGGGACTGGAAACAGCTTAGTGTACCAAGAGTCTCCACAAAGGGGCATGCAGTTAAACCCAGCAATCCCCACTTGGAGAGAAGCTTGGGTAAATTTCAGTATCCTGTGCCAAGTGATGTCTTTAAGCTTATGATAAGCAGTTAATTACTAACGGGATGGTGAAAACGAAGGATGAGCATTTATTACATTGGCAGGTTTTCATGATTCACAGTTGAGATTAGATTTCCCTCTGTTGAGCAAGAAGTACCACTTAATAAGCACTTTTTCCTGCCAGGCACTTCATAAAATTTATTTCACTTAATCCCTTCTATAACCCATGTGGTAATCTGACCTTCATTTTGCAGATGAAGAAACTAAAGTACAGAGAAGCACAATGACTTGGCTAGTAGTGGGCAGAGTTGGAAATTCAGACTTGGGGGCGCCTGGGTGGCTCAGTTGGAAATTCAAACTTGGGTTTGACCTTACTCCATAGGCCCCTTCCATTCTGCCTCTCTTCCTGCAGAACCCCATCATCCTACTAGACCAGATGGTCTCCAGGGGCATTTACCAGGTTCTGTTCATCTTTCTTTCTTTGTGGTTCCCCCCCCCCACAGACGTTGACACAGTGATGGTAGTCAGTACACACCTGTGGCCAAGACCTTCCTGCTGGAAGATTCTATGCATCTTAACAATTATTGGCCTTTATGGAACTTGAGCAATTACATTATCTCTGTCCCTTGTCCCCTGCAAAACTCTTGGGGTGATTCCTCAGAGGTCCTCAGCTTCCCTCGGCCCGACTGAGATTTTTATAACTCTCATGCCAGTTGTGACAAGCCACCCATCTGATACTGGAAATCCTGCAGGCGGACTTAGATCAGTTAGTAATTATCTCTGAGGCTGTCTTAACAATTACTCATTTATTTAGCAACATTTCATGAAGCTTCCACTCCAGGTGCTGGACTAGGCATCCCAGATATGTGGAAAATGAGATAACTTTTGCCTGCTCATATTTAGTTCCATGCACAGTTACCTTATGAAACCGTTCTGACAATCACAAGAATGTTAGTTACCACTGAGTGAGCTCTTACTGTGCTTTCTGTGTATTACCTTATATAATTGTTGCCACAACCCACCGGGTAGATGCTGTTACTGAGAGAGGTGGTGTGCCCACGTCACACCTGGTGAATGCTTGGATTTCAGTCTTAAAGCTTCCGTGAGTGCTTAATGATCAGTGTTTGCTTGCCAAGCAGGACGTACTCTGCCCCTTATGTTGGTGATTAAAATACTTGGGGAGCTGTATGGGGCGCCTGGGTGGCTCAGTTGGTTAAGCGACTGCCTTCGGCTCAGGTCATGATCCTGGAGTCCCGGGATCGAGTCTCACATCGGGGTCCCTGCTCGGCAGGGAGTCTGCTCCTCCCTCTGACCCTCTTCCCTCTCGTGCTCTCTATCTCTCATTCTCTCTCTCTCTCAAATAAATAAATAAAACCTTAAAAAAAAAATGGGGAGCTGTATCAGAAGAATTCCAGTCACATGATCCAAGATCAGAAACTCTGACGGGAATAGTTAGCATTTATTGAGCATTCTCCATGAGTGGGCCATTCATGGTTCTGAGCACATTACCGCAACCCACTTTATGTAGCTTCTATTGCTCCTACTTGATAGACAATGGAACAGTCTCTATTTCTAGGCCTGTGTTTCTCTCTGTGAGAGTGAAGAGTCCCACCATCTGACTTTTCAAAGGCATTCTCACCATCATCACTACCACCATCACCACCTTCATCACCACCACCACCACTATCACCACCATCACCACCACCACCATCACCATCATCACCACCATCACCACCACCACCAGCACCACCACTACCATCACCATCATAACCACCACACCGCTACCACCATCATCATCACCACCACCACCACCACCGTCACCACCACTACCATCACCACCACCACCACCACCACCACCATCACCACTGTCACCACTGTCACCACCACCATCACCACCATCACCGTCACCACCACCATCACCATCATCATCATCATCACCACCACCACCGTTGTGGCCACGACCATCACCATCACTACCACTGTCACCATCAACACCACCATCACTACCACTGTCCTCACCACCACCATCATCACCATCATGGTGGCTAACACTGTTGAATGGTCACCATGTGACAGGCATTCACCAGCACCTCCCCAGCTTACTGTTCTAGGAAGAAATGCATTTCTCTGCATGCCTGCAAGGTAGACAGCCAGCCCTACAAGAGTTCATCTGCAAATTCATTGCTTTACATGTGTCTCTTGAAAGACCTATATTTTTTTTATTTACTATTCAAAGTAATACATCACTGTGGAGATCAGATTCAGTGAGAATCTCTGAATTCGCTATTAGGGTAGTGGCTTCCATTTATGGGCCATCTGGTGTGTTCTGAGCAAGGTATAAAATGCTTTAATTTCAAAATACCAATTCTAAGAAAGCTCTGGCAAACATTTCAACCAGCCTCAAAGTTTCAGGATAAAGTTGTTTATATCAGGGCACCTGGGTGGCTCAGTCAGTTAAGCGTCTGCCTTCGGCTCAGGTCATGATCCCAGGACCGGTCCTGGGATCGAGCCCCGCATCAGGCTCCCTGCTCAGCAGGAAGCCTGCTTCTCCCTCTCCCTCTGTCTGCTGCTCCCCTTGCTTGTGCTCTTTCTCTCTCTTTGTCAAATAAATAAATAAAATCTTAAAAAAAAAAGGTAGTTTATTCAAGCCCCTAAACTATCATAAATAAATTTCTATAGAATTGTTTGCTTGTCCTTTTTACCTTCAGCATTGTAGTATATAATGAAAATAATAAATTATCAAAGAATATATAAGAATTATAGTTGGAGTATTACTTGTAATAATGCTGAAAAATTAATGTCAAAAATAGAAGTTTTGTTTTTCAAAAACCCTTACTTGCTGAATTTATTAACCTCAGTGTCACATTACAGTTCATATAACAGGTTGAAAAGAGAAAGATGACTACTGTTCACGGGTCACTTAGAGCATGCCCAGCACTCTGTGTGCCAAGCTAGCCCTACAAGACAGGTGTCACTGTCTTTACTTTGCACTAGTCTGCAAGTTCTGAGGAGGTGGAAACTGTTTATCTTTAATCTCCTAGTACCTCGCACACTGCCTGACATACAGTTAGTGTTCAATGAATACTTTTGAGTAAACCTGCTTTGTATAGAAGAAAAAGGGCCAGGGAGATTAAATCCCATGCCTAGGGTTCTGCAATTCGTGAACAGCTGGACCAGTTTTCAAACCCTGAAGTCTCTGCTCTTTCATATCATTGAATCACCGTAAGGTCTTAGAGTAAAGAAGTCTGAAACGGTTTCCCGGAAGGGGGAAACAGGGAGCCCTGATCGTAAAGGTATTACAAGTGTCCGTGAATTTGTCTTTGGATCTGAAGACTGATTTTTTAAGATCTTAAATTTTCAAATTCCTGCAGATGTACAAGGCAACCCACACAGGGGAGTGCCCCCTTCCTTGCCATAGGTTTAACAACAGGTTTCTGTGATCAGCCTTTATGGTGTTCTGAGGCTATGCTGGATTCCACCCAATTCCACGTCTTTGTCCCCATTGTCACTGCAAGAGAGTATTTTCCTTTTTCCAAGAGATTAGAATCAACACTGAGTTGTCAAAGGACAAACTTGGGAGCCCATGAGTCCTGGGCTCAAACCCTTGAACAAGCTGTAGGACTTGATGCATTACATAAGCCTTTGGAGCCTCCATTTTATCCAGTGTAAAATGGGTATAATTTCTCATTAAACATTTCATTGATTCCAAGCAGGCCCTGGAGAAGCAGGGATGAATCAACAGCCCCAAGCTCTTGGAGCTTGGAGTGACCCAGGGCTGAGTGCTCGAAGAGAAGTGAGCAGGATGCTGGGGTAGAAAATGAAGGGGCAGCTAGCTACCTTTGTGTGGCCAGGGAAGGCTTTTGTTAGCAGATAGCGGTAAAGCTAGGGAGGAGCAGTGCCAGGAGAGGCAAGAGGAGAGTCCCCACTCCTGAGCCCAGAAAGCACGTTCAGGGAACCCAAGAGAAGCCAGTGTGTGTGTGGAAATGGTATCACTTTCCTTACCCTGTTTGAAGAGTGTTTTAGAGGCTTAAACAACACATTCTTTGAAAGCTATTATCTATTTATTCTGGGTGCTTAAAAAAAAAAACATTCAAGGAGAAACTTAAAAACTATCTTATGGTTGATATAGCAGAAGTTCCAATTAAGCAAGAACCATTAAAAAAAAATAACGATATCCTGAACCGCTGTCATTGTAATTCTCTATTTGAATTGCTCTCCCCCCTACTTGGCTGGTAATTCTGTTTTATGTCTCCTCCATCAGCTTCAGATGGTGCCATTTTTCTTCACCTGATCAGCCAGCTCCTCAACCCCCTGTCCTTGTGACAGGGCACCCTCATCCCATTCCCTTTTCTTTACAGACCAGAGCTGACTTCAATAAATTAAGTTCAAAATGCAGCCTCAGGTCTCACCCAGCGCTGGTGGTGAGTCCTAATTGTCATGGTCACTCGCAGAAGAAACCCCACTGTTCCAGTGCAGATGATGTTATATGGACATGTAAAATAAGCACCACCGTTTCCAAAACTCAGGGGGTCACTGTGGCATATCTCTGTGGACTTCTGCCACATTACAAATGCAGAACCAAAGACATCGATGTTTATTAGAGGACTTCCCAAATCCAAGTTCTGTGAAACGTATCTTTAGAAATATATCTGGTTTCGTTTGTTTTTTTTTTTTTAAGATTTTATTTATTTGAGAGAGAGGAAGAACACAGAGTGAGAAGGAGAAGCAGACTCCCCGCTGAGCAGGGAGCCCGATGCGGAACTCGGTCCCAGGACCCTAGGATCATGACCTGAGCTGAAGGCAGACACTTAACCGACGGGCACCCATATCTGGTTATGTCTTACAGGTTATTTATAATGCCAATACATTGAACAGGAATTTTTACTGTATTTGAATCCCAAGATGATATATTAGCAGTAACAGTATAGAGTTTATTTCAGATGCAAATTCCTATGGCTTGCATCTAAATGAACTTGGAAGAGGCTGCAATTGGCTAAATGAACCCAGTGATTCTCAGCCCTGACAGCACAGTAGAACCATTAGGTTCTACCCCCAAAGGCTCTAATTTCATTGGTCTAGAGGTGAAGACCAAGGATTGCTTCCTGGGTGAAGAGCCACTGAGCCCCTCCTTCATTAGCCAGTGTTATAATTTGGCGGGACCAGGGGGTGGGTTCTTACACAGAGGTCTTTAGATGTCTGCAGCAGATCTCAAGGACTCTTGCAAAGAGTGTGAGCTGGCTTGTAGACCCCATTTGTAACTCAGCCGGTGTGGGGTCTGATTCTCACCACATCCTCCTTTATCCTAGCCGAGGGTCCTGTTCAGGAACGAAGCAGTAAAATCAACAGAGGGCAGGTCTCCATAACCTGAGTCCCAGGCATTTGTGGAAGCAGCTCTGACCGCCTCCTCGGGTTGTTCTGTGTCTGGCTGGTGTCCCCTCACCCCCACTCCGTTTGCATGCTCTGTGTCTTCACATTTCCCTGGGCTCTCTCTGTTCCCCGATCCCCACCCCACCCCCGACCATGGCCCACAGCCCCCAGTTCACCCTCCATGACCCTCTTGTCAGACAAGATTTGCTGTTCTATTTGAACCTGAGTGATTTCAATGGGTAGCTCTCCCAGAAGTGCTTCCATTTTAACAAGGAATACTGCTTTACTCTAGAGAGAAGTTGACAGCAGTAGAGGTTTATATATCAGCCATTAGAAGAAATATCTCGGAAATCATTAGTAAGCCTAAAAATAGTAACTAACATTTATTGAGCACGCACTACATGCTAGGTGCTTTATGTAGGTTTTCCCCCTTAATTTTTATGACACCCTTCCAAGGTAGTTGCTGTTACCTCCATTCAAAGGGACAAAAGTCTGGAAGCTCCTTAACCACCAGGTGCTAGAGTCGGATTTGAACCCAAGAAGTTGAATTCCAGAGCCTGTACTACCTGCCACTTGGAAGTGGGGCACCAGACATTGCCTTGGTTCATTATCACAGCAAAGTGGCATCGTTTTCTTTCTTTGTGATGAGAAGACTTGCATGGCTGTTAGTGGATGGCTGGGCCTAGACCCAAAGCCAAATCAGATTGTCTCCAAAATTATGGATTGTTTCTCCATTCTACCATGTACCTCGTAGTATGAATAAATTGCCTTTGTAAATTAACAAAATACTGCATTACTCCAGACAAATGGGCAGGAGCTTCATTTCCCCAAAGTGTGGCTCCGTGAAAGCCAGGTATTTTTTTTTTTTTTTTTTAGAGAGCATGCACAGGAGCAGGGAGTGGTGGGTGGAGGAGTGTAGAAGGAGAGAGAATCCCAAGCAGGCTCTGCACCCGGTGCGGAGCTCAGGATGGGGCTTGATCTCACGATCCTGAGATCACAACCTGAGCCAAAATCAATAGACACTTAACCAACTGAGCCACCCGGGCACCCCTGAAAACCAGGTATTTGGGGCAGTCTCTCATTGTGGCTTCAAAAACCAGCGAGCATCGGACCCTCAATTCCTTCTGGCGAATCTTCCAGAGGCACAAGGGTCTCACGGTGCTGACGCTATCTAGGATTTGAGGAACTGCCGAATAAATCGGCTTCATGTGAGGAGCTTGGAGGGAGCTCCTCCGAAGAACTGGTTTCTTAGATGAAGAAGAGGGGGTGAAATTGAATTCAAATGTAAAAGAGGTTACAGATCAGAAGCACCAGTCTTGCAGCTTGTGAGGGCTGAGCCTACACGGTGCTCAGGGGTCATTCTCTGTGCTTCCAGTGTGATTGGAATTCCAGCAGAAAAGTGAGTGGAGTAAAATCTCATTGGTTTAGAGCCCACAGATTCAGCGAGTGTGCCCGTTTGGTTGCAGTGAATGTGACTGGTTCTTAAAAGGACTAAAGAAAGTTCTGGTCTTACAAATTTGAAGGTATAAAACAAAGGACCTATGGTCTGAAATTAGTTGGTTTACGTGTTACTCCCCACCCCGCCCTCCCCAGAATAAGAAATAAGGGAGTCCTTATAAACGTTTTACTTTCACCTAACATTCTGTTAGCCATGACCTTAAGGCAAAGTTACTTCACCCTTTTGTGCCTTGGTTTTGCCATCTGTGAAGGGAGGGTGATAGTAAGTGGTACTTACTTTAGGGTGGTGTGCAGATTAAACACGTAAATATGTGTGAAAACACTTAGAACGGTATCTGGTACGAGTTCTGTGTAATAGTCAAGACGCTGATACTGCCCTCATTTTAATTACCAGCCGTTTATATGTAGGGCAATAGAAATCTGCTCTAAATGTTTGCCTCAGGTATTCACTGCCCATTTTTTTTGATAAAATGTAATGAGAATATTTTCTTAAAAATATAGCCTATGGCTTAGATGTTTTATCATCAAGTTACTGCATTTTGTAGAATTATTTTAAAAGGTTTTTGGTTTACAAGTTCTGGTTGGTTAACAAGGCATGGATTACAGTGGTTACTATGGTTACATGGGAAATCAGAGAGTTGAAAAGTTCTTGTGCTGGCCCATGGGGCACCTGGGTGGCTCAGTCGGTTGAGCATCCAACTTGATTTGAGCTCAGGTCTTGATCTCAGGGTCGTGAGACAGAGTCCCGAGTCAGGCTCCACGCTTAGTGGGGAGTGTGCTTGAGGTTCTCCCTCTCCCTCTGCCCCTTCTCCCACTCGCTTGCTCGCTCTCTAAAATAAATTTTAAAAACTAATAAAAATTTAAAAATTTAAGTTTTTTGCTGGCCCAAATTCTGTATCTGGCAAGTAGGAGACACTTGTAGAAATTAGTAAATGGAGTAATGTCCCGCATGTTCGTCATTTGCAGTAACAATAACATCAGCCCCACTTCTTCTCAGAAGCCCGGATAAACTCTTTTTTTTTTTTTTTTTAATTTACATTATAGCACATGCTTTCAAAAGTAAAATGAAGAGTTACTACCGCAGTAAGAGACTTTTAAGAATATCTGCATATTCACAGGGGGCCTGGGTGGCTCAGTAGGTTAAGCAGTTAAGAGTCTGCTTTCAGCTCAGGTCATGATCCCAGGGTCCTGGGATTGAGTCCCACGTTGGGCTCCCTGCTCAGTGGGGAGTCTGCTTCTCCCTCTCCCCCTGTCCCTCTCCCTGCTCATTCTCTTTCTCTTTCTCTCAAATAAATAAATCTTGGTAGAAAAAAAGAATATCTGCATATTCAAATATATCTTTCTCACACATTTATTCTGCCAACTGGAAATGAGTACTGTGGTGTAAATGGTTGGGATGGTTAAATCATTCACACTCTAGAATGAAGTACTTCGGTAATTACTAGTTAGATTATCACCTCCTCCCCTAAGCTATATGAAGGACCACTAAAGGGGAGGAGAGCTTTCATTGTAGCCACAAGATAGTAATTTTGGAACGTGGAATATGTCCAGAATGGGCAGGATTTCTCAACAGAAGTATTAAGTGATTTGGAGGGAAGTAAGAGAACTGGCCATTCCAGGATAGGAAGAACAAAGCAAGAAAGATGTTTTTACTTACTATGTAAATGTCCCAAGGGCTTGCCTTGACAAGGGAACAGCTTGATAAATGGGAAAGGCTCTGGGAAGGAATTTGTTCAAATCTCAGCTTTGCTTTTTACTTTCTGTAAAACATTGGTCAATTTACTTTTGCCTTCCTGACCCTCGGTTTCCTCATCTGTGAAATGGGTACATAACAGTACCCAGCTATTGGGGTTATTGCAAGAATTGCATAATAAAATTTACTAAAGTACCTAGCAGTTTATTAGGTGCCCAGTAAATGAATACTGTTACCTTGCCCCCAAATAAACCGAAATACTTTCCAAAAAGCAGTAGTTTTAATGTACTAAAATATTAGAGATATGATCTCTCTGCAAGGTGGTAGGTATTCATTATGTACCTAACATCTTGCTGGAGGGTGATTGTGGTTATTGACTGCATGCCAAATATATGTGTCCCTCTAGGGCAGAGTAGGTGTCTAAATAAATACTGAGAGAACAAAAAGTTTGAAATGACCATAATGATCAGAACAGCCTTGTTACCAAGTATTAGCAGAGAAAGTGAAGGGAGCTTTATTATTTTTACCTCTTTCCACAAAACGGCCTCAGCCTGGCTGGGTCAGGCTTATCCCCCAAGTAAATAATGATGTTCACTTCTTGTTTGTGAAGCAGGGCCATTCAGTAGGATGATGGAGGGAAATAATTTCATTCCTGGATACTAATTCCAGTAGCAGCTGTTTCCTGCTAACAGAGAAATATGCCTGCACTAACAACTTCACACTTCCAGCAAAAACATTTCACCGTGGTGCACACTGAGCTGTTTGAGGACAAATGTGTGGTGTTTGTTTTCTTCCCGGAGACGCAGAAACGTTAATCAGAGTTGACTCATTCCGTTTCTACATGCATTTCTACTTACGTGTCTGATGATTTTCCTAGCTGAACAGCATTTTCTATTTTGAGTGGCAGAGCATTATGTCAGAGGGATAATATCTTCATCACTTCTGCTCATGGAACGTGTTCAGAGCTTCCCTAGTTGGAACATTTTCAAAAATGAAAAGCTCGAGGGTGGTCTTGCCGTGTGTGTGTGTGTAAAATGAACACATCTGTGTATATTGTTCATTTAAAAAAAAAGCAGTTTGCAAAACAATATATGCAACTTGAACTGACCCGTGATTTTTAAAACAGACTTCTCTCTCTCTCTCCCTCTCTCACACACACACAAACACACACATCTTGTTAAAGTCAGTGTATTAACAACAATGTCTGGGTATAAAAATGAAATTACCAGGTAGTGTTCAGTTTCTTCTTTGCACTGTCTGTGTCCCCTAGTGTTTCTTCAGTCAATATCGTTCTTGTAATGAAAAGTGAAATCTGTAAGAGGACACATCTCAGAGTTTCAGGGAACAGAGCCATAAAACGTTCAGTTTTGAAACCCGTCAGACCTGTATTTGGAATAGAAGCACCTGTAGCTGTTGAAAGATGCTGCTTCAAAGCAGACCCCACAGGCACAGCGCAACCTTCCCTCCATTCACCATCCAGGTGCCTGGACTGAGTGATGCATATCCTATATAGAGGTCACTTTTGGAATCATTAATTAAAAGTCTCACTTTTTTGGCAGCATCTTGAGTCCCCGGCCCGCAGTACCGTGACTGTAACTTTGATTCAGGCCCCCATCGTTGCTCATCAGACTTGCAGTCTCAGCCGTCTCCCCCAGGCACCCCCCTGAATGCACATCAGTGTGCTCACTGCTCAGACAGACCCTTCACTAGATTGCCAGAGCCACTGGGGTGGGAATGTGAGCCCCTTAGCCCGACAGGCAGTTCTCCCCGCACTCCCCTTCCCCTGGGCATCACTGCTGCACTGGTCTTCTCTTACCCCCAGCTGCATTCACTTGCTCCTGTTCCCACCCACCCCACCCCCACCTTGTTCAGATTCCCCCTCCGGGTCCTCGCCAGGGCTGAGGCTGCCTCTCTGGGCCACACCCTGGTCAGGCAGCACACATTCTAGGTCCGTGCCGCGGTCTGTTTCCCGTAGCTGCTTGGTGGCACAGAGTGCTTTCCATATGTGCTTGGAATGTTGCAGAGGCTTACTATTTAGCTAAATAAATAAGTAAACAGGTATTTCAAATAGGTTTCTAAAATTTCTCATCACTTAGCAAAAGTAACTGGGAGAAAATCAAATGACCTGAGAAGACATGAAAGTAGAAGTGAATCTTGGGCATCCTGGCTCTCTGTTTCTACCCTTACTCTTCTCAGAAGGAGATGTTCTGTCATGTGCTAGGGCTTCTGGCTGCTTCCTGAGACTGTGCCGCACGGTGGAAGCAGGAGGAGGAGCGGGACTTTGGTCCACTCAGACCTGGGTTCTGCTCCAGGCTCTGCCGTCTCCTTACTGGGAGATTTTAGGGACATTAGTTAACCTCTCTGCGCCTCTGCCTCTTCATCTCACTTAGGATAAGAAACTAAAATGACTTCCCTCACAGGTGCTAGTACATCAGATGGTGTATGTAAGGCAGCTGGAATGCTTTCATTCATTTCATAAAACATTTATTGAGCGCCTGCTGTATGATGCCAAGCCCATTTTAGTGAACAGAGAAGTGTGTGCCCTTAGCGGGAAGAAAGGAGAAGGAAATGAGTAATAAGAGCCAGGAAGACAACAGAGCAGGTGTAAAAGGGATGGAAAGTCGCTGGAGGGTGGTCAGGCCATCTCTGAGGAGGTACTGATTTTGAGAGACCTGAAGAGAGGGAGGGAGAGAGCCTGCAGCTGTGGGAAGGGCCGCAGGGGGTGTGAACCACAGGAGGAAGGGAGGCTGGGCTCGTCACCGCCCAGCAGGGGGAGCTGCAAGCCCAGTGGCAGGAGCTGGTCCGGAGGAGCCTGGAAGCAGTTCTTGGGAGTCTTCCTACAGACGGGTTTTTATCCTGAGCCTGGTAGGAAGCATCAACAGTAAGGACTCAATAAATACATGCTTTCATTGCCTTTTTTCTTTCCTTTACTTAAACAATATGAAAGCATTTCCTCAACTGTACACAGATGTAGCCCAGGGCAAGTCACTCAGTCTTAACTTTGATTTTCGCCTGACAAAATGCCGGGAAGATTATACCTTCTTTAATCAATATACCTATAAATTAGTACTAAATGTCGAGAAAGTGCTTTGAAATTTTGGTAAGTTATACAAATCTGGGTTTCTAGTATTACTCCAGTGATTCCTGAGCCTTCTGTGCCTTGGTCCGAGGACTTTGGTTGAGCATACCACTCTTTCTGGCATTTGTGGGCTCGGTACTGGCCACGTTGGCTGCTTTAGCAGTCAGGAATTGTGTTCTTCGCTCCTCAAACTCACACTTGGCGTGATAGGTCATTTGCCAGGTGTCTCACTGGCATTTGGGGGAAGATCACTATATGTAGGCAAGATGCACCTGTGTCAAATGCAGTGTGTGTTGACGTGGCAAATGTCAGACCAGTAGGCTTGACAGAATACCAAGGGAATAAGTATCCTATGTCATCATGATTGGAGTTGTGGCCAACCGTTTAGGACCCTTGTCGTCAGAAGCTTTCTGGTAATGTATACTCTGAGGTAGTCCATGCTTAGAAATGAGAGGTGAACGGTGCTGTTTAACTTTTCTGAATACAGTTAATACTAAGTATTTTTTTTCTTTCTGAAAATGTTGTATCTGTTCCTTGATTGTATCTGTTGGTGAGGTTATTCAGAAACACTGGAGTAACGTGGATTTGGGGAGAAAAAAAATCATCCAGTGAATCCTCTGCTACATTCAAACGTGAACAGTGTCTAAAAAATTCTTAAGTTTTGGGGCACCTGGGTGGCTCAGCCGGTTAAGCGTCTGCCTTCGGCTCAGGTCATGATCCCAGCGTCCTGGGATCGAGCCCCCGCATCAGGCTCCCAGCTCAGCGGAGAGCCTGCTTCTCGCTCTCCCTCTGCTGCTCCCCCTGCTTGTGCTCTCTCTCCTCTCTGTGTCATATAAATAAATTTTTTAAAAAATTCTTAAGTTTTTCCAAGAGATTCCTGGACTTAGGGTAAGAAACCTGAAACCTCTTATTATGTGTAATCATCTGAAGCACGGGAAGTTCTTCCTTCTGTCTGGCTCAGATCTACGATTTGAGCGCATTTCTTCTTCATCTGTGCAAATGGAAAACAGCTGTCCCGCCTTCCCCCATAACCACCTTTCATGTTCTCAAGGATGGTTATTAAATCACTCCTAGTCTTCTTTCCTCAGAACTAAATAGTGCCTTCAGCCGGTCTTCAAAGTGCCCATTTTCCACTCCTTTAATCATCTCCTGATCTTTCCTAAGCTTTTCTCCATTCTTCTTTAAATGTGGATGCCAAACTGGAATACAGTATTCTGTGGAGAGTCTCACGGTGAACTGGGATCTGGGATTGCTACCTGTTCAGGCTGTCCGAGGTGATTGTCCTTCGTATGGTAATGCAGCCAGCTTACCAGCATCTAGAAGGATGAGCTGTAAGACAGTTTCCTTTCGGGGGGCGGGGGGGGGCAGGGGCGGGTCCTAGTTGTGGCTGCAACTGTGGGTTTTGGAACCTGAGGCCTGTAGCAAACCAAACTCCAGGTCCATTCTCAGAACAACTTGCAAGGCCTACAAACTCCCGCCTCCTCCTCCTGGGCTTGGCAGCCAGTTCTGTAGTGCAGGACTCCTCTCCCAGGGGCTCGTTCCTCTTAGGCAGAACTGTCCTGCAAGAGACTTCGAGGCCAGTGTCCATGCCTGAGTCAAACGTCCGTGCTGTAAACATGAAGTCCCTTGGGGTCTCTCACTTCCTCCCCCAGACAGCTTGCTTTGGAACAGATTCAGGACAAGAGGCATTGTTTTCTGGGTCTAATCTCATTGAAATCACAGAGGGAGGAGGATCTCAAAAATGGTTTAGCAAGCACAGGAAGGTAAACAATTTAATTGCCCAGTGTCCGTTATGGAGAGTAAGAGGTGCAATGTGCCGTTGAAATTGTCTTGATCACATGCTATCCTTGTTGTTCGGGGCTTTGATTGGGTCATTGACGTGTGACCTTTTCCTACCCTCTCCCCCTCGTTTTCCCCTAAAACGTAAGTCCCTTGGATATAAATGGTCTTGGCATGGGGATTTTCAGAATCACACCTATCGGTTGAAGCAAGAATATAGGACTGGAGCGTTCCATTGCTTCCTTCAGCAGGCTTGTGTTCAAGTGAAGCCCAGCCTGGGCATGCAGGCATTTCACGCCTTGGCCAGTTCCTGCACGAAGCAGGCATGCTGGCATCAGCCACTGGCCAACATGTGACCTTGGACAAATATAGGCAGGAGACAAGGAAGAGTTTTGACCAGAGTGATTCTGTGGCAAGACTCCATGTAGGCAAAGCCTAAATTAGCATGCCTATCTAAATCCTGCAGGGCCTGAATGAATTATATGTGTGACCGAGAGATTTGCTGATGATAAATGACATGAAATCCTTACTATATTTTCCCTTTCTCCAGATTTTGGGGCTAATTAAGCAGTGTCTCATTAAGCAGTGTCTCACAGGTCAATTGTCTTTGCACATTTGAGAGAGGAACTAAATTTTGCATTACCACCAAAATCTGTGGATCCCTGAGACATCACGTTTGGGCCGATTGATGACTCGGGTCATTTTGAGTCAGCTACATTTCACCGTAAGATACAGAATGGAGAGCGCCAGCTGTTCATGCTCGGGTATGTGGAAGCTGGGAGAGGTGTGTTTCCATTGAGCGCGCCCACTCTTCAGTGCCAGTGAGGTGGATTATCTTGGTTCCATTCTGATTAATCACTGGGATGTTTATGTACAGTTAAAAAGCACGTGTACGATTTTTGTCCTTGTTTAACGAGCTGCTGAATTCTACTGGGGTAGATGAGACTCCCATCGCAGGTGCCGCACGAGACTGCGCCCCAGCCCCACGGGGCGTTGACCCTGCAAGTGAGGGGACAGTGCACCGTATAAACTCCCTCATTTTCTCTTCTAGTCTAACAGGCAACCCGCTAAGTTGAACCTTCTCACCTGCCAGGTGAAACCCAATGCGGAGGACAAGAAGTCCTTTGACCTGATATCACGTGAGTCCTCTCTCTCTCCCGGTCGGTTGCTGTGGCTTCTGACCCTGTGCGTCTCCATCTCTGGGCGTGGAAGCAGCAGACCTCTTCGTTTACAGTGAGCCCCACCCGCAGGGGGAAGGCAGAACAGGGTCAGATCCCACCCGCAGTAGAATCGAATCGAGATGCGTACATTAAACTAGACCAGTTCTTGACCATGAGCCCAGAGCTTTATCCCCTTGGAGAGACTTTTGTACATACATCCCTTTTTCTCTCTTAGAGCTGCTGAATCACAGTCTTTGCTGTGAAGCCCAGACAAATATTTTTTAAGAAGCCCCAGGTGATTCTGATGTGTACCTGTGGTTAAGAATCTCTGGCGCAGACATGAGCATGCAGCTGCGCCACGTAAGCATACAAGAGTTATAACCATGCCCAGAGTTTTGTCCTCGCAAAACAGGGCTCTTAAAAATCATCTTGCTTCACGAATGGAAGACGCTGCATCCCATCACTCTAAGCCATGGGTCCTCGTGTGCTTTTCTCTTGTGATGAGGACACATAATGACCCTCCCATCCCTCAATCTATGGCCTGTATCCTCATGGTCTTCGGAGAGTGGGGGAAGGTGGTTTTCCTCTAGACTGACTGCTGTACTTGCGCTGGTCCCAAGGGGGCACTTATGGACCCCGGTAGCTGAGGGGACACCTCTTTACCAACGATGAGGATGGTAATGCCAATGAAATGACTCACCTATATTCTGAAATCCTGCACGTTAGCCTTCAGCATTCGTCCTTCTCTCTCGAGCCCCGTGGGGCTGCCCAACAGCTTAAGTGCATGGTCTGTGTGCAGATCATAGAGTACTCTCCTGCCCCTTGCAGTCCTTCTGATGTAGCTGTGTGAATGGAAGCCCCAAACCGTTTCAACCCACAGGACCGAATCTGCCGTGAGACCCCTTAGATGGAGTGCAACCTGGATTGTGCAGCGTCTGTTAAAGTTCAGAGTCCCCAGGATTCTTACAACCAAGAAATTTCCTAGGTTACTGATGAGAAAGAAGTACGAACAGTTAGGAGTTAGGACTCCAAAAAGCTAAAACTCCTAGAAGTGAGAGCCCGCAGGTTATTAATAACTGTCATCACTCACTGAGCAACTAATACATACTAGGTGCTTTATATACATCATGGCCACTCCTCACAAAAGCCTTATCAGTCTCCTATTTTATGGAAGAGAAAACTGAGGCTCAGAGACATTCAGTGAATTACCCAAGGTCATACGGCAGTAAACCAAGGATTGGATTCAGCCAAGGCTCTTGGGCTCTACTATGCATGGCCTGTTCTTGGACAGACATTCTCTCGAGGAGATGAGGGGTGTGAGTACCTGACCTGGAGTAATCATGTAGTGTTTGGTTACTTTGCCCTGAATATGTTGAAACATTCTAGCAAATCCTGAATTTTAAGAAAGAGCCTCCCTTATGTACAGCTACCCAAACTCTCCACGTTAGGCTGTTCCCTCCTGACCTGGGGGCAGCTTGAAGGTGCACCTTGAGCATGTTCGAAGCCCTTCCTCCCTGAAGCCTGATTCAGCCAGTGAGCAGCCTGGGGCAGCATATGCCTACTTGGTGGAGCTGCCCTGTGAGCTACGAATCATTTCAGAAAAGTAATTTTTTTAAAGGTAACACAATAAAAAGGCACATTGAAAATGAAAAAATACCATACCGAACTGCCAGCTGGTAGTCTCCAGTTGGTGGAGACATCCACTTTGATCCCATAGGCTCTACCCCCTTTCCATCTTTTTTTCAAAAGAAGTGCCAGATGTTTGGTATTTGCCTATATTTTATTGTATTTCTCTTGCACTTCAGAAAAACAATATTGACAAAGTGAATGGTGTAACTGCTAAATCAAAATGGTATAAAAATAAGATAATATTAAAAATCTTAACTTTTGCTGTGTTTTTTTTTCCAGAAACTTTCATAATTTACATTATAGCTGAAGGTGTTCTGCTTTCTAAAGTTTCCCTTGTTTTCTTCTTTGTATTTCAGATAACAGGACATATCACTTTCAGGCAGAAGATGAGCAGGATTATGTAGCGTAAGTTGTTTTTGACAGCACAATGTCTGGAACTGAAAAGGCACTCTCTCCTGTACAACATACCCTTAAAATTTCCTTTTTGTTACTGAGAGCCTCTCCTGCGGGTTCCACATGCTGCTGCCTCACCTCTGGACCTTCACGTGTTGCTCCTCTCTCTGTCCGGGTGCTCAGTAAACCCTGATACCTCCTTCCAAGATTCAGCTCAAGCCTCACCATCCAGGGGCTCTGCTCCTTCCTGTTACCCCCGGGCCTCCTCACTCTCCTCGATGACCCTCTAGTTTGGTCTGAGCCCTCTAAAGACTGAGAGCTCTGGAAAGCAAGGACTGTGCCTTACTCACCTTTAATCGCATCTCCTGCCCTGAGGAGGGGCTTACCTGGTATTGAGCCCGTCTGCCTGGATGCTTGGCTGTTAACTGCGAGGGGAGAGGAGAGCCTGGCCCTGAAGAACAGTATGGGCAGGTGCCTCCTGTGGTTGAGCATGGCTCAGGAGCTCAGAGTAGGGGGGAGAACTGGCTTTGGTGTCCCACACTCCTGGGTGGGATGCGCCTACCTCACCTGACCAGGCACGTGGCCTCAGGCGGCTCCCCACCCCCTTTCTTCATGTTATCCCCGGTCCTGGGCCATCTGCATTGCCTCTTCCTTCCTGTAGCCTGCCGGGCAGTGTGGGACCATTACATCCTTAGCTGCTTGGGAGGGAGGATGCTTGTGTTAAAGCTGGTAGTTAAGCCTTTTTGTAGCCTTCGCATTTTCAAACCCCTGTCCCGTCAGTGACGCACAGTAAGTGTTACTTTCCTTCCTTACTGATTTCTGGAGAGTCACCGAGTTCTGTCCACCCCCTTTCACCTTATACTCGCCCCTTTTCTCTCTCCCTGTTCTTTCCCCTCTCTCCTCCTCCTCTGGAGAATTCCACTCTTTTCCCTAAAGGGTCAAAAAGAGAATAAAGAATGGGTCGAAAAGATGCACAGTTGGGAGACACAAAGCAAAAAGGGTGGGGGGGGTGCTGAGAGAGAAGATAAGAGAGGTGAAGGAAAGGGAGAAAAGTCTTTGACCCATTCATTCATCTGAAGGTTTAGTGAACACCGATTCCAAGCTGAGAACTGTGCAAAGCACGGAGAATACAAGGCTAAGTTAGAGGGAGCCCCTGCTCTGAAGAAGCTTGGTCTGAGCTGGAGGAGAAGGCAGCAGGCAGAGTGCAGGGACAGAGAGAGCACGCAGTGTGCTGTGGGAACCCACAGGGGCACACACCCTCTTGGCTGGTTCTCGGGAGTGGTGCTCAGAGATGACTTCCAAGAGGAAAGGAAGCAGCCCGAGCCGGCTCAGGGAGGTGCAGGAAGGTTATAAGTACTCTGCACTCTGGGTGCCTAGAAGCAGCAGGGTGGAATAAAAGGGACGCAACTGATGGCTGGATGTTACTGATCTGGGGCTGGCCACCTGGAGAGTGGCCGGAGAAGACAGAAGAACAGGAGAGGTCAGGAGGACTGGCCTTCCACCCTCAGACTCAGAGAGGTAGTACTTAGTGAGGTCATACGATGCTTAATGCATGTCAGCAGAGGCTGTTATTTCTAGTTTGAAAACGAGGACGCTGAGAGGCAGTGTGCCCATGGTCACAGTCCCGGGAGCCCCAGGGTCTTACGGTCAAGTTAGGGAAGGACATCCTTCAGAGTGTAGTGGGTCTCATTGCCCTCAGTATTGGTGCTCGCTGTGAGCCAGCAGGGGCTCACTTACCATCTCTCCAATCATGTCAGTCACAAGGTTGGCTTACTTATGCCCATTTTGCAGATGATTAAACAAACTAAGTGAGGTTAAGGGACTTGTTTTGACCTCAACACGAAATCGTAGATATGTGATTGAAACATTGGCCCTCATGCCCACTCGGTTGTGCTATTTCCAATTCATCACGCTGATGCCATAAAATATTCAGCTGTGTGATGAGAGTCCATGGGTTGCAGGACAGGAACTCGGAGGGGACGGTTGAAGAGTCGAGACCATTATGTTTGCCTTGACTTGGTTCATATCACTTGGTTTACTTTTAGGAACTTCAGGCCCTCCTTTAAGACACGGGAACAACAGTAGGTGCTTGATTAAGGCCCCTTTTGGAAGGTCACCCTGAAAGGTCATGTGAGCAGATGAGCATCCCTGGTGGTGATGGGGCTTACTGGGTCCTGCTAGAGAGGGTGCAGCAGGCAGTCACGTGTGTGGGGTGCTCCAGACACGTGTCCTGTAAGAATTTCCTGGACTCAGGGCACCTGGGTGGCTCAGTCAGTTAAGCGTCTGCCTTCGGCTCAGGTCATGATCCTGGGGTCCTGGGATCAAGCCCCGCATTGGGCTCCCTGCTCAGCGGGGAGTCTGCTGCTCACTCTGTCCCTCCCCCTACTTGTGTTCTCTGTCTCTCTCTGTCTCTCTCTCTCTCTCTCTGTTAAATAAATAAATCTTTTATTTAAAAAACCAAATTTCCTGGACAGAATTCCAAAGTCACTTTGGAATATTGCTTCCCCTTCTCATATTTCACTCTTTCCTCCTTTTTTTTCTTTCCCCTCGCCTAAACCCCTACGTGGGAGAACAGGTAAGAGATCTTTGTGAGGCAGGGAATGCATTAGCTTCTTCTTTGTTCATATCTCAAACCCAAGCCGTTAGCATTGTATTTACTCTGACTTACAGAGAACTCAGTCCCAGTTTGGTCAAAGAGGTGTAGGCTTCCTGCCCGTGGGACTTAACACCCTGTGGTAGAATGCTTGCTTGGCCCATCCAGCAGCTGCAACACGTCTGTACTTGGCCTTCTCTGGGGCTGGTGTTGGAGACGGGGGGCTTCGTTTTGAGTGATGTTGGAAGGAACGCATTCTGCGGAGGAAGCACGGGTGCACGCGCACACCCGCACACACCACCCCCACCCCAGAGGAGGCTTCAGTTCCTCGTTTACTTCCAAGCTACATAGAGACAGTTTTACAGCATCACTGAGTTTTTTTCTCATGTGAAGGTGTCTGGTGGAATTAAATGTAGAAGACATTCTAACAAAGGGCAGCTGTGTGTTTTGTCGCTAAGAAGGAGATTACAGGCTTTGCTTGCAGGGCTTTGGGACTGAAGATAAAATGTATAAAGTTCCTAGTATAGTGCCAAGGTTGTTCGTCCTGTAAACTCAAAGCAACTTTAGAGCCTTAAAATACAGCGGTGCATTGTTTTCTTTCTTATACTGCTTGGTATGCCTGTTACTTTAAAATAACTTAAAAGTTTATTTTTTAGTTGTCAGAAGTAGTTGCTTTGGTTCTTGACCCTTTGAAGTGTAGCCAGTCCATTGCGCCAAATCTGAATTATCCCTCCAGAAAGTTAATTGTCCTTAAAATATGTATTTTCTAATTATCAGTACCAACTCCTTTATTTCTTGATTTGTCCTGATCTCTTGAGTGAGGAGGTAGATGTGGCATAATGAAGGGATCCCAGAAAGGGACGGGGCGGGGTTGGTGTCAGCAGCATGTTTCCGTCCAGTGTGACACTCATCCTGCTGGAGTCATAAACCTCTCTAGGCTTGTGCTGCCTCATCTGTAAGGACTATCAGCCCCAATTCAGAGGCTTGCTGGAGGATTACATCCCCAAAATTATAAGGAGGGGGGTGCCTTGGTGGCACAGTCGATTAAGCATCCAGCCCTTGATTTTAGCCCAGGTTGTGGTCTCAGGATTGTGAGATTGAGCCCCCCGTCGGGCTCCGTGCTGGGCGTGCAGCCAGCTTGGAATTCTCTCTGCCCCACCCCACACTGTTCATGCACTCGCTCTAAAAAAAAAAAAATTGTAAGTCCTTGGCATGCAGGAGATCGTGCTATGTTGGATAGCCAGAATATCGTAATGCTTAAGGAAAACAAAGCAGAGACTCTGCAGACGAAGTGAAAACTCCAGTAACACAATGCCACTGATTAAATACACTGTTGAGCCCAGTGTTTTGAATTATTTTTAAGAAACCAATTTCTGGTTTTTAACATGAGACTAAATGATAGAAAAAATATTCTCTAATTTAGAAGGTATTGAATCTCACACACACACACACACACACACACACACACACACACCCCTGCCCCATTCCTAGGTTTTGAGGTGTTGAGTTTTGGGCAGCAGAGGGGAACCGCTGAGCTGGGCAAATGTATTTGTTACAACACACGGAAGCTTTGCACCTCCTGCAGTCACAGGTGTGCCTTGCAGTCCACAGACTCCATGTAATTTAGATTTCGTTTGGTTTGTAATTCTCATTGCTATGACTCTGACTTACTCTAAACCTTAGCCCTAGCCCTTTGTGTCATATGTCATCCTATAAGACACCCAAAAAACCGAGACTCTCTTCTAAACCTCTGTGCTCTCTCTTGGGGGCAGTTATTAGCTGTCTGAACAGTAGATGAGAACAAACTATGGTTTGGAAATGTTTTTCATTTTCTTCTTTAAAAAAATTAACCGGGGTACCTGGGTCAGTCAGTGAAGCGTCTGCCTTCAGCTCAGATCATGATCCCAGGGTCCTGGGATGGAGCCCCCGTCGGGCCCTGCTCCACGGGGAGCCTGCTTCTCCCTCTGCCTGCCGCTCTGCCCTACTTGTGCTCCCTCTTCTCTCTGTCAAATAAATAAATAAAATCTTTTTTTTTTTAATTAGGTTTTTTTTCTCGTTCATGAAAGTAATACAAGCCCATTATAGGTTTGGGAAATTATAGAAAGGCAGAGTCAAGCAATCCATCTATCCATTCGTACAGGAAATTACTCAGAAAAAGCTAGTGTTAACATTTTGGTGAACTTCCTTCTAGCCTTTTTTTCCCCAAACAGAAGTACCTAAAACCCTATGTATCTTTAAATTTGGGATTATATCACATAAACAGTTTTTTCTTGTTTATTTCACAAAACATATTGTGAGCATTTCCTTGGTGTCATCCAAAACTTAGTTGAAAACTTTGTCAGCTATACTTCAATCCTAAAAGATCGATCTAGAAAAATTAGTTGAAAATTTGAATTTAATACCTGATTAACTGTTCCACTCTGTGGTTATTTCGTGCTTTAATAGTGAACCCTTGTTGTTGTGTATTTAGGTGGTTTTATGCCTAGACCGGTAGCGGACAGTTGTTTTGTTCGGTTCATTCTGTGGTCATGCTGCATGTGCGATTTCATAGTCTGTACTTTTTATTTCATATTAACATCAGCATGTTTCTGTTACTATACCTCTGCCATAAGCATAAATTATCACGGCTGCTCATGAAATAGCCCTTCGTTTTCACTTCCAGGCCCCCCCACCCCATGCCCCAGTGGACTTCCAGAGAACAGATGCCTTGTGCTAAACTATTTCTTGCCTTCTGTCCATTTGTCACCAGTTCTTTCTCATCCTTGCATTGGGTTGGTCCTGCACCAAGTCCTCTTCATTCTGACATTTGCTTTCTTCTGTCCAAATGGACAGGAACGCACCTGGTCACACCTGCAGGCCCTCTCGTCTGTTCCTCTCCCCTCTCTCGTTTTCTCCAACATGTTGCTTGGCATTCTTTTAACTTTCTCTTTCCTTTGAATTTAATTTCTTTCATTTTTTTCCTCACTTTATTGCTGGGGTGGGGGGGTGTCTCTTTTGGAAGTTCTTGACGAAAATAGATTTTTTGCAGTGGCAAGAGAAATCAGTGGCCTTGTCCTTACGTCTCCTTCCTCTTGTTTTCGACAACAGGTGGATATCGGTATTGACAAATAGCAAAGAAGAGGCCCTCACCATGGCCTTCCGTGGAGAGCAGAGCACAGGAGAGAACAGTCTGGAAGACCTGACAAAAGCCATCATTGAGGACGTCCAGCGGCTCCCTGGGAATGACGTCTGCTGCGACTGTGGCTCGTCAGGTATTTGCCCCCAAACTTGATCTGGCTTCTTAAACAGCCTTTCTCCTCCCATAGAATAAACATGAGCTAGTTATTTAAATCTTTTTCTCCTTATGGACACAGACACACACCCACCACAAACTTCCATCTTGAACGGTCCCACTTCTGGGCTGCTTTAACACATGCTATTTGTTCAGCCTGGAAAACTCCCACCTGCTCTCCTCAAATGCCCCAAGTGGCCACCTGCCCACATGCTACCAGTTAAATGAGCACTGTGGACATACAGAGAGAGCCCTGGACGCAGAGTCCCTCACCCTGGTTTTGAATCACCAGCCTGCCACTCACAGCCTGGATGACCTCATGCCAAGTGCCCTTACTAGTCTCATCTTCAGGGATAATAAACCTCTGTTGTTATGAGGACTTAAGGAAATGCTATATCTGAAATCATCCCAACGTGTTATACATTACTTTCCTTCCTTTCTGCTCAGTGAACTACCCCCCAACCTCTCTGTCACATGGGTGTCACCTTCCTCCAAACTTCTGTTTTCAAATAGCATTTGTATTAAGTAGGTATTGACAGTAGGTAATGTGCCTTCGGTGCTTACGTTTTAATAAGGACTCTGGTAGTTGTTTTAGCTTCTGTTCTCTTATTGAATCCTCGCAGATGCTCTGTGAGCAAGGTACTAATATGCTCGCCATTTTGCAGATGAGAAAACTAGGGGACTCTGAGAAGTTAAGTGACCTTCCAAGGTCACACATCTAGTAGGGATCAGAACATGGATGCAAACCTGTGGTTGTTAAGCATCATGATACACTTTCTAATTGTTTTCCTTGTGAAAATGGACTTCTCTATGCACCATGCCTTGAGCACCTCAGAGACATGTCTCCCAGTTTCTGCTGTGTTCCCGTCCCTGTGGGATAAGTGACTCACACACTCACATAGTGAGGATGTGGCGGAGGGGTCGGAAGTCCTCAGGTACCGACCACTCCAAAAGAAGCTTGCCACAGGGAGTGAATCCTGAGGGTTTTGGTAACATGGGAATACTCAATTCCCTCTGTTGTGGAGCCCTCGGGGGTTGTAGAAATAGCTTAGGTCTGTGAAAGAAGCCTTTGACGTTCAGTATTCACAGCTGTCTTATTACCAGGAGGTGCTTATGGAGAAGCCGTGACCAGGATGGTGGGTCAATGCAGGTTGTAACTGGGAGGTTCATGACAGCTTATGAACCGTGTCCCCTGAGCCACACGTCAGGCACTGCCAAGGATGACACGTCTCCCAAGGATGTTTCATGGGGCCTTCCAGGAAAAGTCCTTCTCACATTTTCACAAGAATGAAGCACTTAATTTTGTTTTCAATTCAGTATTGAAAGAAAACATTTTTAAATTTCTTTTAGTACCTATATCGCCCTCTGAGAAGCTGGTAAGCTTCGTATGAGCCCCTAGGCTAAACCACAAGCTTCCATGTCTTCCGTTTAAATCGTTCCCTTTTAATTCTTAACAAGTTTTACTACTCTTGTTTTAGCTTCCTTTGTAGTTGGCACACGAAAATTAGGTTGTGTTTCATTGTCTGCAAAATGTTCTCTCCACACAGAACCCACCTGGCTTTCAACCAACTTGGGTATTTTGACGTGTATAGAATGTTCCGGCATCCATAGGGAAATGGGGGTTCATATTTCTCGCATTCAGTCTTTGGAACTAGACAAATTAGGAACTTCTGAACTCTTGGTAAGTAGTGACCTGTACTCAGAAATGTATATTGTCATAAATATATGTAATATGTGGCTTTGGAGTGTCCTGTTTCTGCTGAGTACAAAGAATTGCAGTTCCTGAATTTTGTGAATTTGGATATTTAAAATGGATATTTAAAATGTAAATTTTGTGGTATGTAATGTTGACTGTCTCTATTTCCTTTCTAAAGAACTGGTGAATCATACATTTCTATAATTAGTTCACCTAAACTGGCTCTTTTCTTCTGGGATGGGCTTTTTCAAAGCTGCCTTTTCCTTTCAGGGTTAGTTTTTATATGATTCACTCACTACAGTAAAGGGAATTAGGTGTTAAACTCACATGATCACTTTACTTAATGGCCTGTGTTACTAAAAATAGTGACTAAAGAGTCTGTCTCTGTTTTTCCCGTTTGTAAGTTTATAGAAGCCCCCCGAACCAAGAGTGGCCATAAAGCCCATCAGTCCTTAACCCATAACTTCTAAGCAACCATGGTCGGTCTGTGTTTGTGTGAGCCCCTGATCTAGGAAGTAGCAAATTCAGGAAGTATCATACTAATGCTTACCTCCCTGATTCATACCAGAATTAGAGAAAAAAAAGGCTCTGATCTTATAGCTAACACATTCTTCTTGAGTGTGGAAGTGGTGTCATTGCATCTCCTTGACTTAAGCTAGTGAAACCCAGTTGGCAACTAGAAATAGGGACAGTCCAAATCCTAAACACTTACCAGGTAATAAACCCAAGATTTTACCCCAGAGACCTGATAGCATGAATGCTTCTTAAGCCTTGCATTGCTCCCCAGATTATTTGAACGACCAGAGGCCCTTCAGGACAAATTTTCCTGGGAGGGTCTTGAACCCAGAAGCAAAATGCTTCCTGCAGCATTTTTACATGTATCCCAAATATAAAGGAATCCCACCTCCTTCTTTGTCCGGTAAATCTGCTCAGTCTAAAAACGAGGTATGATAGAGATTGAAAAACAGGTGCTGCCATTAAGCATTTAACCTGGATTCATGTGTGTAACCTTAACCAGCTGTCTAATCTCAAGAGTATATGTTGGTCGCGGGAGGGCATATCCTTTTCTATTCTAGCATTTATCATGTTGTATTTGTAAAAATCATTGGTTTTCTTATCAATGGCCCCGCTAGTCTTTTGGCTCCTACAGGAGGAATGTGGTTTACCCCTCTCTTTATCTCCAGCACCCTAAAGTTCCGTGCCTGGCACATAGTAGGTGCTCAGTAAATATTTGTTGACCAGATGGATGGATGGTTTGTATCCTCAGTCAAATGAGGGGAAGATACATATTCAGAAATCTCAAAAGCAAGTAATAGGAAACCTTTAAACTCATAGTAAAGAGTGGCTATATTATGTTTTGTTACAGCTGGCCAAGAATGTAGGAAACAATAGTTTTAATGATATTATGGAAGCAAATTTACCCAGCCCCTCGACAAAACCCACCCCTTCAAGTGATATGTAAGTACTTATACTGAATTCTTTACCATTCTATAATTGTTTTTCTGCCCTCACAAGCAGTGTCTTAATGGTTATAGTATTTTTCCCCAGAGGAGACTCCAGTAGGAGGAAAACCCAGAGCAAAGAAAAGTATTTTGGAATGCATTTCTGGAGTGCACAAAATTATGTTCACTGACCCAGTCCCCTAGGTAGTTGCGGCTGCTCCGTGGAGGGTGGTACGTCTTCATAAGGGTGGTTAGCTCTAAATCATGGTATGTTGTGATAAGCAGGACACACACAAAAGCGATGGCCTACTCCGATTGGATGGGCAAGAGTCCAAACGCTTACCGGTGAGGCTCTGGGGAGACGCTGTGTCTCAGGCATTGCTGGTGGGTGTGCCAATGGTGCCTTGCCCAGGAGGAGCAGAGTAGCAATATTTATCACGGTCATCGACGTATTTACTCTCTGACTTTGCTGAGGCCACTTTCGGGAATTGACTCCTGATCTGTAATAGGAAAAGAGGAACAAAACAAACGTCTCTAGGCCTCTGATTAAATAGTTTATGGGGTACAGCCACACGGCAGAACGCTTCACAGATGTAAAAAGAAGGAAGCTTGCTTACATCCCGACTTGGGACAATCTCCATTAGGAATTACCATTAGGTAAAAAAGCGACGTGTGGAGCACCGCACCAAATCTCCTGCCTTCAGGTCAGGGAAAGGGTGGTCAAGAACACATAAACGTATATATTTATTTGTGTTTGCATGAAGGAACACAGGCAGATACACAGGAATTTAAGAATAAGCACCAGAAAGTGCTTATTCTGGGGTGGTTGCGGGCATGAGACCTCCTCAGTAAACAGTTTTCGTATCATTTTTATTTTGGAGTCATGTGAATCCTTAAACCTATCAAAAATTTTTTCACACTGAATTTACACTTAAAATTTTTAAGTACTGTGCATGAATAGGATGACAGTTCCTATTAATTCCAGCTCGACTGAGCAGGGGAGCCTCTGGGACATAGACGCCCACCTGAATGTCCGCCAAGCCCCTCTTCGTGGTTCCTCAGGCACCAGATCTGCTGAGCACTGAAACTGTTATGGGGCACATTCAACAAACGTGTTTTTACTCTGAAATCATGAGAGACCATCTCCCAGCAGGCCTCTTGGCAGTGGTCTTTCTTGAATTCAGCAAATGTGTGCTGTCTGCTCACTGCATGGTTCATAGTAGATCAGGTGCTGGGGAAAGGGCAAAACACGAACTAGATGTAAACCCTGTCCTCATGATACCTGCCATTTGGAGAGGAAGGTGGCTGTTAACCAAGAAGTTAGACAGTCCGTTCCTTATTCATAGCTGTGAAAGGGTCACCGAAGAAAAGTCAGGGAGGTTGGGCGCATATTTAATATCCTAACCTAATCTTGGGGCGTCGGGCTTAACAACAGTGTTCAAGCTCTGTCCTAGCACAGAAACGGCTTGGATTCTTTTCACGCTCATGAGCACAAATTACACTGAGAAGTAAGACTTTTTAGAAGTGAATTTGATCAGGGCGCCTGGGTGGCTCAGTTGGGTAAGCAACTGCCTTCGGCTCAGGTCATGATCCTGGAGTCCCAGGATCGAGTCCCGCATCGGGCTCCCTGGTCAGCAGGGAGTCTGCTTCTCCCTCTGACCTTCCTCCCTCCCATGCTGTCTCTCTACCATTCTCCCTCTCTCTCAATAAATAAAAATCTTTAAAAAAAAAAAAAGGTGAATTTGATCACAAAACAGCCACACTAACACGATCTGAAGTTACGCCACAGACTAGGTAGCAGTAAGCGCTCAGATACGCAGTGCAGTCTTGCCCCCACCAGCAGTTTTAAATATTTATGTGGCCCACACCTTGGAGGCATCACTTTAGGATAAACTTCCTAACAGTATGGATTTGTGTTTCCCATTGCTCGCACGGGAGGCAGCCCACTCTTGCCCATCTGCTCTCTGACCTCAGATGGTCGTCTGGCCTCTGTCAGACCTTCCCTTCAAAATGCTTGTGATTCTCCAGAATCTCTAACAGTGATTAAGTTTTCAGACTATTGGACCTTAGATCCTGGTTCTGCCAATTCTGAACTGTGATCTGGGGCAAGTGACTCCACCTGTCTGTGCCAACCTCCTAGGGTATGGTGAGGACAGAAGGGGTTAAGTAAAAAGAGCTTCGAGTGGCACCCAACCTACAATGAGCACCACGTAAGGATTCACCATTACTGTCCCCACCACCACCACCGCAGTCCTCATCACCATCCTCTTATTTGGCCAGCAGCCTTGAGGGACAAAGCAGGTTCCCTGAGACGCACAGTTCACTCACTCACCCACTCTTATTAAGCAGCTTCTGTGTTCCTGGCACTCATTAAGTACTGATGACACAGTAGTGAACAGTGTAGCTCCTGTCCTACATTCTGGCTGTGCAGAGGAAGACACAGAGAATGGTAGTGGGTACTCTGAAGAAAATCTAACAGGATAAGGGGGTGAAGCGTAGGAGGCATTGTCCTCAGGATGGTCAGGGAGTATCTCTGAGGACTTGACATTTGAAGAAGCTCTAAAGGATACGAAGGACACGCGTGGGGTAGAGGGTGTGGGGAGGGGACCTGGCAGGGGGAACGGTGGTTGTAGACACCCGGAGGCAGGGGCGGGCTGGGCACGTGCACACAGTAACAGGAAGGTAGGTGTGGCTGCAGAGGACTGAGCTCGGACAGTAGTAGCAGAGGCCGGGCAAAATGGAGACGGGACCAGGGAGCAGGTCAGCGAGAGCCTTAGAGGTCATGGAACGTTTGGGGATTTTATTCTCTGTGTGAATAGAAGGCTTTAAACAGAGGGAGTGACCAGAACGCTGCTAAACACCCTACAATGTGTAGGACGGCAACCATGACGAAGAATCATCCAGCCACAGTGTTACAAGGGCCGAGGTTAAGAAAGCCAGCTCTGGCTGGTAGGTGAAGGGCAGATGGGAGGAGCGGGTGGAAACAGAGACTGAGGAGAGACTTACACCGGGTCCACTGAGTAACAGAGATGGTGTGGACTAAGATGGTAGCAGCGAAGGTGCTGGAAAGTAGTTGAATTCTCAGGATGTTTTGAAGGGAGAGCCAACAGGATTTGCTAATCACTTCAAACACAGGACATTTAACTAAATGGTCAAGATGATGCCCAAGGTTTGGGCCTGAGCGTCTAGGTAAATAGGCAGTACCATTACGTGCACCACAGTGAGTGGGAAGGACCAGGTTTGGCGGGGACACAGGGCGAGCCATTGGTAGAGCTCTGGTGTCAACGTTCAGACAAGTCTGTTTCCCACCCTCCCTGTCGCCCCGTGTCAGGAAGCCTTTACTGCCAGGGACTGCGGCTGAATGCCCAGAAAGAGTGAAACATCATGCCTGTGGAGAGCTCAGGAACTTCCTACAGCCATGGAAGTAGAGACCCAAGGTTGGAGGTGCTCTTCAGAGTGGCCTGGGGCATCTCCCCATGTGATACCTGAGTGCCCTCAGCATCGTTTCTGCAATTATTGCGCAGCATCTGCACACTCCAGTGCCAGGAAGCCTCCATGGAGACCGTTGTCTCAGATCTACCTCCCGTAGCTTCCCGCCGTTGATCCTTGCTCTGCCATCTTGGATGATCCTAGAAAGGAAGCTTATGTATGAACCCATAGCCATGTGTCATTCTTTGTTCCTACTCTTGCTTCCCTGAAAGGCAGTAAGACTGGTATGATTATTAATATTTTACAGATGTGGAAATAGGCAAAGCTTTACCCAGGGTCGCATGGATAGCATTTGATACCGGAATTGAATCAAGCCATTTCATTCTTAAATCTGATATTCCATCCATCACACAGTAGCTGCCTTTCAAACTTTATAAAGTCACATGCAGTGGGAGACCAGAAGCCAGGCTTAGGCCAATTTCTCAGGTTTCTGGAAGCCCTCCAGCTCATCAGGCCATGGCCATCTTAAAAGGACTTTGACCTAAGTGTAAAGGACACCCATGAAAGTAAGATCTTGGTCACTGAGCAGAATCTGCAAGTCACTAAAGGCGGTGTGCTACCATCAACCAGCTTCCTCCCTTCACTGCTGACCCAGAATGAAAGGAAGAGGCATCAGCTCGGTTTTAAACAGTGAGGCCTGGCTGTGGGATTGGTTGGCGGGGGGAGTGGTGGACAGCAGCAGCCTGCACAGATGGAATAGCTTTTTCTGAGCAAGAAATCTTATGTCCTATGAGTTAGAGCTTTCTCAGAAAGAAAGCACCTTGTAGGTGCTATAGATTCTTTAATTCAAAATACACCAATGAGTTATTCTCCCCGTTTTCAGAGGAAAAAGCTAAAGCTCATGAAGATGAAGTAGTTTGCCCAAGGTCATGCAGCTGGTGTGCTGTTAAGAACTGGATTTGAACCCGCAATCCATTTACTCCTTTTTTATTAAGTGGCTTATGTAACTGGGAAAATCATGGGATAAGTTCAGGTATGGCTGGCTCCAGGATGTCCGACAGTATCATCTGGACCCTAGCTCACTCACCCAACTCTTCTTTCCTTTCCTCTGAGCGGACTTCTGTCTCAGCTTTTTGCCAAAGGTGGCGAAAGTAACCATCAGGCCACTTAGGTCAGATACTCACACCTGCAGCTGGGAGGTGGGCTCAGTCCCAGAGCTTGGGACAGAACTGGAAGTGGAGAAGGGGTGAGTCCTCAAGAAGAGAAATGCACACACCCACTCAGACTGTGAGAATATTACCCATGACGGTCTCCTGCTCCCAACTGAACCTGCCGGAAAAACAACTCCCCTTTATTCTAGAGCTCAGTGCTTGGCCTGTGGGAGGGACTTTAAGGACAGCCTTTGTGAGCCTCAGATCCCTTACCTGTTAAAATAGGGAGTTGTGCCAGATGACTAAAATTTTTTCAATGAAGCTCTGGAAGCTTCATTGGTCTCTTAGAATAGTTCTTTTAAAATTTCTTAAATTTCTTTGTATATTTACGAGTATCTGAATTTGAAGTAGTACATAGACTCTCAAGTTATTGCTCAAGGTGGAAAAAAAATCTATGATCTGTGTGCCCATTAATTTTGTAACCATGTGCTGCTTTTGCACATATACTGTTAAATATATATCAGTTTATTCATCCTGTCTGTGATGAGATAACTTGGTCTAAAACCTGGTTTGTTTAAATCCTGAAAGGAGTCTAGGAGAATATATCTCACTTAAAACTGTTTTTCAGGAAATTGTAGATTTTTCTTAGCTTGTAGAAAAAAAATGTCTTTGTTTATATTGCTTTGTCCTGTTTTAGGACTGTACGGAAAGAATATATCACTGCGAAGTATGTAGATCATAGGTTTTCAAGGAAGACCTGTTCATCTTCATCAGCTAAACTGAATGAATTGCTTGAGGCCATCAAATCCAGGGATTTACTTGCACTAATTCAAGTCTATGCAGAGGGAGTGGAGCTAATGGAACCACTGCTGGAATCCGGACAGGTAAGGCTCCACTAAAATCGTAGGATAAAAAAGGAATGTGGAAAATGAGTTTAAAAGATAATGAGATTCTCATACATTGAGTGACCATGTCGAAATCAGGACAATTTGAGAGCGAAAGGAGTACTATTAATAATTGCTTCCAGGTAACTGGTGTGAATAAAGCTGCTGTAGGCAAAGTAGGACATGCGATTACCCTACTTATACTCATCCTGTCCTTTTCAGGAGCTTGGGGAAACAGCCCTGCATCTTGCAGTCCGAACTGCAGACCAGACATCTCTCCATTTGGTTGACTTCCTTGTACAAAACTGGTATGGTTTTCATTTTCTGTAAATACGCCATATAAGTTAACGCGAACCAGTCCTCTCAGGGACCCAGATCAGGAATCGACAAGCTTTCTATAAAGAGCCAGGTACTATTTTAGGCTTTGCAGGCCATGAGGTCTCTCTCGCAACTAGTCAACTCTACCGTTGTAGTGTGAAAGCAGCCATAGACCATATGTAAATGAGTGAGCATGGCCATGTTCCAATAAAGCTTTATTTATAAAAACAAATAGAGGGCCAGACATGGCCTATGGGCTATAGTTTGCCAACCCTTGGCCTAGAAAGATGTAAAATCCTGTCTTTGTCGAAACCTGCTGAATTAGGAAAAATTGAAAGAGGGAAGACTTAATAGCACAGGTCAATAGGATCTGTGAATTTTCATTGTTCATAAGTTCATTATAAAACTGCAGTGACAAGGCGCCAAGGGGCTCAGTCGGTTAAGCATCTGCCTTCAGTTCAGGTCATGATCCTGGGGTCCTGGGATCAAGCCCTGTGTCAGGCTCCCTGCTCAGCAAGCAGTCTGCTTCTCCCTCTCCCTCTACCCCTCCCCATGCCCACTCATGCTCTCTTTCTCTCTCTCTCTCAAATAAAATCTTAAAAAACAAAAAAAAACTACAGTGTGTGTGGCTGACTCAAAACCTAATTCAAATTTGGAACATAGTAATAGTGCAATATTGAACACAGGAAGTTTGAACTTGCTGTATTCTTCAGTGGGTAGCTCTGTAAGCCACAGATTATTAGGAGGAACTGGAGCTCATCCAAAGGCGAGTGGTCAAAATAGCAAGAAGACTTGAACCCACATATGAAGAATGGTGCCTGGACACAAGCCACGTTGTATAAATGTCCACACCTCTTCCTTAGAGGTAGTGCAGTGTAGTAGTTAAAGAGTGTTGGCTCCGGGACAGACTGCCTTTTTTCAGATCCCCGCTCCATCTTCCATGCCTTGATAGTCTTGAAAGCAGGTACTTCATCCTCTTTGTGCCTCGATGTTTTCATCTGTAAAACAGAGGTGGTCATAACCTACCCCATCGGGTGGTTGTGAAGATTTAATGAACCAAGGTACATAAAACCGAGAGTGTCCCGTAGGAGGCACTCAAGCAGTACCGGCTATTGCTATCATTAGGTGACTTATCAATGTAGGTGTAATGTTAGCAGCATTTTGGTTTGCCCTGCTTGTAAGTAGGTTTCAAGTTTGACTCCGTTGTTTGCACAGAAATCAGTGGTTAATCTGTAGCTTTAAATTATATTATTTATGTCCTAATTAAATTCTAAGTTGTACTTTTTTCTGGTAATATTTTATTTTTCAGTGGGAACCTGGACAAGCAGACGGCCCTGGGCAACACGGCCCTACACTACTGCAGTATGTACAGTAAACCCGAGTGTTTGAAGCTGCTTCTCAGGAGCAAACCCACCGTGGGTGTTGGTAAGAATGTGACCAAGTGGCTTAATAGCAGGAGTCAGCATCCGGTTGGCTAAAACCAAGACTCGCGTGTTACGTTATAATTTGATTATTGTTCGTAGCCTTTTCAAGATGTATCTTAGATTTCTTTTCCCTGTTTTAGTGAACCAGGCTGGGGAGACTGCCCTGGACATAGCAAAGAGATTGAAAGCTACCCAGTGTGAAGATCTGGTAAGCATCCATTAGACACCAACTGCCTTAAAATTTCATTCTCAGAAACTGGAATTGGGATAAAAGAAACAGATTCATCTTTCTGAACATTGGTTAAAAAAATTCAGGCAAGCACTAGGGCTACATTTGAGAAAGTGGTAGAATGATAGATTTGTCATTCCCATGTCCTTTCGGTACGGTTATGACGTAGGAGCTAAAAGGCATGTGACAGGCTTGTGAATTGAGGTCGCGCTTTTTCTGTGCCAGACCCTTAGGCTTTCTCTGCAGCTCAGTAGTAAAGAAGAATTATTTGGAAGCCAGTTCCAAAAATTGGGCCAGTAGAGTTCCGAGTACGATTGTCAGCGTTAAGTGCGTGGCCCCCCAGCCCCGTCCTTTTCATCCTGCTGGTTCTTGACTGTCGCTCTGAGCCTCAGCCTAGCATGGCTCTCTTACCCATGGGGAATGGTGAGACCGGAAAGTTCCATCCCCTTGAGTTTCTGCCCGGCTCCGGCTGCAGGCCAGCAGCTGTAGGTTTCTGTTCCTACAAGAATCCTGTGAAGAAGCTGTAATACTCCCTGCCCCCATCTTACGGAGAAGAAAAGTGGGCCACGGATCGAACTGGGACTGTCTGACTTGAAAGCCTTACATCTTGTGCTTCACTGACTCTGATTTTGCCTTCCAGCCAGGACTTTGCACTTTTGAGGCTCATTTTTAATAATATTTAAGAAAGCTTTTAATTTGCGAGAGAAGTCATGTTACCAAAATAAGAAAGGCCCTTGCCTGTAATTCTGGGCAACTCCTCTGAAGCCGGTCCCACAGCAGCGCAGCCCTATGTAATCAGAGTTCTGCCCTACAAGCAGCTGCTGGTGATTCATTTGAAACCAGGACTGAGGTGGGATTTGCTCAGTGGTTATGTAATGGTGGGATGCTTAACACTTAGATGAACGTGGTTATACCTGCTGTTCCTTTCAGCTTTCCCAGGCTAAATCTGGGAAGTTCAACCCACATGTCCACGTGGAATATGAGTGGAACCTGCGACAGGAGGAGATGGATGAGAGTGACGACGACCTGGATGACAAAGTGAGTGCAGACAATGCCTCCGAGTTCCTGCTGCTGCTCCCAGGTTGCCTGCACTGTGTAGACAAGATCATTCTTCATCAGACTGTGTCTGCTCTTGTGACCTGGGGCCAGTTTCCTTGCTCAGTCTTTGATCCATGTTGGGGACCACAGCTATATTAGGGTTCTCTGGAAAACCAGACCCCATAAGATGTGGTTGAAGACAGAGGGAGAGAGATCGGAATTTATTTTTAGGAATTGGCTCACATGATTGTGGGGTCCAGCGAGTCTCCAGGGTACCGGGCAGGCCGGCAGGCTGGAGATTCCAGCAGGAATTGATGGTGTGGCCTTGAGTCTGGAGGTGCTGAGTCTCTTCGCAAAAGCCCTTCAGCTAATTGGATGAAGCCTGCATGATGGAGGGTGATCCCTTTTACTCAAAATCTGATTTAAACAATAACCCTTCACAGCATCTATCTAGACTGGTATTTGACCAAACACCTGGGCACCATAGCCCAGCCAAGTGAACACATAAAATTAGCCATCAGAACAGCTACTTAGTAAATAAAAAGTTGTGAGGTATTGAGAATTGAGTATGGACTAGGCAGTTAGAAGCAAGTTGCCTGTGCTACCTCAGATCATCTTTACCAAAAGCCCACTGTGGCATTGTTATTGCCCCATCGTACAGAATAGAAAACTGACACACAGATCTGTTTTGCACCCTGAAATCTCAGAGCTAGTAAAGACAGTCTCACGATTAAACCTAGTTTTGTCTGACTTTCATAGTTCATGACTAACTCTGAAAGTTCATTCATGCAGTTTTCATCAGATATGTGTGGGTGGTTTGTTTTTGTTTTTGTTTTTTTTAAGATTTATTTATTTCGGAGAGGCAGTAGGGAGGGACAGAGGAGAGGAAGAGAGACTCTCAAGCAGACTCCCCGGTGAGCACGGAGCCCAATGCAGGGCTGGATCCCAGGGCCCTGAGATCATAACCTGAGCCAAAACCAAGAGTAGTCGGACACCCAACGGACTTCCCCACTGAGGTGCCCCACATCGGATATGTATTGAGCATTTCCTCTTTCCTCGGCAGCATGTAAGGAATAGTCCTACAAGGTGTCCTAAAGACATTCCCCACTTTGAGAAGAGATAACTTAGAATGGATAACCATTATAATAAGAGCTTAGGGGAATCCCTGAGACATGTTCAGAGGACAGAAAAAATTGTCTCAGCTTTGGAAAATGGTGAAGACCTTACCAAGGAAGTACCATTGGAGTTGGGTTTCTGAGGGTAGGGAGGAGTTTGCCAGGCAAAAAGTGGGGAGGAACACATCCCTCCAGGGAGAGAGAACAGCATGTGCAAAGGCCAAGGGTTCCTGATAGAGCTGGAAGTCTGAGGAATGGTTAGAAGCACAGTGTGTGAGGCGCCTTCAGATGGGTGGGTGGGAGAGGGAGGAGGCTGCCCTGCAGAGTCAGGCAGCCCAGATCAGGAAGCACATTATGGGCCAAATTTGGCCTTTGGGCTTTCTCCAAGCAGGCAGAAGCCAACAGAGATTAATTGTCAGAGCAGGTTTCCCCACCAGCTTTGGCCGCAATGTGGGAAACGTGCTGGAGCGGAAAGCAGCTGCAACCAAGGGCTTTCTCTGGGGGCTGGTGGGTGCCTGCACCAGGCAGAGATCCCAGCTGTCCACACAGGGCCTGGTGGCTCCGGGTGACCCTGAGGCTTCCACCTTGGGGAGTTACATGGATGCCACTGCTGTCATCAGGAGTGCAAACTGGAGGGACACCTTAGAGGCCACTGAAGGCGGTTTTGGATCCAAAAGGTCAGGCTTGGACCCACAGGTGTGGACCATCAGAGCCACAACATGGAGCCTACTTTCTAAGGGGCTGTAAACGAGAAGGGTGGCGAGGACTGAGAACGCTGGTTGGTCAGAGAAGGAACACACTGTAGAGGTCACACGAGGGTAGAAGACAGTTCAGTGCTAGCACAAGTGTCCTGCAGAGGGCAGGTATCTGTTCAGTTAAAAGTTACCGTTGACCGTGTCCTTAGGCTTTTGCATACTTCTGATTGCTGACCAGTGCCTCCCTAATGTGACCCTGATAGTGGTGAACCGAGGATCAGGAGGGCAAGTCCCGCAGCCTCTTCTTGGGCTGGGTCATGGCCGACCTCAGAGCACGTAGAGAGCCACAGGAACCCCGCTTCCCGACGGAGCCTGAAGTGTAGCCCTCGGTGAATGCCTCACCCTCTGCACTGTTATGTCATCCGCAGCCTAGCCCCATCAAGAAAGAGCGCTCCCCGAGGCCTCAGAGCTTCTGCCACTCCTCTAGTATCTCGCCCCAAGACAAGCTGTCGCTGCCAGGATTCAGTACTCCGAGGGACAAACAGCGGCTCTCCTATGGGGCCTTCACCAACCAGATCTTCGTCTCCACAAGCACAGACTCGCCCACATCACCAACCACAGAGGCACCTCCACTGCCTCCTAGAAACGCCGGGAAAGGTACGGACTTTGAGAAGGGCTCTTGGACTCTGTCCTCAGAGCTGGCGGTCTACACAGCTTTGAGGTAAAAACCACAAGGGGCGTCTGAGTGTCAGAGTATGGAATGTGATGTCAAGGACAGCTTGAAACGGGCCTTGCCATTTGCTAAACACCGACAGTAAGATGGTGTTGTGGACACTCCTCATGTGTTATGTTGTGCTCAACTCACAACAATCCTGTGAGGTATGTGCTTTTGTGCCCATTTTACAGATGAGGAAACTAAGGCTTATGGAGGTAGAGTGACTTGCCCAAGGTCACACAGCCCATAAGTGGTAGAGTTGAGATTCAGTCCAAGGTCCACCTGGCGCCAAACCTCTGTTGTTTCTTGTATGATGTGGTGTGGAATTGTAGTTCTTCAAAAAGTTACTTTTTTCTACACTAAGCTTTCTGTCTTCTGGAGATGTTGGTAGTAATAGCAGCTAGATAGTAGTTATTCATGACTGGCCCTAAGCCCATCACTTCTCATTTTATGCTCACAAAATGAGGTGGGTCCTGCAGTTGCTGGCATCATGCAGACAAGGGGACTGGTTCAGAGATGTTGAGTGATTGGCCTCACGTTTTTAGATCTCTGTGATTCTAACCCAGGTCCTGTATGACCTGAGCCCACACCCCTGGCCTTTCTGATGAGGATTATTTTTCCATGAGACATTACCTGGGAAGAATCTTAGCCAGAAGAGGGGCATTGTGTAGTGCATTGTCCATGCCTCCACCGGGCTGGCCGAGGGCTGATGGCCCACCGCCCTGGTCTGTGGCAACAAAGTGCTTGTCCCGTAGCCCACATCCACAGAGAGTGCCCAGCTCTGAAAGCCCACCTGTTCCCGCCTCTACGGGGATGAGTTGAGACACAGAAATGGCAACATTCAAGAGTCACCCCAGCCAGGGGGAAGCTTGGGGTTTGGTCTCTCGGCCAGCAAAGGCAAGTGCAGGCTTCTCCCTGTGTGCTCAGCCCATGCTCACACAGGTTCCGAGGGCCCCTCCGTACACAATGCCATGCCTATTTGAATCACACTGGGGCTATTTTCTGAGAAATGTGAGCTTTATTCAGAACAGTGTTTTTTCAGAGCTTATTCTCCATTGAAATAGTGTTATAAATGGGAGCTGTGTTCTTAGAGAGACCCCAAATGGCCTCATAGATCATAAAATAGTGGAGAAATGTTAAAATAAGGTTTTGGCCTGAACAGTGCTCATCAAAGATAACTAGCGACTGTAACGGAAGAGTGACAGCACACGTGAGCCAGTGGTTTGACCCGCCAGTGTTTCTCTTACCCTTCCAGACAGTGTGCTAGAATATACGTACATAAGGTTTCAGATTCTTATTCAAACACGAACCTCTCAAGTTGCAGATGTGTGCGGCACGGTAGGAGTACTGCCTTGCTGCCCACCTCTGCGTAATCCTGTTTCCCTATCGGGGTAGCAATTGGATAAGACCAGAGATTTCCCTTTCTGTACCCCAAAGAGGACCACAAAGAACCCCTAGACCAGATAAAATAATCGAAGAAAACTCTGGAAGGGTTCATAATCCCCTGATTGTGGTTACCAACATGGTAGTGATGACCTATCTAGACAGGGTGGGCCTGTACCTGTTCAGAGAACCCCCAGGTAATTGAGAATCTTGGAGAAGGTCTACAAGAGAAAAGAACACCAGCGTCCTGGGGACCACGAGGCTGCCTCACCTCCCTCCACCCCTTTCTGTGATTTTATCTTGAGAGACCACAGAAACCCATAAAATATTCTGTCTGACTTGATGCCAAGCCTCTGTCTCCTGCCTTGAATAAATTCCAACTAGCGCTTTACCAGAGACCCAGAAAACAAAGACCAAATGTATTAAGTGATCCAGCTGCTAAGTGCTCAGCGACTGGCCCATAGCAACCGTGATCAGCCCTGGACAAGCTACTGCCCCTGAGGCCCACCCCCCAAAATCCTGACACTGAGAAATAGAAATCCGTCTCTACTAGAACCCGAGGGCTCTTCCAGGCTGCTCATAGTGGGACATCAGATGTGGAGAGACAGAAGTAGTACAGGCTCCCCTTGACTTTCTAAGTGGCTTGAGACGGGACCTGTGCCCTGCAGCTAGCCTGGCTCGCGTGCCCTTAATATTTGGAAAAGTGGTAATGTTTAGAATGGAGATCTTAGAAGACATTGTGGAAAATCAGCTGACACTCTGTGCAGAGATAATTCTCCTCTGTTTTGTGGCCCTTATGTGTTTTTCATTTCATTCTGTTGAACTGGTAGAACCATTTGCATGAAAACAAGGACGTCTTGAATCTGTCGTTTGGTTTGCTCATTTTCCATGGAAGTGATGTGGAGGTCTCTGCTTGCAGCATTGGTCATTTCCACACTGTGAATTTAGGGCTTGGATGGATGGCGGCTTCCGGCGAGGCATCCTAAGATAGCAGACAGGATAAAGTCCCCACTAATAAGAGGAGTACAGAGGGGAAAAGAGGAAGGAATTATTCTGAGTCAGCACAGGAATATTTTCAAGAATCTCCAGCTGCCTCATCAGAATGCAGGGAAGTTTGACCTAAATTGCCGTCAAGCAAAGCCCCCTTGTGCTTGAGCAGGGCTCCAGTCAGAGTGGGGCGACTTGGCAGTTCAGCACCCCAAACTCACCACCTTTGAGCCTTAGACACATTTTGCTGCCTAACCTCTTCGGATGTGAAGTCCGGTGAGAGTCTGTGAAAGCTGTAAGATTAATTTAAGTATGCAGAGGTTTCTCCCTCGTGATCAGCACCTGCCCCCCGCCCCGCACTTTACAGTATGTTTGTTAAGACTTGAAATTCTTCAAGCTTGCCAAGACTGGTTTGTTTTTCATCTTTAAGCAAAAAATTAATGCCCTAGAACCTGGATTTTAGAGAGCTGGAAGGATGCTGAAAGGTGATCTGCTGCCCATTGTACAGCTAAGGAAACAGCCGGGGAAAGCGTGAGGAACTGATCTCGGGCCACACAGTGGCTGTTAGAGGGCGGAAAGTAAAAATGGCCCTTAAGACTCGCCAAACCAGACCTTTTCTGGTTTCTTCTTCTCCCACATTGAGGAAGGTGCTTGATCACTGTCTTGCCTTCCTCATGGTCTTGTCCTCAGAATCCAGTAAGACAGTATGTGGAGAAAGCATTCTGTAACAGGCAGAGCCCTGAAGTCCTGGGAGAGGTGCCCTTGGGACTGTCGGGCTGTGGCCACAGATGTCTCTAGAACTCGGAGGAACACGGGCAGCAGCGTGGTGCCACGCGACCCCTCCCCCAGAGCAGGGGCTGGAGACAGACGCTGCGTGCTTGTGGTTGGCTGTTTGATTTAACTCTGTTGGCACGTGACGTTAAGCTGGAGAGCTGCAGTTTTCTCCTCTCGTACGGCTGCACATCTTTAACAGTGACACAGACCGAGCCTGCCACGGGATGTTATACAGGTTAATGAGGTATAAAGGCAGCATCTAGCTGAGCGCCTGGCACAGAGTCGGCGCCCCAGGAGGGCCCCGCTGCTGACACTGCAGGCACCGTAGCTCCTCGGCTCTAAAAAAGGCTCCTTCGGGGAGAAAAGGTGCCAGGATGATGTCCCCCCAGTCTCATACATGAGCAGGTGCTCTGAAGTGAGCTGGTGTGACGCAGGCATCGTGTACTCCAGGAAAGCATTTGTTAGGTGAACGAATGAAAAACGAGGGATAAATCTGGCTTCAGGAAGCTTACTTGACTTGCCTTGAAACCTGAACCACCGATATGTCAGTAACAGTTTCCTCCCGTCTTTTGGCGGAGTCGGGACCGTAGAGTCTGGCATGAAGCAGCGCCTGTGAATATCGGGCGACTACCCGTGTGACTTCAGGCTGCGCTTCAGATGCGTTTTCTGTATTGTGGATTCCTGCTTCCGACAGGCTGCAAACCTTGGTCTGAGCCACCAGCAGGCGGTCTACACCATGGCAGCACGGTGCTGGCCGGCCGACGGCCCCCGGCAGTGCTTGCTCGTGGGTGCTCATGTCACAGAGAGTGCGAACCAGGTGCCACCCCACATCCACTTAGGCGAGGAGACCAAGTGCCCTTGTGAATCCCAGAGCAATGTGGGAGAGCACCACGCCGTCTGAGGCACATCCGTCTGTGAACCACACTGCAGGGCCCTGGGCAGCCGTGAGCCGCTGTGGGGCCAGCTTCCCTTCCCCCTCCTCCAAGAAGCATCTTTGCCTGGCACTTCCGGAGAGATGGGGCTCCTTCTGCGAACATGCTCATCCTCTCCCTGCCCTGGGTTCTTAATATTGAGCTGATCGTGTTGCGCTTCGGGGTCTTCGTGTGAGAAACAGGATTGGGTGCGTACCTTGCTGGCTCGCTGCTTAGAGACCAGGGAATAATGTCTGTAGTGACTAGCACATAGCAAGCATCCCACAGATGGGAATTTGTTTGATCCTACTGCATGCATTCGGTTTAACAAATGGGCCGGGCCCTGGGCATACAGTGAAGGAGGGAGAGAAAGCCGCAAGATGTGCCGTGAGGGGCGGCCCCGGGGGCCACTGTGGGGGTGCCACCGTGGGAGCGTGGAGGAGGAGGGGCAAGGGAGTCTTCCTTTCACTCCGCTGCGGCACGGGGGCTGCGAGTGAGTTGGCCGTGCATCCCTTTGTGGAGCAAGTGCACTGTGTCTGTGCTTGCTGAGTGAATAAGTGACAGCAGGGTCCGTGGAAAGCATGTCCCGGAAATGTGTGGCCAGAGTCAGGAGGGGACACTCCTAAAACTACTCCAGATATCCTGGAGGTGTGATGGTTGACTTGTTGACTTGCCGGAAGCCTTTCTGCAGAGTCTGAGATGTGTGAGCGTGTTAGACAGCATTCCTGCGGCTTTCATTCGAGGCCCATGGCAGTCATTAGAGAGGGCGGGGAGGGGGCAGGAAGGGAGAGAAGGTGTCCTCAGGACACGGGGCTGCCGCCGTCAAGGTGCATTGCAGGGTGATGGTGGCTGGCCTAGGAAATATTTTCCTAGTATCAGCGTTATTCCTATACTGCTGACTTCACGGTTTTCCTGGATGTTTTTTTAACCTCATAGGAAGATAGCCATTTGAGTGGCTCTATATTGAAACATCCCATGGGCTGTCATCCCTGACCATGTCGATTTTTTTTTTTTTTGGTGCCTATTTTTATCAGTCTCCCCCATCTTTTTTAAAGCATGGCACGTCTGTCCTCTTGCACTGGCCACGTTGCGGGCTGAAAGTGTGTCTGGGATTTTTGCCTTCAGGTGTGGCCACTGGCACAGGCTCGCTAACAAGTCACCCGACTGCCAGGTGTGGAAAGCAGGGAATCGTGTTGTGCCTCTTGCGTACGGAGACGTCTGAGGAGTCGTGTAAGAACTACCCTTAGGCCCTTGAATGCGGGCACTGTGCTGTTATTATCCAGACTCCTGGAAAGAGTCTGAAGGCTGGGGAGTAGCCCGTGCCGCAAGGTACGCGGCACGCTGTCAGTCCTGCATTACCTGCCGTGCCGGGGCCCAGCCCTGCGCTGACCACGCGCCCTCCTGGCGCTCCCCCGCACCTTGCCATGCCTCTGTTTCCCCACCTGAGTACAGTGATAGTAGTGCCTTCCTGCCACACACAGGGCCCTTCTCACCATAAATACACTGTGTCTTCCTTTCTTTTTTTTTTTTTTCAAGATTTTATTTATTTTTAAGCAATCTGTACACCCACCGGGGGCTCACACTCAACCCCAAGATCAAGAGTCTCAAGCTCCACTGACTGAGCCAGCCAGGTGTCCCATCTATAACTTTCTGAAATAACAGACTTGTCAGGTCTACACCATGAAAAGCATTTGTCTTGTCCAGGGATGGTGTGTTTAGAATATGTACATTGTGTTTCTATAAATAATGTTTTCAAAAATTGTCAAGACAGTTTTTAAAGCCATCCTCTGAGTCTTGTTTTTTTACTTAAAATATCAAAGGTGTACTTTTATTTGACCTCCCAGCATGGCAGACCTTTGGGTGTTCTGTTTTACTAAAAGCCAAATGTACAAGGACAGTGAAAAAGCATCCTCCTGAGTTATGCCATGAATGATTTCCATAGACTTGTATTGTGTTCAGAATGTGCCAGGCACTGAGAGACATGAAGACAACATGAATCTTACCCCGAGGGAGCTTTCAGTCTGGGAAAGAAGAGAAAATTCAGCTATAATGCAACATAGAGAACCTTGAGTGCCATTTAGCCTTGTGGAAGGTCACAGGTAACAGCAGGTGCCCCAGGGCAAAAAGGATGTTAGAGAAGGCTCTGGATGAGGTTCCGATTGGGCTGACCCTTCACTGATGAGGTGCAGAGCTGAGGAGGGAACACAGCTGGGCCCGAGTGTTCTGGCCAGGGAGGACGTAGGGCCATTCCCAGGGGCAGAGCAGGGTACCATCAAGGATCGGCGTCCAGCCTTGAGCCACACAGAGCCGGATTCATGTGTGTGAATGGCTAGTTTCCTAAACTCCCTGAGCCTTACGTCTCACCGCCCTGTAAGCAGGTGACCATGACGGCAATGCTGCTTTACAAGGGCAGTTCTGGATCACGCGTATAAACCTCTCCTCAGTGTTAGGTCAGGCACACGATACTCCGTAAATGGTGACTCTACAGAATTTAAGGAATGTAGAGGGAGATTTGAAAAGCATGCTGATTTTAGGAGTGGATTTTTTAAAAATATGTATTTTAGGAATGGATTTTTTAAAAATATGTATTTCAGTGTACATGCAAGGCTTTGCAGAAGGACAGTTTTTCCAGGCTAAGTAGATTCATTTCCTTGTTGTTGACGATCGAGTCCTATCTGATGAGGTTTCATTTAAACCACCTCTGAGTCTGTGAATGTATTATTGTCCCCTGAGGGCGCTTTAGTGAACAGAGGGAACAGCAGGTCTCAGGAAATAGCCACAGCCTTTTGTGAGTCCCAACAGTTGGACCCAGGGATGTAGAACAAGGGCTTTGCAAACTGCCTAGAGTGAGCATAGCGGCTTCGAGATGGACAGTGACCTCGTGTGCGAGCTTCCTGAGCCCTGGCCACGTGCTGGGCACATGTCTGAGGTATGGACCTCAGTTAGGGCCTCCCCGAACTGATGACCCGGAGGTACTCGTGGCATGGAAGCCCCCAGGAGTCTAGTGGGCATCTCTGGAGCTGAAGACACAGGAGAACATCCAAACAGAGTGACCGGGAGGGCTCATGGGATTGTGGAACGAGGTGCACCGTCTTGGGAAGAGCCGAGGCTGTCTCCCCTGAGAAGACCTTCTAATGATTTCACTCACCTCAGAGTTATTTATAGCAGCTCTGGATGCTTTTTAGAGCCATATTTTTAAGAAAGAAGATAATTGGACATAATAGTATTTGTGACAAATGAGGAGTGGGGCATTTTCTCTTATTTCCACAGGCCCCTGCAGGCCGTCCGCTTCACCTTCAACCCTCCCCACCCTGTTAATCTTGCCTCCCACCAGTTTTTGTGTTTGTTTCATGCTGTGTTTATTCTGTTTTGTTTTGTTTTAGCTTTCTTTATCCTGTCAGAGTTGCTTCCTTCCTAAGCCAGGACTTAAGATTATTTTGCATAAAACCTCCCCTTTAGCATTTGAGACTAGTTACTAATTTTAAAAGTCTTCTGAGATCTTTAAATCTTTTATTTGACAGGGAGCACAAGCAGGGGGAATGGCAGAGGGAGAGGGAGAAGCAGGCTCCCCACTGAGCAGGGAAACTGTTGCAGGGCTCAGTCCCAGGAGCCCGGGATCATGACCCGAGCCGAAGGCAGACGCTTAACCGACTGAGCCACCCAGGCACCCTTGAGATCTTTTAAGTCTGCTTTTCTGGGACCTTATATAGTGTTTTTCAGCCTTTTTTTAACTCGTGCCCTACCAGCCAAATTTTATATCTCCCTTTCTGTAGCTGCTATTACAAAACATAGGTGGGTCTGTGTGTGTGTTTTCTGGCTGTGAAATTACAGTATTGAATATTTCTTTTCAAACTTAACATGACCCTGCTATTTTCCCGTTTCTAGTATTTGGTTGGTCACCCTAAGTGAAACCCTTCTGTTTTCCTTAAAAGGATAGAAGTAACGGTTCGCTCGTCCGTTCATCTAATACTATATTACTAAATGCAGCTTACTGCACACCAGACCAGAAGTCCTGGCCCTGATAGAATTACAGTCTGGTGGGGGAGACAGACAGTAAACAAGGAAACAATAATCAATATCTGATTACAGATGAAGAAAGTAAAACAAAGGGACATAATCCTGCAAAGAACACTGATCCCTTCATTTCTGAAATGCTAGCTTGGGAGGCTGGATTTTGCTCAGTTTGTGGTTACAGGACGACTCTGTGGTCGGATCATTCCTGAAATCAGGTGCACATTCAACTTTGCTCAGAGACACAGGCCTGTTAGTGCCTTGTCTTTGGCCATTTTTGTTTCTAGGCTATCACTTTTAGATGCACTGCCTCAGAAGATCCCTAGGTGGCGATAAAGATGAAAGTGCTGGAGAATTTCATCATTGCCTAGTCTCTGTTCTCCATGTATTTGCAAGAGGAAAGTTATACTTCCTAATACTGAGCATTGGCTGTTGTCATCGGGGTTGTTTTCCTCTTGTGCCCAGCACACAGAGCCCAGTCCTGGCTTTCAGGAACAGCAGCGTGAGACGAGCAAGCACCGCGCCAGTCCCAGAGACCTGCACTGTCGGCTTCACAGCCTATGGCAGGGAAACCTTACACACTCCAAACTCCTGCTTTCCTGACTGCAGAAGTGGGCAATAATGAAAAATCAAGGCGAATATGAATACTTTTTTTTTAAAGATTTTACTCATTTATTTTAGAGAGAGTGTGCACGCACGTGCGTGAGCAGGGGGAGAAGCGGGGTGGGGGGGTAATCTACAGCAGACCCCATGCTGAGTGCAGAGCCCATTGCAGGGCTCAGGCCCACAAACCCAAGATCACAACCAGGAGTCAGACGCTCAATCGACATGAGCCACCTAGGCAACCCACAAACACATTTTGAAAAGTACAAATCATTAAACAAATGCGAGGCTATAGTAACAGTCACTTTATTGTTATGAAATCACTTCTGAAACTGCAGGACTGGTACCATAACCAGTTGGTAATTTGGAATTTGGAGTAGGAGTAAGGCTTTCGTCAGGTATCACATCAGTAGGACAGAGAGGGTAACCTGTAGAGCTCAGGCCATTGTATCTGAAAACAGATGGTGATCTTACTGAGGTTGTCAGTATTGATTTCCAAAACAAGACTGTCTCTGAGAATCACTGGTGTAAGTCAGTGCTGGTGCTGACCAGGAGTCGGTAATGGGAAATACAAGGCTTATTTTACCAAGGAAGGAAGCCAGCAGTAATTAAGCTTTTCTTTTAATACACAGAATATAAAAAGCTCTTTTGGAGCCTTTCTGGATCATCAGGTATCTACTATCCTGTGTTTAAAAAATTTGGTGTGGCAGTGTTTTTTTTTTGTTGTTGGTTTTTTTTTTGTTTGTTTCTCCTCCCGCCCTTTTTTTTCTTTTTTTCGTTAACTGCTTGCAGAAACAGTTGTCCATGAACACAGTTAAACTGTGTACCTGGGAATGCTCCGTAAAGAGATGCTTGCCACGGTGCCCAGTATCCAGTGCTTGGCACCCACCAGCCACTCAGCATCGCTTTGAATAAACAAAACTAATACCATAAATACTAATCCTGTAACCACTCTTGAAAACAAACTCCATTTTTTTCTTAAAACATTAGGTCAGAAAAGTCAGGTTTTGCAGTAGTGGTTTTGTGTATGTGTGTGTGGAATAGTAATCGTTACTGCCATCCTGTCTTTCCCTCTGGAGAAAGCTGAGTCTTTTTTTAAATCTACAGACACCAATGTCTAATCTATGTAACTTATTCAGGCTTCCAATAGGTGGTTTGTGATTTCTAGAACAACTCGGAATTGAAGGAAGAAAAGAGTTTTTGAATTTTTCTTTTTTGAAGGAATTCTTTACATTGGATCCTTCATTCTTGATAAAAGTTATTAAAAAAAAAAAACTTCAGGCAAAGATTACAGACTAAAGGAAAAAGTTGTAGTGGAGAGAAAAATCCTGTTCTGTGAATGTTTCCATGTCCCACCCTGCGGCCCCCTGAAGGGTTAGCCTCTACTCTGTTCTTTCTCCATTGATTTTACTATCAGTGCCGTGTGCCTTCTTCCTCCGGAGATGTCGTGATGGTCCCACTAAGTTATTCACTTAAAATGTATGTTTTATTTTTCCCATGGTACCTAAATGAGGATCTTAAACCCATTAGCATTCCATGGGATGGGCATTCCCTTAAAAGCACACACTTCCCTTTCTTTCCTTGTGACTTTTTTTTTTTTTTTAATTTTACCAGCAATTTTGAAACCCTTCTTTGTGAGCTACTGAGTTGATGGAATTGGCCATATCCAGCTTTGCACTTTGTCTGTGTTCCGTACCACATGTGGTGTGTGGAAGTAACTGCATACTGGTTGTTCTGTCTCTGAGACTGGGATTAACCTTCCTGCCCCATTCGATTCCTTTCTAGGTCCAACTGGCCCACCTTCAACACTCCCTCTAAGCACCCAGACCTCTAGTGGCAGCTCCACCCTGTCCAAGAAGAGGCCTCCTCCCCCACCACCCGGACACAAGAGAACCCTATCCGACCCTCCCAGCCCACTACCTCACGGGCCCCCAAACAAAGGCGCAGTTCCTTGGGGTAAGTCATCCTAAAGTCAGGGCCATCGCTGCCCGGGCCAGGCAGTGCGTGGGGTGCAGCGGGCAGCGGGCACCTGCACATTCAGCAAACGGGCCCGCCTGCACACACGCCGGGTGAGGGCTCGGATACATACGCGTGTGACTGTACTCAAGGCCAAGAAACATCCTGGAAGATATTTAGGATCATTTAAAAACCAGAGCAGTACTAAAGTGCTGAGCATTTCCTGGGCACCAGATACCATGCTCATAAATCTCTTTCAATCACAGTAGCAGCTCTGTGCAGTGGGTATTGTCAGCCTCATTTACAGATGAGGAAACAGCGACTCAGAAAAGCAAAGTCACCCATTCTCACAACAGCCAGATTGTTCAGTCAGAAGGTTTTCTCAGTGTGTAAATCAGACACAGTCACTTCTCACCTTTAAAGCTTTCCTGGTATGCTTCAGGGTGAACGCCAGATCCTTGGCCCAGGACCTAGGGGGCCCTGCGGGGTGTAGGGGCTGACCGTCCAGCGCCCACCCTCCGCTCATGCCACACGGCCTCCGCACTGCTCAGGCACACCAGGCTCTGTCTCCTGAGGCCACTCCACTCCTGCAGCTGTATCCTGCGCTTCAAGAGCCTGGCTCCCTTTTGTCCCTCCCGGCTTCACCGTTTGTCTCCTGACCCCCCTCTGTAAAGGAGCTTCCTTCCCCCGCCATTTCCTTCAGACCACCTGTCACTGTGGATTAGTACTCTGTGTTTGGCTTCTTGGTCTCTCTAGAATGTAAGCTCCATGAGAGCAGGGACTCTGTCTGTCTTCTCTTTTGTGTCTGCAGGGCCTAGCATCAAGCCCGCATGTAGTAGGTCCTCCGTAATCACCTGACGATGAATAAGTGTGCGCAGAGTCAGTTAGCGACATTGACTGCAGACAAATTTATATCCACAAGGCACGTAATTTCCATCTCTCCTACCTTTTTAGTTCCCCAGAACTCCTCGCTAGCCCACCAGCAATTTAAGTCAAGCACCAAGAGTCTCCCCCAGCCCCCAGAGGGGTCGGACCCCTGACAGGCATGAAGAGAAAGAGAACCTTTGCTGGAGGAGCGTGCTCATTCCCATGGTCAACTCCTTCTGCCCATGACTTTCATTGTGGCTTCTTTTCCCTTGGGTTTCTGATCGTAACTGATAGGTAATTCAGCTGAATGCATTAGAGGACCTCTTCAGAAACCTCTACGAAGGTGTTGTGATTCTTTGGAGTTTTTGGAAAAACCCATACTCACCCATCTGCAGGTTGGCACACGTCATCCGGCCGCGGCACCACAGTGAGCATGCGAACGTGTCTGTGTGGTTGACCATTCCCTGCGCGTGCATGTCTGCCTGTCGTGTGGGCCTTGACCCCATCCGCTCAGGGAGCCCACAGCCTCATGAGGGAGGGAGACAGGCAAGCCAGTGAGTGAGTGTCCTTGACCATTAGGGCTGACATGTTAACGGACTGCTGTGGAAATGCTGAGAAACGGCGTCAGACTGCAGGGGAAGGCTGTGCAGAGGAGGAGACATTCGTGGAGGGCAGTGACAGGTCAGCTCCCTGATGAGACAAGCCAGGGAAGAGCAGTGGAGGCTCTGGCACCCGCACACAGCGGTGTGTTACGTGTGTCCTTGACGTGCCCACGGGTTGCTATCCCCCCCCTCCAGGCGTCCCCAGGTTTCATCCAAGAGGATTTTCCAAACCCAAATAACATTCTCCTGAAGGTCAGGCCTGTGTAGATTTTCATACCACAAACCATAAACTCACCTTTTCCCAATTTCCCTAAACGTTGATCCTGTTGTTCATTGGTTTTTATTTCTGTGTAAAGTTGATAGTGCCTGTATTCGCCCTACAGGCTCACTCGGTCTGCAATTAATTTTACGAAATTTCTGTTTTCTGGCTTAGGAATCACTTTCTTAGATTTTTTTCCCATCACTCAGTAGCAGGACTGGTAGCTGCTGGTCTTTGTTTTTTGTTTTTGTGGGCAAGGGACATTTTTCATTAAGAAACAAAGTCACCACTCTGAGAGTTGGTGCCACCAACAGGGAGCCTTCCGAAGACAGGGGCCCCAAGCCATCTGCTGGTTGCTCTCCGCGGCAAGAGTCTCCCACCTACCACCAGCTATGAGGGACAAAAACCAGAATCTGTCTGTGGCATAGTGACAGTTCTCCACGCCACAGACTTTGGTGGTCGCTCACAAACAATCCTAAATAGTAGTTCTGAGACTGTCAGGGCCATTCTTTCTAACTTAGTGTGGGCGCACGTCTGTGAGATATACCTAAAGGCCTGGTCTGTCCCTGCCTGTCTCCCGCTGACATGGTGTTCCAGAAGCCAGAAGCGGGATCCAGACTATTGATAAAACACATGGGGAGATCAGCCTCCTCGGCAACATTTATGATGCCTACAGCTTCCCTTTATGGACCCATCATTAGGATCTGGGCCCAAGAAATGGATACCAGCATGAGGGGATGGTACAGGTGTAAGCCTCTGGCTCTCCCAAGGCCTCGCCTTCCCCTCAACATGCCTGCCATTATAGATACACCAGGTTCCCGAACCACATTCTTTCCTCTAAGATCTGAGCCTTTGCTTATAATATGCCTCAGCCTGGAATATTCTACTCATTTGTGTTAATGCTTAGTCATCCTTCCAGATCTGCTCTCTTGAGGGACCCGTTCAAGGGACCTTCCCAGTCTAGCCACCCCCGCACTCCCAGTCTGGCCCCTCTGGCACAGGGTTACCACGGTGGTTCTGTGTGCACCTCTGTTTCCCAGGGCATTCTGAACTCCTTACGAGGGCATGTGCTGTTTCTGTCTCAGAGCACAGTGCTCCAGTGTGGACCCTGTGCCATACCCAGATTCTGACCCATCCTTACCACTTGGTAGCCTGGTGGCTTTCAGTGATTATTTTTGAATTGTTCCATACCTCGGTTTCTCCAGCTGTAAAATGGGGCTAGGCTAGTTAATAGTACTTACCTAAGTTTTTTAAAGTTTTATTTAAGTAATCTCTGCACCCAATGTGGGGCTTGAACTCACAACCCCCAAGATCAAGAGCTGCACGCATCCCCCCCGACCAAGCCAGCCAGGCACCCCGGTACTTAATCTAATTCTTAACCACAGCGCCACAAAGTAGGAAATGCTAGGACCTCAGCTTTCGGGACACTGAGACGCGGAAAGATTCAATCACTCACCCACGTTCCCATGGCTGGTACTCAGGGAGCCAGGTTCTGTCACCAGCCTGTGTGGCTGGGAGAGCCTGCACTCCTCCCCCTTTCCATGTTCTGCTGTGTTCTACACGTGATTGCTCCGTGATTCCTTGGCCATTCCCCATGTCAGCAGTTGTTTCTTTGCCCATGAAGCAAAGACAGGACAAGGTAGCCGGGCAGGAAGGTACCCTCCACCTGGCTGTGCCACCTCGTCCATCTGCAGCATGGAGCCCTGGTGTGCAGGGAAGGCCACTCCAGGCTTTCTCCCTGCCAGCACCAGTGTCCACGGTACCCGAAATAGCCCGGGCATCACATTACTCAGGTCCCGCTGTTGTGATGAATTCAGCCATCTGTCTCAGGAGACTGCCAAGGCAGGCTTTTGATGAGAAAACAAGTAGGCTTATGGGCAGATTTGGGTTGTATAGGGACTTTGATTTTTCAAGGGGCATGTCGTTAAACCTCACCTCTGGAAATACGTAATTTGTTTATAACCTACTTTTCTAATAGGCCAACACATATTTTAACACAATTTAAGTAAAATTAATTAAGAAATGAGGACAAAGGGAGAATAACGGTAACAAGGTAAAAGTCCAAGAGTGTGATCTCTTTGCAAAATGTGTAATATAAGGTCACGTACAGTGGCTGGAAATAGACCAGATTTGACACTGAGGTTCTTACAGGCAAGAGCAAAGAAAAAATACAACTAATTATCCAGTTTGTGGTGGCCATAAGATGAACCCTCCCGCCACGCTTGAGAGTCTTACAATTAATACCTAAGAGCAGCTCACCGCAGGACCTCCATCTTTTGGCGGTATTCAGAGAAGTCTCGACAGCACACATCACGGGCAACCATACATGCATTAAAAGAACATTCTGGAAGCCCAGGTTCTGATCTGGGTTCTACCAGTCCCAGGCTACATGACCTCTGGAAATCACAGTCCTTATCTTTGGTCACTGGGATTTAAAATTGTGTAAGTTTTTTTTTTGTTTGTTTGGTTTTTTTTGTAGAACAGATAATAAGTGGAAAACTATACCACAGATTGGTTCCCTTCTATTTCAAGGCCAGAACTTCAGGTGAAGGACTCAACATTTGAAATGTCTGATCCAAGGCATGCACGTCCACTCATTGGAACAGTATTGGTTTATAAAAGAGCCTCTGGACAGAAATTTCCTGTTCTTCCCTTGTCTTGAGTTTCCCAGTATATTTTCATGTCAGCTCCCTGCCCCCCACCTCCTGCTCCCGTTGTGCATGCTTATCTAGAAATTAATAACGGCTACTACCATTTGTAGAGTATTTCCCATGTACCAGGCGCCATGCACTTGTTCATCCATCATTCAGCCGTCACAGCCATTGTGTACGATAGAGACGGTCACTGTCTGCATTTTATCACTGAGGAAATTGAAGCACAGAGCAGTCAAATGCTTGTGTAGAATCACAGATCCAGTCACTCCAGAGCTGGTGTATGAACTCACTTCAGACTCCGAGCTCATCTGTTTATCCACTATTCCAGAAGACTCCTGGAGCCTGTGTGTCATTCGCTGCTGGGCCAATGTCCTCCTCTCTGTCCACAGCCTCTTAGCCCAGTGTTTCTGGCCCCGAGTCTTGGCCACAACTCCTTCACCTGCCGGCCCGGCATCTGTCCCTGGCTCTGTCCCACACACATCAGGAGCCTAGTGGCTACCGTGTGCCAGGGCTGGGCTAGCAGGTGAGGTGACGAAGATGTCCAAGGCACAGGCCCTGCCTTTGAGGTGCTCGCTCAATGAGTAGGTCGTCGTCATTTCTGTTGCATTCCATCAGAGAGCTGTGAATAATAGTTTCCATTTGTGTCATGCTCCCTGTGGCCCAGCACTGTGCTCTGCACTCCATAGTTTTATCTTTTGTGATGCTCATACCCATCTGGTGGAGTAGATACTGTTTTGTTCCCATTTTATAGATGAGGGGACTGAGGCTTAGTAGAAAAAGCATCGTAGCCCAGGCTCATACCCACTGGGTGGGGGTGGGGCTGGAGGTCAAACCCAGGCTTGTCTGGCTCTGAAATCTGCACCCTTAACCACTGCCCAATGATGAATGGTGGTAGGCTGACAGGAAGGAGGGAGTGGTCAAGTCTGGGTAGGGGAAGAATTCCCAGAAGTGGACTTTGGGGAGACTCTTTGCAGGTTGCATAGAAGTTCACCACGAGTGGGAGGGGTTTGGTGTTGCAGAGAGAAGGGAAAGAGGGCCAAAGTTATGGAGGCAGAGTAACACAGCGTGTTTGGAGATGGAGAGTCACCTTGAGTGGCCAGAGAGCAGGGCTAAAGGAGGACATGGACATTTGGGCTGCAGGGTCAGGCTGCAGCCCCTGGGGTGATGGCTCATGTGTGTGACAGCAGAGTGGATGGCCAGAAGCAGAGCGAGGGGCCTTCTGCAGCCCAAATGGTCTCATAGTCAGTCCCACACGTAAGAGGGTTAAGAATCACTGGTTTGGAATGTTTTCTACCTGGAAAGGGAATTAACAGATGCAGTGGTTTACCCTAGCGTAGAACTTTCTTTGACATTTTGATTGTTATGGCTCAATGAAGTCTGAGAGTGTGAGATCTGAGAGCCAATCCCAAGGACTCACACTAAACACCGTGCTGACAAAAAACGCCTACCTGAATGGCATTCACAGCTCAGAGGATTCCCTTGAGAGGCTGCTGGAGGCGTCCTTCAGTACCAGTGATGGCTCATGGAAATGTACCAGTGGTTGGAAGGAGTGTCTTACTAAAATAAAGCTATATTTGAAAATCATCAGCCCTGGTAACACCACTTTAGCTCATTTCTTCCTGCAGCAGTGTCCTAGAGTTACAGGAAGTTCTGTCCAGGAGGCCCCATGTTAGCCCTCCGCCGTCCTCCCCCATCCGGGAGGTTCGGTGGGACGAGCAGTGATGGGAGGGCTGGTTAGTACAGATCCTGGAGGCTGGCTGCTCAGCTCTGTATCCCAGCACACACCCCTACCAGCTACTTGACCTTGGGCTTAGCTGTACCGCTTCGTGTGTTTCTTCATGTACAACATGGAGGGTACTTGTATTGTGTATGTCCTGGACCTAATCCCAGTGACGTACTTACCTCGTACCTCACTCCTAGTAGATGCTCAATCAGCGGCAGTCGCTGTTACTGATGTTACCATCGGGGCGTCAGGATGGGTAGTGACAAGCCTGTAGACCCGTGGTCAGGACTTCTGGGTAGACCAGGTAGCCGTGTGACCTGCAGCCACCGGTGCACTTAACCTTGTTTCTTCATCTTTAAAATGAGGATAATGACACCAGCTCCTTCCTACTGTTGTGCGGAGTTGAGAAGCGCTTGGGCGGTCGTAGGTGCTGTGGCGCAGACACACCACGTAGGGCACAGAGTACGGGGCTTTGGCCAGTCCTGTCCTCTGCCCTGCCCTCCTGTTTCTGATTCTCCTCAGGCAGCCCCTTCCCTGAGGCACCCGGGGGATCCTGTGGGTGTCCAGGCAGGGGAGGAAGGGGCTGGACTTCGCACGGCAGTCTTTGGAAGGGTGGGCAGGACATGAGCTCGAGCCCCAGAGACAGCTGTGCCCCTGTAGGGTCCAGGGATTTCTTCTGGGCTCGTGGCAGCGTGGGGCTCTGTGCTCCTCCCATCGTGGGATGGGTCCCATAGGAGTTATTCTCACCAGTCTTTCTGCCTTCTCCCGGACAAAGAGCATGTATGCGGTTTTGCTGCCCCCCCCCCCATTAGAAAGTTCTTCACTGTTCAGGTGCCTCGTCCCCCAATGAGGACGTTCCCTGCTCCTCTTACCAGTGAGGTTTTGACACCGTTTCCTTTCCGTAGCACCCAACCCTGTTCACCGTTGACCTCATTCCACATTATCAGTCTAGTTTGTACATGGACATTGCCCAGGCCAGATCAGAAACCCAGCAAGAGCAGCAACGTTTGCTTTGCTTTGGGGCCTTCTGCTCTCCATCCACGCCCTGCACCTAGTCGGTACTTGATAAATGCTAAGGTCTGAGTGAGGATGGCAAGAGTGAGAGTCTCGCCCCGCAGATGGCCAGTTATCACCATCCTGCCGAATAGCGTCCACACAAGACAGTCTGTGGGTGGTGTATTCTGAGTCTGGCTGCCAGACCTAGTCTCCTGGCATTGCAACCTCTGGGTGAACTTGAGGTTTTACTCTTCTTTCCCTGCGCCCAAGCTAAGGACAAGATCCTGAGCCAGTGGGACATCCCCAAAGTCCTGTGATCTTACAGGCCTTGTCTGGGGGCGGGCTGCTCATCTTTTTGACATAGTCCTTGAATAGCCAAAAATAAATAAATAAATAAATACTGTCAGAGCCCAAAGTGGTGCTTAGTTTTGTTTCAAAGTTACAAACGCATTCCATTCTAGTTCGAGACTTTTCAGTTCCTTTCTGGAACCAGAGGGGTGCCTGTCTGCCAAGTCCTGAGTCCCCTTACTCCATTCCCCTGCCTGAAGATGCAACTTGACATCTGATTTTCCCTGTAGGTAACGATGTGGGTCCATCATCATCAAGTAAGACCACAAACAAGTTTGAGGGACTGTCTCAGCAATCAAGGTAAGCTGCCTTCATGTTTCTCCCTCAGCTGGGAATCACAGTTCACTGTTCGGAATTCTAGAAAGAGGTGTTGGTGGCAGTCTGCTCAAAGTTTGGCCCGCCCCTGATCGTGAGGAGAAAGGAAACGTGGACTGTCAGTATGCACCCGTCCCTTGGGCCCCCATGACAAGCCACTGTCCCCCGGCACATTGGCAGGCCGGGCTGTCCAGTGCCAGGTTCTCCCCCTTCCCAGTTCCCGATGGGGACTGGCCTCACTCACTTCCCTCATGCCAGAGTCTACCAGAATGAGGTTGTATTTTTCATTTTTTAATTAAGTAGCTTTGTTTTGTTACTCTTGACTCCTTTTTGCGGACTTGAGAATGAAAAGAGTTCTCAGGGAAATCTGACAGCCCAGAGATTTTTCAGACGTAAAAACAGGACGCTTTCCAAGTGCCCCGTTTGTACGATTTTCTAAGGCTAGGCTAAAAGCAGCATCCCTTCCTTCCATCCTTTCACAGAAATGGGATACTTTGGAAGATCTTCTGTGGGCAACATTTATGTCCCAACGCAAAGAATTTTCTCTAGAGGCCCTATCTGAGATAAAGACACAAAGAGCCACTTTCAGTCCCAAAACCTCAGGGAGAAGGAGTCAGCTGGTGTGTGAAGGTTGCTTTCCAGAGTTTATCAAAGAGCAAAACAAAGTTCTCATTTATTTTAATGCCACTGTCCTATTTAGTCTTTACGACTTTTGTCAGATAGGCCGGTTACTACTTCCTCCATGGTGTAGGCGAGGGAGTGGCCCCGAGAACTTGAGAGGTGAGGCGGCGGCAGATGTCAGAGCTGGACTCAGCCCACTTGTCCTCCAGACTCCACGTCCCCTGTCGTCCCCTCCCCTTGGGTCCTGACTTCCACCAGGGGCTGGGAGGCCGGGCTCAGACTGCAGTTCCGGCGTCTTCTTCCAGAGGGAGGTAGTGTCTGATACTTGGAGAGTGCCCACAAAATGCTTTTTAAGCAGAATCAGGCCACGTGCACACAGCGGCGACCTCGTGTTCCTTTGCAGAGGAAGCAGCCTAGGCCCACGGGTGTTCAGTGTTGACCCCGGGCCTTGGTTAGGAACCAGTGTCGTGCTCACATCAGTAATCGGCAGGTGTGCTTCCCCGAGAACATGCTGAGGCCGGACGTGAGAAACACATGCTCCAGAGCGGTTCACCGCTTCCAGACTCGCAGGGACGTTATGTCCATGGCCCGGGGGCAGTAGGATTTCACGAGAGCTGAGGAGAGAGCGGTTAGGAGGTGACAGCACGTGCATTTCGTCTTCTTTGACTCCGTTTTGTTCGTTTGGTTTGGCTTTCCCTGTTCTTTTAAATGCAGTTAGGAGAGAAAGAGGGGAAAGCCAATTCTTGGGACATCATAGGACAGAAGAGGACAAGCGAGAGATTCAGAGGGGCTCTTGGCACGGAGGACTCCGGTGCTCGGCTGCTATTCCTCCTTAAGGCTGCAGGGCCCTGGCGTCCTCTGAGAATAGCTCCAGCCTCTTGCTAAAGGAGCACTGTGGGAGCCCGCGGCCCTGGCATGTCGGTGGTAGCAGGGGCATGGAGAGGAACATTAGATTATTCAGACCCTTGGGGTGGACTTCTGTTCCTGAGACTTGAGTGTTTTTCCCTACTCGTTTGGTAAGTGCTCCGAGTGGAGGGAAAGCCTGGAGGTCTGAGACCCAAGCTTTCTGCTCTGGTGCTGCGGAGGACGCGGGAGCTCTGGCATTGAACAGAGCGAGGTCTCCATTTACATCTCCTCCCCTGGCCAGCCTTGGGACCCTCTGCTGAAACGCCCCAGACTTCAGTGTCCTCCCCTGGAAGTGGGGGTGGCAAGAGTTAGGGTGAGAGATAGAATCCCATGAGGAGACGGACTTCCATGTGGTCCCCCGGGGCCATGCTCCACCGGCTGCTCAGACATTTTACCTCTGTGGACAGGTTTCGAGGGGAGGAGGTGGTGGCTTTATCATTCACAGAGCTGGCCTGTTCACCCTTTCCTGGGTCCTCCCCAGCCAGGCAGATTTTGAATAGTGGAAAACAGACTGTAATCTTTTATTAAAGAAATTTTGAAAGGGTTTTTAGAGAATTCAGCATAACTCTTGTGATTTCCTTGAATATTAGATCACTTAATGATATTATAGCATTTTGAGATCCTAAATGATTCTTATTTATTAATTAGCACCGGCTCTGCAAAGACTGCCCTTGGTCCAAGAGTTCTTCCTAAACTACCTCAGAAAGGTAAGATTTCTCTTTCTCGTGTTCACGTAATTAGACTGTCATGGTACCCTCCAAGGGGACATTTGTCTCTGTCTCTCTAGTTCATGGCTTGATCTCGGATGTCTAAAGCAGCACCTAGCGTGGAGTAGGTACCCAATTAAATATCTGTTCAATGGAGAAAGATATTTATAAACTCAGTTTTTGTGATTAGCAAAACACCATACTTCTCCCAAAAAACCACAGTCCTTTTCTAGAAGATGTTATCGTCCCTGGGTCTGGGGATACCATTCTTTCTCCTCTTGCAAACACAGTCCAAGTACCACCTCTGCCACTCACTTGTCGAGTGACCTGGGCAGGGGACTTGGATGGAAGCTTCCCGAAGCCTCAGATTCCTCACCTGTAAATGTGGGCAGGAATACCTGCTTCATGAGGTTTTATAGGGGCCAAATGAGATCATGCTTCAGAAAGCCCCTTGCTTTCTGTGGCACAGAAATCCTTCCCTGGGATAGCATCCGTCATGCAAAGTAGAGATCCTCATGCTCTGAGAAGTACAAGAAAGCAGTGTTTCCCTGCCAAGCAAAGACACTCGGTTCTTTGACCAAATCTTCCTGAATCCTGATCGAGCTTTTCATCCATAAGACCAGCATGTCCGTTGTCTTATCTGCTCCCTCTTCTTTGTTGCCAGCTCCAGTTTGGGAGCTGAGAACATCCACAGACACCTTTGGTTCATCCTGTCCATCCTCACTTAGGTCTGCAAGGCCACAGGGCCCACGCTAGGTGCAGACGGGGCTCAGAGGACTTGTGGCCGCTCCATGGGTTTCGGTACCCACGGCAAGACCTTTGACCCAAAAGTCAAAGTTAGGGCGCCTGGGTGGCTCAGTTGGTTAAGCGACTGCCTTCGGCTCAGGTCAGGATCCTGGAGTCCTGGGATCGAGTCCCGCATCGGGCTCCCTGCTCGGCGGGGAGTCTGCTTCTCCCTCTGACCCTCTTCCCTCTCGTGCTCTCTATCTCTCATTCTCTCTCTCTCAAATAAATAAAATCTTAGGAAAAAAAAAAAGTCAAAGTTAGGGATTTGTGGGGGGAAGCTGGGATTCACCCCTCTCCCGAGGTCTTCAGGAAAGTGGCATATTTGGAGGAGCACTGACCGGGCTCCTGTGTCCTACGATGAGGGGTAGCTGCCGGTTCATTCTCCGTGGGGCACAGAGGAAGCTTCCCCTGGATTTACTGAGTCCTTATCTCAAGTCGTTGTTTTCTTCCTTTAACCTCTGCCCAGAGGGCTGTCCTGATCCCAGAGAAGTTTGACACGTTTCCGGGGTACTGTTCCCACTTGCCTACCATCTGCCCCGATTCAGTCCTGTGCTCTTCCCGCATCCACCGCACGGTACCACTGATTCCTTCCACCTGCCTGTCGGCTCCCTTCCTGCTCCCGAACCACAGCGATTCTTACCCCACCGTCCCCAGCCCTGTGGCCAGTGCCACTTTCTCACTGTCCCACATCCCCTCCTGGGCCGGCATCGTCTCTCCTAACGCTCTCCCTCCTCTTCCGCACCCCTCCTGTGCGGTTCTGCTCGCTTGACCTGCTCTGGGCTGGCTCCGCACACCTGCACATGCTGGAGAAGCAGAGTGAGGACGGCAGCTGCGCTCTGCTTCCTGTCTGCTGAGCTCACGTGGTCCTCTGAGGCTGCCTGGAGGCCTCCATCTGCAGGATCCATTGACTGCCTAGCCCCCGCGTCCTTCACACCTTCTCTGTTCTCAAAACGACTTCGCTTCTTTGTTCTCAGTGAACAGGACGTGAGCCCCCCCCCGCCCCCACACCTCACCCTCATGGCCCACCACATGCCCTGGCCTGCCTGCACGTGGCACCCAGGAAGTGGCCTGCCATGTCCTCAGATGGGCCCCGTGCTTCCGCACCAGCCTCACCCCTCCCCGACTCGGGGATGGCGCCCTGGCGTGTGCCGTTCACCCTGAGCCATTCCGTTCACCCAGAAGCCAGCGTGCTGTGAGCACCGCAGCCGGGCCATCTCCCTCCAACCACCTCCTCGTT